>NC_057828.1:64518734-64828834 GCF_910594005.1 Cervus elaphus | reverse complement strand
GAAGTGACAAATAGATTCAAGGGGTTAGATCTGATAGACAGCTTGAAGAACTATGGATGGAGGTTTGTGACATTGTACAGAAAGCAGGGATCAAGACCACCCCCAAGAAAAAGAAATGCAAAAAGGCAAAATGGTTGTCTGACGAGGCCTTACAAATAGCTGAGAAAAGAAGAGAAGTGACAGGGAAAGGAGAAAAGGAAAGATATATCCATTTGAATGCGGAGTTCCAAAGAATACCAAGGAGAGGTAAGAAAGCCTTCCTCAGCGATCAATGCAAAGAAATAGAGGAAAACAATAGAGTGGAAAAGATTGGAGATCTCTTCAAGAAAATTAGAGATACAAAAAGAATATTTCATGCAAAGATGAGCACAATAAAGGACATAAATGGTATGGACCTAACAGAACCAGAAGAAGAGGTGGCAAGAATACACAGAAAAACTGTACAAAAAAGATCTTAATGACCCAGATAACCACGATGGTGTGATTGCTCACCTAGAGTCAGACATCCTGGAATGAGAAGTCAAGTGGGCCTTAGGAAGCATCACTACAAACAAAGCTAGTGGAGGTGATGGAATTCCAGTTGAGCTATTTCAAATCCTAAAAGATGATGCTGTGAAAGTGCTGCACTCAATATGCCAGCAAACCTGTAAAACTCAGCAATGGCCACAGGACTGGCAAAGGTCAGTTTTCATTCAAATCCCAAAGAAAGGCAATGCCAAAGAATGTTCAAACTACCACACAATTGCACTCATCTCACACGCTAGCAAAGTAATGCTCAAAATTCTCCAAGCCAGTCTTCAACAGTATATGTATTGTGAACTTCCAGATGTTCAGGCTGGATTTAGAAAAGGCAGAGGAAACAGAGATCAAATTGCCAACATCTGTTGGATCATCAAAAAAGCAAGAGAGCTCCAGAAAAATATCTACTTCTGCTTTATTGACTAAGCAAAACCTTTGACAGTGTGGATCACAACAAACTGTGGAAAATTCTTAAAGAGATGGGAATACCAGACCATCTGACCTGGCTCCTGAGAAATCTGTATGCAGGTCAAGAAGCAACAGTTAGAACTGGACATGGAACAACAGACTGGTTCCAAATAGGAAAGGAGTACGTCAAGGCTGTATATTGTCACCCTGCTTATTTAACTTATATACAGTGTACATCATGCGAATTGACAGGCTGGATGAAGCACAAGCTGGAATCAAGACTGCTGGGAGAAATATCAATAACCTCAGATATGCAGATAACAACACCCTTATGGCAGAAAGTAAAGAACTAAAGAGCCTCTTGATGAAAGTGAAAGAGGAGAGTCAAAAAGTTGGCTTAAAACTCAACTTTCAGAAAACTAAGATCATGGCATCTGGTCCCATCACTTCATGGCAAATAGATGGGGAAACAATGGAAACAGTGACAGACTTTATTTTTGGGGGCTCCAAAATCACTGCAGATGGTGACTGCAGCCATGAAATTAAAAGATGCTTGCTCCTTGGAAGAAAAGCTATGGCCAACCTAGACAGCATATTAAAAATCAGAGACATTACTTTACCAACAAAGGTCTGTCTAGTCAAAGCTATGGTTTTTCCAGTAGTCATGTATGGATGTGAGAGTTGGACATAAAGAAAGCTGAGCGATGAAGAATTGACGGTTTTGAAGTGTGGTGTTGGAGAAGACTCTTGAGAGTCCCTTGGACTGCAAGGCGATCCAACCAATCCATCCTAAAGGAAATGAGTCCTGAATATTCATTGGAAGGACTGATGCTGAACCTGAAACTCCAATACTTTGGCTACCTGATTCAAAGAACTGACTCATTGGAAAAGACCCTGATACTGGGAAAGATTGAAGATGGGAGGAGAAGGGGAGGATGACAGAGGATGAGATGTTTGGATGGCAGCACCAATGAGATGGACATGAGTTTGAGTAGGCTCCAGGAGTTGGTGATGGACAGGGAAGCATTGTGTGCTGTAGTCCATGGGGTTGCAAAGAGTCGGACATGAGTGAGTAACTGAAATGAAGAGGTAAAGATGGGTCCCGATGAAAATGGGAAATGTACTCGAGATCCCGGATACCTAAGAGACCACAGACCATCCAAAGATCCAAGGAAGTTAATCCCATAACTTTCTGGAGTGAAGGGACAAAAAGGATTGGGAATGTCAGGTATTTCCCTCAAGAGTTATCTAGAATTCTGTGAACATCTCAGGGCGCTATGGTCTCCAGAGGCCCTTGGCTCAGGGGTGATTCCAAGTGTAGCAGAGCCATCCCGGGTTGACCACTGACCCCTGGTCATCTCCAGCACTTGGCTGAAACAGACTTGAGGTTTTGAGAAGATACATAGGCCAGGGGTCTTGTCATGTTGTGGTAACTACCCTGTTCTTCCCTGTCAATCTATCATCTTAAGAAAGAAAGGTAGGCACTCAGAGTGGGTGTGTGATTGGGGTGAGGCAGGGGAGAGTCACCCACAGGTTCTCTCTAGGATAAGGGACAAGACAAAGGCCTGAGATCATTCTACAGGCAATGAAATAGCATATCTGTTTTGCTTTAAAATACTGTGTGTGTGTTAGTTACTCTGTCCGACTCTTTTGCTATCCCATGGACTGTAGCTTGTCAGGTTCCTCTGTCCATGGAATTCTCCAGGCAAGAATATTGGAGTGGGTGGTTATTTCCTTCTCCAGGGGATCTTCCTGACTCAGGGACCAAACCGCAACATCTCCTCCAGCTTTTTCATTGGCAGGTGGACTCTTTACCACTGAACCACTTGGGAAGACCTTACATGAGCGTATATGTAATTTTTTCAAGCCATCATCTCTTTAGCCTGTACTCTCCCACCCATGAAAAAAAGGTAGAGGGTACATTTCTTCTTCATGATTTTGCTTTTTCACATTCCTTTTTAATCTGGCCTCTGCCACAATTGGCAGCAGAAGTGCTGATCTATCATGAGAAGGTTTTTCTTAGGGAAGCATGGCCAAGGCAGCAGCAGGAAGTACAGGAAATCTCATGAGACAGTCTGTTCTTGAACACTTGCCTGCCTTCTTCTGCAGACTCACAAGGTAAAGAGAAACGTCTGAGACACAGGGGAGGTGGTGGGAGCAGAGGCCCAGTTCTTAACTGTTTGAGGTTCACCCACAACTGGCAAAATAACCGCAGGGCACAACTGTTAGACTCCAGTCAGGCCTGCGGCCACGGTGCTACATGTTGAGATACTTTTGTTTCTAATGGGTTCTAAGCACCCAGGGAGCCCAGCAGTTAGAAGCAGCAGTGAACGGCTGCTGCTGTGTCTGCAGGCACTATAATATGCTGGCTCATGGTAAGATGCTGCTAGGGTGGTCCTGGAGTGGTCATGTGAGAGGGGAGGCATGGTGGTCTGGTCTCATGAGGCAACAGGACAGCGGCTTCCAAGGGGAAGTCTGGGTCATAGATCAGAGCCAACTTCTTTGGAAGACTCAGGCTGGGGCCCTGTGACTGCTCTTGTACTTTTGGCCAATTCAGTTAACTGATCACACACAAATGTGAGCTCCAGGATGAAGACATGGGCCCCAACCCCCAAACTTTTAAAAGTTTCATCACTTGTTATTAACACAAAGGGAGAAAGACAGTGAAAGAGTGAGAAAGGAAACAAGACAAGACGGAGAGTGAAAGAAGGAAAAGAAAAAAGAAAAGCTTTCTCTGGCACATCTTTGGCAAGTGTTGCTTCCTGATACAGCAAGGTCCATTCTTAGAAATGGCTGGGCTTCACTGCCAAGGGTTAGATGAAAGGAAGACTGGCCCCAGGCTGAATGCTCTGACCCAACCCAATCCACCCAGGCACATGACCAACCTCCGCACCCTATCTTTTGTTTTCCACCACATCTGATCCTCTAGTGCACACCTTGAGAGCTGGAAATTCTGGGATGATTTGCTTCCACCATATGTATACCAAAACCACCAGGCCAGTCATAGCAGCTTCTTTAGAGACAGCATCTAATGAACCCAGTGGATGCAAGTTAGTCAACCTAACTTGCAGGAAGAAAGAGAAGCAGGTCAAAATATGGCCAGAGATCAGAGATGGGCCCTGGACCAGCCATCACCAATCTAGGATTCTAAAACCCCCTCTCTGCTACTTCTCTTGCCTGAAGCGGAACTCCTCCCTAGGCTGAAAATGGGAAGAACAGAGCTGGGTTTTGTCAGAGTCTGAGTGGACAGATTAGAGCCTGAAACAGGATCTGCCAGTCAGGAGACCAGGACTGAGGTCCCACCAGTGTGATCAGGTGAAGACTATCATCTGACTTGTCCAGTGGCCATGCTGATAAGGCCCCTGACCTGTTGTGGCCTGTCCTAATTTAAACGGAAGGCCTCTCAGGTGGTGCAGCGGTAAAGAATCTGCCTGACAATGCAGGAGACGCAAGAGACACAGGTTCAATCCCTGGGTTGGAAGATCCCGTGGAGAAGGAAATGGCAACCTGCTCCAGTATTCTTCTCTGGGAAATCCTGGGGGAGGATTTCCGAGGAGCCTGGTGGGCTACAGTCCATGGGATTGCAAAGAGTTGGGCAAGGACCAAGCACAAACACGACTGAATAACTGATTCACAAAATGCAATCGATGATACATATGATCCAAACACTTAATTTGTCTTTCTAAGCTCAGATATGATTATTTATTTGAAAATGGATGTTCTCCTCCCAGTTCCCCACTGCCCATAGGTAACTTGGTGATTGAACTTCTGACCACAATTTTTAAATCTCTAATACAATCAGGCTCTAAAGGTGAACATTTCTTTAATAGATGTATAATGCTGACAGTAAAATTAAAGGTGTATGTAAACGACCTTTTCCCAAAGCCTGGGAGTGTCTCATTTATTTGAGATGAGAAGGGCTGTGAACTCCTGCTGGGCAGGGATGGAGGATACAGGGATTTTATCACTACCTCTCTCAGAGAAAAGACTAAATATATCAGCTCTCCCTGCTACCACCACCACCACCCAAAACATAAAAGCAGACAAGAAACTTTGGCCACACAGACTGCTTCCAGGATGACCAGATATTGTCTAATCAGCATCTATTAATATTATCCCTAAGGATCACAGAAAACGCAAGAGAATTCCAGAAAAACATCTACTTCTGCTTCATTGACTACGGTAAAGCCTTTGACTATGTGGATCACAACAGATTGTGGAAAATTCTTCAAGATTTGGGAATACCAGACCACCTTATGGCCTCTGGAGAAATCTGTATGCAGGTCAAGAGGCAACAGTTAGAACTGTACATGGAACAATGGACTGGTTCCAAATTGGGAAAGGAGTACGTCAAGGCTGTATATTATCACCTTGCTTATTTAACTCAGATGCAGAGTACATCATGTGAAATGCCGGGCTGGATGAAGCACAAACTGGAATCAAAATTGCCAGGAAAAATATCAATAACCACAGATGTGTAAATGACACCATCCTTATGGCAGAAAGCAGAGAGGAACTAAAGAGCCTCTTGATGAAAGTGAAAGAGGAGAGTGAAAAAGCTGGCTTAAAACTCAACAGTCAAAAAATGAAGATCATAGGGTCTGGTCCCATCACTTCATGGCAAATAGATGGGGAAACAATGGAAACAGTGACAGACTTTATTTTGGGGGGCTCCAAAATCACTGCAGATGGTGACTGCAGCCATGAAATTAAAAGACGCTTGGTCCTTGGAAGAAAAGCTATGACAAACTTAGACAGCATATTAAAAAGCAGAGACATTACTTTACCAACAAAGGGTCCATCTAGTCAAAGCTATGGTTTTTCCAGTAGTCATGTATGGATGTGAGAGTTGGATATAAAGAAAGCTGAGCGATGAAGAATTGACGGTTTTGAAGTGTGGTATTGGAGAAGACTCTTGAGAGTCCCTTGGACTGCAAGGAGATCCAACCAGGTCCTGAGTATTCATTGAAGTACTGATGCTGAAGCTGAAGTTCCAATACTTTGGCTACCTGATGCGAAGAACTGACTCATTAGAAAAGACCCTGATGCTGGGAAAGAAGGAAAAGGGGACGACAGAGGATGAGATGGTTGGATGGCATCACCGACTTGATGGACATGAGTTTGGGCAAACTTCAGGAGTTGGTGATGGACAGGGAAGCCTGGTGTGCTGCAGTCGACGGGGTCGCAAAGAGTCAGACACAACTGAGCGACTGAACTGAACTGAGGATTTTATTATAAGTTGCTTTTTTTTTGTATTTTAAAGTAAAATCTCTTATAAGTAACATCATCATCATAAAAGATCAGAGTAAAAGGGTAGGGATAGATTGGGAGTTTGATATTGGCATGTACACACTGCTATACTTAAAGTAGATAGCCAACAAGGATCTACTGTATAGCACAGGAAATGATGCTCAATATGTTATAATTTAGATGGGAAAAGAATCTGAAAAGTAATAGATCTATGTATATGTATGACTGAATCACTATGATGTACACTTGGAACTAACTCAACACTGTTAATCAACTATATACCATTGTAAAATAAAAATAGTTTTTAAAAGGTCAGAATAAAATTGAAAGTTTCAACTCCCTGCTGATAGCCAATCTATTTCTTTTTTTTTTTCAATTTTAATGGTATTTCTTTAATGAATGCATATCATTTTTTAAAGATGTAACTGACATATAGTATGTGTGAGTTTAAGGTATACAATATGTATATGTTACAATATGATTTCCACTATAGCTTTAGCTAGCATCTTCATTATGTCACATAATTATCATTTCTTTCTATGGTGAGATTTATGACCTAGTCTTCTAGAAATTCTGAAGTACATGATACAGTTATTGTTAACTATAATCATGACTCTGTGCTTTTGATCTCCAGAGTTTATTCATCTTCTAGCTGCAAGTTTCTATCCTTTGACCAACATCTCCTAGTTCCCCCAATCACCAGCCCCTGGCAACCACCACTCTACTCCTGTTTCTGTAAATTCAGCTTTTTTACCATCCGTATGTAAAGTGGTATCATACAGTACTTTTGTCTTTCTCTGTCTGACTTAACTCAGCATAATGACCTCAGGGTCCATTCACGCTGTTGCAAAGGCCAATATATTTCTAAGTAACGTCCAAAGTAACAATATTCCTACCAAAATGTTGGCATTGTATAATACTTTCACCTGCTTTATCTTACCTGATCCTTATGATCACGTGAGTAAACTGGTCAGTTTACCATTCCCCCTTTACACTGTGGAGGAGTGGTGGACTTGAAGACTCATCTCTCAGGTTCCTCCCACCAGCCAGGGGGCGTGTGGCCAGTCAGCAGACAACCTCTCGTTCGCTCCTTCAGGGCTGCCCATCCCGCCTGAGTCACACGCTTTTCAGGGCTGATTTAACGAGGAGGGGTAGAAAGGTCCAGCGCTTCAGCTGACCGCACGATGACCACAGTGGGCACCACTCACTCTGGATCTCCCCATAGTTCTGTCGGGTCTGCATCACAAGTTGACTGCTTCCTTTGCCCCTCATCCTTTCACAGGTAATTATCTCTAAAAAATATCTGCACCCTAAACTCCATCTTAACATCTTCCAAAGAACCCAGCCTTTGAACATGGATGGATGCCAAAAAAGCAAGGGGGTGAAATGGGATTTCACTGGCTGGACCCCTTGCCGTCAGGCTGGCAAATAGGTACTCGTCACTGGTGGTGACTGAAGCACAGACAGCCCTTGGCACCAGGTGGTTATTTAGTTTGTTCGAACTCTCACTTCTGTGATCTGGGAGGGTGTATTGGTGGCAGGGGATGCACTAGCCTGTGTAGATACTCCAGGTGTTTGCGGTGTGTGAAGGGAAGGATGACGGTGTTGGATGGCTATTACTAACTGCCACTGGTGCTCCGCATGAAGATGAGGGTTGGATGAAAGTCACAGGCAATTAGAAGCCAGGTGTGGAAGCCAGAGGGCCTCTTGTGGTTGCTCTGCAGAGGAAGAATGGAGAAAGCCTAGGACCAAGCTCATGACTTAAGAGTCACTGAACTTCAAACACAGTTACAGTTAAATGCTAAGTGTGCAGACCCACGTGTGTGACTTCCTTGGCCCTGGTGTGGAAAATCAGAATTGACATAATTGCTTCAACTCCTATGCTGGGTCCTTAGCTTATGGGGTAAGAGTTATGATAGTGAGAGGGCCAAATGGGAGCATCTAAAACTGCCTCTCCCTCCTCCCCAGGGGGGGATGGTGGAGTTTAGCATCATCCTTAAGTGTCCAAATGATTCAGGAGTAGTGGGTCCTATAATATCTCCATGTGAGTCACCAATCTGGCCACTGCAAAAACAAGATGAATCCTGGCGGATGACTGCAGGTTATTACAAGCTCAAATAAGGAGTAAGCAGATTACAGCTGCCGTTTCAGATCAGGTATTTCTGCAGGAATAGGTTAATATGGCCTCAGGTACATGGTACATCATCATTAATCTGGTGAATGCTTTCTTTTTAAACCTGGTTTAAAAAAAGGATCAGAAGCAGTCTTCATGTTGCTCCAGGGCTATGGTAATGCTCCTGACAGAGAGAGAGTCTGAACAAAGCCCACAGAGAGCTAGGCTGTCTGGACATTCTATAGTACCAATCCATCATATTGATATTGATGATATTACGTTAATTGGGCCAGATGAGCAACTGATGGCTAGCCCACGGGCGCTCCAGAGAGTGGAAAAATAAACCCTAGGTAGATTCAGGGGCCTGCCATTTCTGTACAATTTTTAGAGGTCTACTAGTTAGGAGCATGCTGGGAAATCTCTTTCAAAAAAATAAAAACCATAAATTATTACACTGCTTGCTTGCATGCGTGCTCAGTCATGTCCAACTCTTTTCGACCCCATGGACTGTAGCCCACCAGGCTCCTCTGTCCATGGGATTTTCCAGGCAAGAATACTGGAGTGGGTTGCCATTTCCTATTCCAAGGGATCTTCCCAGCCCAGAGGTTGTCTCCTGTGCCTCCTGCATTGGCAGGCGGATTCTTTACTGTAAAGCTACCAAGGAAGCCCAATTATTGCATTACAAATTTCCTAGTACAAAAAAAGAAGCACAAGACCCAGGGGCCTTTGGGGGTCTGGAGGCAGCATATGCTGCCCTAGAAATGGAGGGCATGAAAGGTCTGAGTGAGGCTCAGAGCAGACAAATGCTCTGTGGCAGGTCCAGTCAGCAATACAGGTATTCCTGCTACTTGGGCCATAAGATCCAACAGACCCAATGGTGTCTGAGGCATCAGTGGTAAGAAAAGGTGCTTTGTGGAATGTGTGGAAAGTCCTAGAAGGAGAGTCCCATGGATCAAGGCCATGCAGTTGGCAAGCAGATGAATAATATGCCTTTTGAAAAAACAACTCCAGCTATGGTACTGGGCCCTGAAAGAAACAGAATGCCTGACCATGTGAGACCAAGTGACCATGAGTCCAGGACTATTCATCTTGAGCTGAATCCTGTTATATCCATGCAGTCATCAGGCCAAACGGGCCCCCAAATAATTCATTACAAAAGAGAAGTGGTGCTCTGGGATTGAGCACAAGCAGGCTGCATAACAGAACCCCCTCCCCCATAACACATACCCATCACTGCTGCATCCACGCCCCTCCCTCAGCTCACACCCAGGGAGGTGCGGGGGACTGTTAACAACTAACTGAAGGAGGACCAAAAATCACAAGCTTGCATATGAATGGATTGACTTGGTATTTGTGTGAAAGTTGAATGGTTGAATGTTGATGACAGCTGCAGGACAGTCTCTCTCAGACCTGGCCCTGAAAATGACAGGGACAAGAGAAGGTCCTCCTAATGAACAGAGCTCTGGACAGCCCTATGGTCATTCTGCCACTTTGTGGCAGAAGAAGGGGTCTGAGGCTAGAATACACATGGACTAACGTACTGGAGTGTAATTCTAGTGGGAATGACCCCTGATGGCTCACCCAGCCTCTCAAGTGAGAGGATGGAATTTTATTTTCCAAAGATCAGCTTCCTTCTTTTGGGGGGAGCCTTCCTTTATCCCAAAACTGACCTGGCTCCTTTTCGGGGCCTTCCCCAAACTCAGAGGATTCCTCATAGGTTTTGGAGGCCCACTCTCTCCTTTTAAGGTGGTGCTCGTCCCACATGGCAGAGAGTACATAGCACACATAGAGAACACGTCAAAAACAAACAGCTCCTGAAACTCTATCCCCAGCTTTGGGTTAGGGCCCCTCCTGGCACAGACTTCTGAGACCTGAACAGGGCTGTGTGATTTTCTGTACCAGGATTAGCTAAGAATAACACAGATCTAATGTAAACATACTTAGGGACATGTGGAAAGTACACTTAAATTTGCATTTATAGCAGCCCAGTCAACCTTCGGGAGGACAGAAGGGGAAGGATGATATTTTTTTCAATTAGCCACTTGATTGCTGATTAACTTTTGTATTTCAGATTGTGATTCGTCCACAAGCAAATAGGGGAAAATGAAAAACTATGCAGAGATTTTTCCAAGAAACTTATTTAACCAGCAAATACCATTCCATTATCATGGAAAGAAAGACTGGTCTACAGAAGCTTTGGCCCTCATCCTCTTCCGGTTCTGCAGTTACCACAAAAATCCCCCCAAATCCTGGAGGGACCCAGAAGAGAATGCCCCTGTTGCACACATTCTTATAAAATTAAGCTGGCTTGTAAATATGCAAGAATAATGATGAGAACATAGTGATAATATTTAAAATAATAAAGTAAAACTGTTATCTTCAACCTTTACTTTAGATGAGAAACACTTGAGAGGGAGGTCTTTAAAACACACGTGGGGTCTATTCCCTGAGGCTCAGATGCAGTTGTTCTGGGTCAGAGGTCAAAAGCTTCCTGGAGATCAAATGTGCAGCTTGGGTGAGTGAACACCAAACAAGACCTTGTTCTAACCTAGCATCAGGTGATTTCTATCCCTACAGAAGAATATATGTTTGGCAGGGGGAGGGGTGGCGAGAGGGAGACTTATTAATAAAAGAAAAGAGCTCATTGAAAAGAGCTCTAGAAAAACCAGTAAACCAAAGTGCATTTTAAAATGATAACTCATGAACCTACTGTATTCCACAAAGATCCTGTGACCCTTTTAAAACATACTATTTTTCTCATTTTTACTTTTTTTAATTGGAATATAGTGGCTTTACACTGCTATGTCAGCTTCTGCTGTCCAGCAAAGTGAACCAGACACACGAGTACATATATCCCCTCTTTTTTGGATTTCCTTCCCATTTAGGTCACCACAGAGCGCGGAGTGAGTTCCCTGTGCTGTAGAGTAGTTAGATTCTCCTTAGTTGTCTATTTTATACATGGTAGTGTATATGTGGTATGGTGCATGTCTGCTCAGTCATGTCTCTTTGCCTACCCCATGGACTGTAGCCTGCCAGGCTCCTCTGTTTGTGGAATTGTCCAGGCAAGAATACTGGTGCGGGCTGCCATTTCCTCCTCCAAGGGATCTTCCTGACCCAGGGATTGGACCCGCATCTCTGGCATCTACTGCATTGGCAGGCAGATTCTTTACCACTGAGCCTCCTGGGAAGCCCAGTAGTGTATATCTGTCAATCTCAAGCTCCTAATTCATCCCATCACATTTGTTGCCTATGTCTGTGTCTCTATTTCTGCTCTGCAATTAAACACGCTATTACATTGAATCCACATTTCATGTATTAAAACCAAATTATTTGCTAATAATTAGAGACAATAAAAAGTAACATTATTGTTTTATAATGTCTTTGATTTGGGTTCTGTAAATGGGCAAGCAAATGCCTACTGAGTGTGCCAATCAGAAAAAGCAGTCTATGGTTCTGTTGATTCATTCCCTGCTGGGGGCCTTCTGAGAAAGCCCAGGCTGCCAGTGGGGAAACTATACCTTAGCAGCCCTGTACAGGTATGCGTGTTAGTCCAGGAGCTAGGTGACCCGGATCTTTGTCCATTTCTGATACCAAGTTAGTGTGCTATTTAACTAAGATCCTTTTTCATCTGTAAAATGGGAATAGTAATGATCATTTTACTAACCTGAAAGGTAGTTGTGAGGCAAAATTAGAGAAAAGAACTGAACATTTATATATATAAGAACCAATGTTATTCAGTATGATTTTTATTATTACCTTATTATCATTCCACATGTAACTTTGACCTAGGGGGGCTTAGTCTTGTTTTACGAAAGGACAGCTTGGGAAATTACTTCTTATCATAATGTTCATGACCAACGTCTGTATTTTTATTTTGGTTGGTATCATTATTTCTGCAGCAAAAAAACCCAGGAGAGGTGACAAATAGGTGACCCCACCAAAATGGCCTCAAAGACACAATTATCTAAAAGGTCCTTCTCTTCCAGGTTATACAATGGTAGACTTTATGACCCTATCTCTACTCTTATACCATGAAAATACCCATTTCAAGGCCTAAGGAAAAGCCAGTGATTTCAGCATTCATAACTCCAACTGCAGAATGTCCTTAGACATGGAGTAAGAGTGAACATGAAGGCACTTTGTAAGCTGTGAGGCACTGGATATGTGTGGGTGATGGTGATGTCAGTGATAGTTATAGAGATGATGATGTTATGATAGTGATACAGACCAACTTGTTAACCTTGAAAAAATAGGAAAAGACATGAACTGCTGGTCCCAACTGGAGTAGGAAATGCACTAATGGAAAAAGGATAAGTCATGCAGAGTGAAACCTGGGGTGGGCTGTTTAAAAGCCTTATAGTTTTAAAACTCCAGCCCGCCCCTTTCCAATCTGACAAATTCCAGACAATTCCTCAGTAGTCTACCCGGTTTTCTTCCCCTGCGTCTTTCTTTCTATCTAGATAGTTCACTTGAGGCTCCATCATCCACATCTCTTGTTCAGCAAGGTTCCTCCCCCTACACAGTCTCAGTGGGTACCACTCTCTGGACCATAGGATGGGTGTCACACTGTTAAAGGGCAGAGGGTAGGAAGGAAGGGGCAGGACAGCGAGGAAGGGTTGTCTATTCATCCCCAGGAAAGTTTCATGAATTTCCTGTCCTTACAATCCACTGACTGCTCTTTCTAATGGCTAAACTCTCTTTCAGGAGCAACACAGAACCTTTCACTTTGGCGGAGAAGGCAAACATGGAAAAGAATTATAAAAGTACACATAAGTACCCCAGGTGCTCAAAGCAGGCTGCTACAATTCCATCTTATTTATTTATCCATGACTGTGCCGGGTCTTCATTGCTGTATGCGGGCTTTCTCTAGTTGTGGTGTGCTGGCTTCTCATTGCGGTAGCACAGGCTCTAGGCATGCAGGCTTCAGTAGATGCAGCTCCCAGGCTCTGGAGCACAGGCTCAGTGGTTGTGGCGCAGGGGCTTATTGCTCGGAGGCATGTGGGATCTTCCTGGATCGGGAATCAAACCCATGTCTCCTGCATTGGTAGGTGGATTCTTTACCACTGGACCACCAGGGGAAGCCCTACAATTCCATTTTAATTGGAAGATTAAAAAAAAAAGACTTCGTGGAGGAATAGGAGTGGGGACAAATTGAAAAAAACTAGAATGAAAAGTAAACAAATGTGAGAGGTTTACCTTCCAAGAAGGTTCACTCCCCCTCCCCTCACCCCCCACAAATAGAAGAAAAGGATCACTATCCTTATCCAGGTGTTTCTTCCAAATCTTTCGGGCCCCTCATTCTGCCAGTTGAAAACTTCTTTCTCTAACAGTCAGGGACTTTTTCCTCCAGAGAGCCATTCCATCTGCATGCTACTGGTCGATGTATTTTTGACCTAAAGAACTGAGTATAGGACAGGATCTCAGTCCTCCAGGATCAGGGCAGGCAATCAGAGGTAAAAAGATTGATGAATCTGCCCTCTCCTAAGCATGAGCTGTCTCCTTGGATTAGCCCAGAGCAGTGAAGTGAAGGGCCGTCGGGGCATGTCCACTGGGTCATCCCAGCCTTGTGGAACTTGATCAGTAACAAAACTCTGCCCTGTTGCTGACAATCCCTCTCTTCAGAAAGACAACGGGGTGGTTAGGAGAATTCTTACAACTTGCCGTGGGACTACAGAGGAGATAACACCCCATCTGCCTTCGTCACAACACCACCCTCAATTCTGCAGTGATGCCTTCATCAGAGATTTTTTTTTTTAAATCTCTGGAGCCTTTCTCAAAATCTATTGAGTTCCATCTTGCTGGCTTCATCTCAACCTGTGTGTTTCAGCCATTAGTGTCTAGCACTTCTCTTAGAGCAAACTGTCTCATAAGAGTTTTGCAGGGAAGAAGAGACATTCTTCAAATTGACCTGTTTTTCTAGGGAGATTAGGCAGGAGTCTAAGAATGTAAATAGGCCCAAGAGAACGCTTTGTGTATGAGTGGATCCCAGGGTGTTGTGGGCTGCAACAGGTGGGGATAGAGCTCCCCGCTAAGCACCCCAGACTCAATGCACAATGAAATGATGGCTCCAAAGAGTCTGTCTCCCACACGGTCAACATGGCCTCTCTCAGCCGACTGCTCTGGCTTTGCAGATGCAGCCTTTGCATGAGGCCGTGACAAAGTCACCAGAAATAAGTCAAAAACAAGCTCTCATTCAATTACGGCACAGGCACTTGTGAAGGCAAACCAAGAGAGGTGGGGGAATAAAGGGCACCCTGCTGAGGTCAGGGAGTGAGAGGGAAAGAAAGAAGTAAACTATATCTGAAACTTATCAGGGCCCATTCACAAGAATGCTGTGAGCTGCAGAGATGGGGTGTCTGCATGACTTAAAATGGGCTCAGCTGGCCATTGGTTTATTCTACATTTGATTTTTGCCATCCATGGGAAAGAGCTGTACTTTTATTCTATGTGTATTTTTAAATATATGTGTATTTTTAAGTTAAAGATGTGTATGCTTTTTTTTGGTTGTGCTGGGTCTTAGTTGCTATATTCAGGTTTTCCTCTAGTTGTGGCGAGAGGGGGCTACTCTTCCTTGCGGTGCCTAGGCTTCTCATTGCAGGGGCTTCTCCTGTTGTGGAGCACAGGCTCGAGGCACACATACTTCAATAGTTGCAGCATTCGGGCTCAGCTGCTCTGAGGCACATGGGATCTTCCCGGGCCAGGGATCGAATTCACGTCCCTTGCACTGGCCGGAGGATTCCTATCCACTGTATCACTGGGAAAGTCCTGTGCATGCATTTTTAAAATTAAGTTTTAAATTACCCAGCAGAGTGACATGAATCTTTGCTAAGTCAAAATACATATCCTGAGTGCCCCAGGGTGCACTAAGTTTAGCAGGGATCTATTAATACTATAATAAAGGTGAATCACTAAAAATGAATGCTGTGAGGTATGGAAAGTTGGGTCTTCTCCACAGCTTCTGGAACATTCCATAACAAGAGACTAACTTGGTCCCAGACTCCTAAGGGCCAGGGGATAAAGGAGTTGGGCTATTTCACCCTAGGAGACTGAAGGGTGGCCAGATTTCATGCTGTGCTGTCCTCAGTCATGTCTGATTCTTTGCAGCCCCATGGACTGTATGTAGTCTGCCAAGCTCCTCTGTCCATGGGATTTTTCAGGCAAGAATCCTGGAGTAGGGTGCCACTTTCTGCTCCAGGGTATCTTCTCCACCCAAAGATCGAACTTGCATCTCCTGTACTGGCAGGTGGATTCTTTACCACTGAATCACCTGGGAAGCCCTGGCCAGATTTCATGAATAAGTACCAAACAACAATAACACTGCTTCAGATCTGCTCAGGACAAATCAAGAGTAAATGACCTGAAACAGTAGAAGAGAGAATTTTGATGAAAAAAAAACAAAAACCCTCACTGATGCAAAAAAAAAAAAAAAAATTGTCTTATCGCCCTAGGAGGTGAATCTAGACCCTGTTGGTTGACCTACTGTTGAATAGGAAAAGCTTCTGTCTGTGAAGATGTGGGTATAGTTATGTAAATGGACTGAACATCCTGAGATCCAGGGAATGTTCTGTTTTTATGAGGCTACACCTGTTCCTTTCTGGCCTTACCAAGCCACAGTTGGGGCAGCACCTTTTTGTGGTTAGTACTAGCAGAACTCCATCTCTCAGGGTCCTCCTACACAGAATCCCCCACCACAGCGTCCATTTGACTTCAGGCATCCTGGACTTTCCTCAAAGTCATGAGCACCAAGATCACACTTCCTTTCCATAGACACAGCAGAAGCCCTCGATGCCCTACATGCATTTCTGGATTGTCAGGAGTCCATAGAGTGTCAAAGGTTGGGACTTGGAAGAACTAGGTTCAACCCTGGCTATGCTGTTAACTGGCTGTGAAACAAGGGCAAATCTCTCAGCTCTCTGGGGCTCGTTTTCATCACCTGTGTCATGAGGACTTTTTGTGTAAATTACACTTTTTATTTTGAGATAATTATAGATTTACATGCAGTTGTAAGGAATGATACAGGAAATCCCCTGTACCCTTCCCCCAGCTTTCCCCATAGTGATATCCTGTAAAACCATAGCAAAATATCACAACCAGGGCACTTCCCTGGTGTTTCAGTGGTTAAGACTCTAAGCTTTCAATGCAAGGGTTGCAGGTTCGATCCCTCGTTAAGGAACTACCATGTGGTATGGCCACAGAGCTGCACAGAATTGGACATGACTGAAGCCACTTTGTACACAGGCATGCGCTCTCTGTTCTCTGTAACTACATGTTTACTTTTGCTTGGTTTGTTCATTTAATGTCTTTCTGTTTTCTATATTCCACATACAAGTAAAAGCATACAGTTTATTTGTTTCATCTGACTTATTTTACTTAGCACAATACCCTCAAGGTCTTCCGTGTATATATACAATTGGAATACTACTCAGCCATAAAAATGAAATCTTGCCATTTGTGACATCATGAAGATCTGGCTTGATAATCTCTAAGATCCTTCCTAGTACTGACATTTATAATTCTATTGTAACCTGACTGTGTTTTCTTCATGCTATACCCAACTGTGAGTCCAAACAGGGTCATATCTACTTTTCCAGAGAAGACATACAGAAGGCCAACAGGCACATTAAAAGACGCTCAACATCACTAACCATCAGGGAAATGCAAATCAAACCCACAATGAAATATCACTTCACACCTATCAGAATGACTACTGTCAAAAAGATCACAAAGAACAAATGTTATTGAGGATGTGAAGAAAAGGAAACCCTTGTGCACTATTGGTAGGAATGTAAACTGGTACAGCCACTATTGGAAAACAGTATGGAGGTTCCTTAAAAATCTAAAAACAGAACTACCATATGATCTACCAATTCCATTCCTGGGTATATAGCCAAAGAAAATGGAAACACTAATTTGAAAAGATACATGCACCCCAATGTTCATAGCAGCATTATTTATAATAGCCAAGATATGGACTTCCATGTAGCTCAAATAGTAAAGAATCTGCCTGCAATGCAGGAGACCAGGGTTCGATCCCTGAGTTGGGAAGATCCTCTGGAGAAGGGAATGGCAATTCACTCCAGTATTCTTGCCTAGAGAATCCCATGGACAGAAACGTCTGGCAGGCTACAGTCCATGGGGTTGCAAAGAGTTGGACACTACTGAGCAACTAACAGACACAAAATAGGGAACCAACCTAAGTGTCCATCAACAGATGAATGGATAAGAAAGATGTGGTTCAGTTCAGTTCAGTCACTCAGTTGTGTCCGACTCTTTGCGACCCCATGAATTGCAGCATGCCAGGCCTCCCTGTCCATCACCAACTTCTGGAGATTACTCAGACTCATGTCCATCGAGTTGGTGATGCCATCCAGCCATCTCATCCTCTGTCATCCCCTTCTCCCCCTGCCCCCAATCCCTCCCAGCATCAGGGTCTTTTCCAATGAGTCAACTCTTCAAATAAGGTGGCCAAAGTATTGGAGTTTCAGCTTCAGCATCAGTCCTTCCAATGAACACCCAGGACTGATCTCCTTTAGGATGGACTGGTTGGATCTCCACATACACATACAGTAGAATACCACTCAACCATACAAAGAATGAAATTTTGCCATTTGCAACAACATAGGTGGACTTAGAGGGTACTATGCTTGGTGAAATAAGTCAGACAGAAAAAACAAGACTCTGTTATCACTTATATGTGGAATCTAAAAAATAAAACAAATTAATATGACAAAATAGAAACAGACTCAGTTATAGAGAATGAACTAGTGGTTACCAGTGGGGAGAGGGAAGTGGGAAGAAGCAATTTAAGGGCAGGGGATTAAAAGGTACAAACTACTATGTATAAAATAAACAAGATATAAAGATGTACTGTACAAATGAAATATAGCTGATATTTTATAATAACTTTAAATGGAATATGATCTATATAAACATTGAATCATCACATTGTACACCTGAAACTAATACTGTAAATCACCTATAATTAAAAAAACAAAAACGGAAACAAAAAAATAAACAGCATTACATTCACAATAGTGACTGCATTTCACTGGCTCCTTCCTCCACTCCCTCTTCCCTTAGTTTTGTTTCTGGGACTCCCCAGGGATCCTTTGCACATGAGTACGTGCTCCCACACCCTAGCTGCCATGTGCTTCCTCCTCTCCCACAGACTCATCAGGGATTCAAGGCCTGAGAAGCCACTTGAGGACCCCTCCACACCACAGTGCCAATGCTTTCCATGACAGTGCTGACGTGTGTGGAGGTGCCCCCAAAGCTGTGAAGACCAAGGAGCTGTTAGTCTCATAAGACTTCAGTCCTCACCGTGTCTGAAACACCGCAGCTTCAGCACAAGAGCAAACAGAATGCTCTTCCTTCCCACCCTCAGTCACAACAGCATCAGAATCCTGCTTTGTACATCTCTTCCAGCTTTGAAAACTGCCTGTTGTAGCTTCAGCTTGTAGCTTCTCTTTCCCTGGGGCCAAGGGCGAGATGTCTGAGATAACCATTCCCACTCCTGCCTCAGAAATCCCTTCCAAACTGACTTTTGCCCACCAGTCTGTGACAGACATCCAGGCAGGTCTGAAACCCTGAAACAGGCACTATTTAGGCTGCAGTGGGGGACCCTGTAAGCTATTTAAAGAAAGAAACCAATAAAGAGACAAACAAACAAAAAAAAAGAAAAGCTATTCATCTTAAAGACTATTCAAGGAAGTAGGGAAATTAAACATGGCATCCTTGAATATATACCCTCCAGAGCACAGCTTGGCCTATTGTTCCCGTCATAATGACAATTTACCTCTGGGAGGTTGAGAACCGGTCCCTCTCTGCTGGATCAGGTATTGGGGAGGAAACAAGAACAAAGCTGTATTGTCAGGAAGCCTAAGGGCTGACCCAAACACAGCAGCACTCCAGAATATTATTGTGGAACATGTTTCCTCCACAGAGACCCAATCTTCAGGCAGACTGCACTGGGAGAGGGAAACTACTCCTGTGTGTTGCTGTTCCATTAAGGAGAGAAACCTACACACATACATAGGAAGAGCGGTGTGAGCCATTCTCAGGAGAAACCCACCGTTCCGCCTTCCCGCTCTGCTCTTTCCTCAAAGTCACTTTCCAATACCCAGGTGTTCTCTTAGCTCTAAGTTCTCTTAGCTCTGTTGTCATCAGAAGAAAACATTGATTTGACTTACATATCTTCCTTTTATGGAGCTCCTGCCTGTTCACCTGCTTGATTACCTGGGAGCCTGATGAGAGGAGAAAATCCCAGATACAAAATTCCAAGGTGGAGAACCCAGAATCTTTAGCAGCAAATTGTTGGGCTGGAAAATTTGTCAAGGTGGAATCTAAACTGGGCTCTGTCATCAGTAAGATCCCTTAGCCCTTCTGCGTCTCTTGATAATCACATGGATACCCCAAAGTAGATTTAAATGCCCAACTAGAGGACACGGGGAATGTGTCCTCAGTGTAGTGTGTGGATGTGTGAGCCTCAGTGGAAGCAAGATGAAGTTTCTCTAAAATTATGGCCTGTTGGGACTTCTGGTTGGATTTTTTGTGGCAGCTGTAAATAAAATTCCTTTCTTAAAAGGGTAGGAGAAGCTGTGAAGAAATCCTGCAAAGAGTGAAGATGAAACTAATCATGGAAGGAGAAAAGGGACAGAAGTGCTCCTAATGAGCTAGTCATGACAGCGGGCTGTGGGGATCATTTATTCATTCATTTACTCGGTCACTCAACACATATTATAGCATTCATTCATTCATCTACCCAGTCACTCAACACATATTACAGAACCCTGCACTGTGTGGTAAGCACTATAGGGTTAGGGGCAGATCAGTGAATAAAAAAGAAGAGACAGCTGCCTTCTTACAGCTTTTGCCAGGTAAGGGAGACAGACTAACATGACACAAATAAATTATGTAACTGTAATTGTGGTAAGTGCTAGGAAGGAGAAGAGCTGGGTACTATGAAAGCAAATAGAAGGGTGGCAATGGTTCAGAAAAATTTCCATGAGGAAAGCTGAGCCCTGGAGGATTAGCCAGAGGAAAGAGAGGCGAGTTTGGGGAAATGACCTAATCAGGAAATAATAGCATGAAAGAAGGAAGAGTCAGATGAAAAATGAATCTCAAAAAAATAAAGTCATCTATAAAAAGCAAAACTCAATGAAGAGAAGGCAAAACAAAGCTAAACCACAGGGGGGCAAAAATCTACTCCAAAAAGCTGCAGTGGTGGCAGGCATCTGGGTTCAGGGCTTCCTCCATCCGGGTGGCTTCCACCTTTTCCACACTGACAGCAAAAGGCCTTTTGTGGACGCATAAGGCCATGTCCTTCACCACCACATCCCTAAGATGTTACCCTAAGGCAGACAGATGCCATGAATTCTTTGTAAAATTAATAGCCCTTCGTGGTGGATAGTACACATTTTATACTCAAAAAGGAACTTCAGTCTGGAGAAGGTCAGTCACTTGCTCAAAGAGTTAAAGATGAAGATGAACCAACTCCAGGTGGTCTGACTCTTATGTCTGACCACATGCTCATTCTTCTTTGTAACCTAACTGGAAACCACAGAGCTTGCCTGGTCCCAGCCTGTTGTTTTAGGGGAAGCTGGAGCTCACAAAGGTTCAGACACTCACATGAGACCATGGGAGTAGAGGCCAGTGTAGGATTAGACTTCTGGTTCCCATTTCTAATCCATATATCTTCCCCATTTCTTACTGTTTAGTTAAACATAGTAAAAACACAGAGCTGAGAATTAATTATGCTAGGATGCCAAAACTACACATAAATTCATCATCATTTTTCTTAAGTTACATGCCTTTCTCCCCTGAAAACTTCAGTGTTGAAATATGTAGCGGAAACTTACAATAAAAAAAAAAACAACAACACTAAATGATATATCTTGTGATGAAATAATCACACTTTTGAGTTCTTGGATTTTGAACTATATTAAAGCAGGATATGCTTGCATTAAACTGATTTATGACTTTTATATAATATTCTTCTACATTCATCTAATAAAATGGAAAGTCTTAAAGTATATTTGATTGATTAGTTTCTCTAATAATATCTCGTATGTAGACTATCTTGGCACACACACTGAATAATCAAACAATACAGGGGAACAGGAAGATAAAAATGGTAACTATTTGCTCCATCAGAAAGGATGGAGCATCTCTTATTATAAAGCTGCTTCTAATTAGTCTTAATAAACGTATCACTCACCCTTCTGGCCTTGGATTGTACCTCTAAGAAATGTAGGGATTAGACCTACTGGTAGGTATGATCCCTTTTAGATTTGAACTTCAACGAAACAATGGGTCTCGGAGGTATATTTACAATCAGCCCACTTTCTCCTCCTCAACGACCCTCAGCCATCATTTTCATCAGCAGGCCCTTAACTTTGACTTCCAGCCCTTCCCTACTGGGTCTTAGAAATACTTGAGGGAACTTCTGACATTTTCAATTCCTGGACCTGAGCGCCCCCTAGGCACACAGAGATAAACTGTAGCTCTGGGGTAATCGGGACTGTGGTAACCTGGTATCTTCACTAAGGCCAATGCCAAATCCCTGAACTTCCCTGTTTGCTGTGTCAAGAAAGGCAGGGCAGGGAGGGAGCTGGGAAGGACAAGAGGGAGTGAGTGGAAAGAGGGAGTGGGTGGCCAGCTCTGTTGTCAACCAGACATTACCGGGGCTCTGGGTGGCTGTCCCCCTAACAACAGGTACATTTAGAATGGGAGGGGGTGAGCTAGAAGCCAAGCACACCCTACCCCATGGAAAGATCAGTGGCCACACAGTGAGTATATCGGGCTAAACAATAGTCACTGGAAAAATTTTATGGTTCAACTAAACTCATTCACAGTAAACTATTCAAAGTTTACTAAACATAAATTATTTGTGTTGCTTACATTGTGTTCCGGTCTCTATACTTACCAGGCACGCATATCACTGGGTTCCATCTTAGTCTATCAACCATTCTTGCGGCCTTTTTCATTTCTGATACTGTTTTGTATACATACCTCCCACATTCGTAGTCCACATAACTACTACCTTAAACCTTTTGTAATGTGGCTAAACCACGGTGAGGCACTTTTTGAGAAGCTCGTGCCTGTGTATTCCATACGTACGTGGTATATGGGTTCACTGTATGTTTGTGAGTGTGTATTTGGGTTGTGTGCATTGTATGTGAGAGTGTGTACTGTGTACATGTGTGTCACAGTGTGCACAAGTGGTGTATGTCCATGCGTGTGATATGGTGCATTTGTGTGTATCTACCTGCGGTATGTATATCTGTGTCTGTGTGTGGTGAACATGGTGTGTGTATGTGTATGTGTGGTGTATGTGATGTCTATGTTTTTGTGTGGTGAGGTGCATGGAGGGTTGTGTCATGGGTATGGTGTGTGTGTGTGTTTGTGTGTGTGATTTGTACTGTGTGTCTGTGTTGTTTGTGTGTGTACATGGTGAACCTCTGCATGTGGAGAGGTGTGTGGTGTATGTGTGTAGGCTTGTGTATGTTCTGTGTACCTCTATGTGTATATATATATGTGTATTTGCGGTGTGCACGTCTGTTTCTGTGTGTGTGATGTTGGGTGTGTATGTCTATGTCCCTCTGTGTGTGTGTTTGTGTTTCTATGTGTGTGTTCACTCCTGCATGGGGACTGCAGCCCCACAGGTCTAGGCCCGGGGCCCTCCTCTCAGACCTCAGCATCCCTGCCAGAATACAGAGCCTTCCTGTGGGCCCCCACATGGACTGCGATCTGTGTCTAGAGAGAGCGGGGAAGCGCTTCCTGTGGCAGGTGTTTACAAGTCTGCACAGTTGTCGTGTACCTGGGGGTGTGACATGCCAACTGCTTCAGCAGAGGACAGGTGTCTGTGGTTACCAGCCTCTCAGGGCCTCAGGAAGTCATTATCACAGGCACCAGGGTGCCTGAATTCATGGGAGAGTGTTTTTCCTCTAAGACCATTCATTCTTCATTAAAAGAAAAAAATATCTTGGGTGACTCCATCAGTCATTCTTATTAAGCCCTTCCATCTCAACAACCTTTGATCCTAGAAGCACTCAAATCCATCATACAGCCTGTCCCCTATATTCCAGCCCCAGGTCCCTGCTGGACTTACACAGATGGCTCAGCCTCCCTCCACCACGTGGGGCACCTCTGTTGTACTCATCGTCATTGGTCTCCTGCCTGCCTGACCTGGAGTCAGAGCCAGAAGGTGAAGAAGCCTTAGGCCACGGTGTCTAGGTTTAATTTTCTGTTTAAATCCCTGATAATGAACTCCTCCAATGTTCACTGAGCAGGTGTGGCCACATGCCGGGTTAGGTATGCAAGACACAGAGATGGGTAGAATCATATGGTGGTTCAGAGCAAAGGCTCTAGAATAAGACAGCACCTGTTCGCCTCCCATCCTCACCACTTACTCTGTGGTCTTTGACAAGACAACTTCCTTAAGGCTCTGCTGCCTCATTTGTGAAATAAGTGCATACCTCGCTGCGTGGCTGTGAGGTTAACTTGGCATGAAGTACCTAGCAGAGTGCCTGGAATGTGATAGTCCACACATGTTATCTCTTCTGAGGGCTGGCTCACAGGCCTTCATTCCAGCCTCCTAGGTGGAGGGAGACATTAGAAAGCTGAGCACCATGTTTTCCAGGTGCCTTTGCAGTCGGAGTTCTAGATGCATACTGTCTTTTATCAAGTAGGTGTACTCAGCATAAGAAGTGCAAGGCAGAATATGCTCCCTTTTGTAAAATGTAAAATAAAGTGAAGTCACTTATGTCAATCACTCATGTCAAGGAGTCTTAAAATGGAGCTGGAGCTGAGCTTTTTACACATGTCTTCACTGGGTAGAACCATGAAGGTTGAACTGGACTCTGTAAGAACACCTGAAAATTATTATAGTAACAAACTTCTACCTTCCTCTAGTGATACACTTCGCATGTAATCATGTTTAGCCAAGACCAGCTTTTGTCTGGGCTTCCCTGGTGGCTCAGCAGTAAAGACTCTGCCTGCAATGCAGGAGACGAGGGTTCGATCCCTGGGTTGGGAAGATCCCCTGAAGGAAGGCATGGCAACCCACTCTAGTACTCTTGCCTAGAGAATCCCATGGACAGAGGAGCCTGGCGGGCTGCAGTCCACAGGGTCACACAGAGTCGGACAGGAATGAAGTGACTAAGCAGCAGCAGCAGCTTTGTCTCCAACTCTAATTAAGGTTTGTAATGCAAACCTCCCTTCTTTGCTTTTATTTTTTTCCTTTGAATATCCAGCTTTTAACTTCTTCCAAAAATTTTTTTTATACTGAACTATACCTGATTTACAACGTTGTGTTAGTTTCAAGTGTATAACACAGTGATTCAGTTATATATATGTTTCTTTTTCAGATTCCCTTCCTTTATAGGTTATTACAAAATATTGAGTCTAGTTCCCTGTGCCATACAGTAGGTCTTTGCTGGTTATCTATTTCAGTGTGCATATGTTAATCCCAAACTCCTAATTTATCACCCGTTCCCTTCCCCCTCTGGTAACCATAGGTTTGTTTGTTTTCTATGTCTATGGGTTTCTTTGTTTTGCATGTAAGTTAATTTGTATCTTTTTAGATTCTGCATATAAGCAATATCACATATTTGTCTCTGTGGCTTATTTTGCTTAGTATGGTAATCTCTAGGTCCACCCATGTTGCTGCAAACAGCATTATTTCATTCTTTTTATGGCCAAGTGATACTGGATTGTTTAGATACACCACATCTTCTTCACCATTCAACTGTCCATGGACACTTAGGCTGCTTCCATGTCTTGGCTCTTCTGTTCTGTTCTGTTCTATATACTGCTCGCCATAGTGGTTGTACCAATTTAGACTTCCACCAACAGTGTAGGAGGGTTCCTGTTCCTCCACACCCTCTCCAGCATTTATTATTTGTAGACTTTTTGATGATGGCCATTCTGACCATTCTCATGTGACTCATTGTGGTTTTGATTTGCATTTCTCTAATCATTAGCAACATTGAGCATCTTTTCATGTGCCTTTTGGCCATCTGTATGTCTTCTTTGGAGAAACGTCTATTTAGGTCTTCTGCCTTTCTCTGCCTTTAAAAGCCCCTGAATCCCATCCCCCCGCCCCGTGTCCACAAGTCTGTTCTCTAGTCTACATCTCCACTGCTGCCCTGCAGATAGGGTCATCAGTACCATCTTTCTAGATTCCATGTATAGGCATTAATATATGATATTCGTCTTTCTCTTTCTGACCTACTTCCCTCAGTATAATAGGCCCCAGGTTGATCCACCTTATTAGAATGAGGTTAAATGCATCCCTTTTTATGGCTGAGTAATAGTCCACTGTGTATATGTACCACAGCTTCTTTATCAGGGAAGTGGGACAAATTGAGAGAGTAGCATTGAAACATATACATTACCATATTTAAAATTAGACAGGCAGTGGAAGTTTACTGTAGGAGGCAGGGAGCTCAAATCTGATGCTCTGTGATAACCTAGAGGGAGAGGATGGGATGGGTAGTGGGAGACAGGCTCAGGAGGGAGGGGACACACACATACCTATGGCTGATTCATGATGATATATGGCAGAAACCACACAAAATTGTAAAGCACGTACCCTCAAATTAAAAATAAATAAATACATAAGCCTCTGAAATTTACTCAGTGTCCCCCCTAGGGCCACTGTTTGGGTTGTTAACTCAAATCTATGTGCTCAATCTGCAATTCTTTGGTCCCAAATAATCAAGCTTTTTGCTTCATTATTGCCTCTTAGGTTTATTTAGGCTGATCCTCTTTTAGCCATTTTTGCTGGTAACCAAAATTGTGGAAATGTGAGGCTTTTCCACAATGGTGCTCTGAAGTTCATTTTCCAGCTTCTTGGGCACTGTAAGGACTGGTGCAGAGGTAGCCCCAGCTTCAGGGTTTCAGCACAGCTCCCAGGGTGCCTCAGCGCTGGTAACTCCTCTGGCTGGTCATTTCTGGTTGTTTTGGAAGCTGTTTCTGGAGCACCAGCCTAGAATCAGTTCCTTCAATCCTTCTACTAACTTTGCCAGCACATTACTCCTTTATAAAGTTCATTTCCAATCATCAAATTAAATCCTATTTAATATAAATAAAGCAAGTTCTGTTTCTTGCCCTGAATTCTGATGGATACATCTATTATTAGTATGTTATTAATATTAATATATGATAATAATTAATGTATAACAATAATATTGTCATAGACATATTATATCATATACATTAATATATATTCTTTGTATATATTAATATATAATTTGTATATATTAAATGATATTAAAAAAATAGCAGCTATTATACCAAATATATAGGCTTCCCAGGTGGCCCACTGGTAAAGAATCTACCTGCCAGTGCAGGAGATGCAAGAGACGCTGCTTCCACCCCTGGGTGGGAAGATCCCCTGGAGGAGGAAATGGCAACCCACTCCAGTATTCTTGCCTAGAAAATTCCATGGACTGAGGAGTCTAGAGGGCTACAGTCCATGGGGTCAAAAAGAGTCAGAACGACTGAGCACACACATACCAACTATACCAGATATAGGTTATACTGTATGGCCAAATTTTTACAAATGTTATCTAATTCCATCCTTGCAGCAAAATTACAGTCTTTAAGGGAACGAATCAAGGTGTGAACCTAGATCTTTTTGCCACCTAGATCATGTGCCTAACTACTGCACTCTACTGTTCCTTCCCTTCTCCGGAGGAGTCTTGCACAATGAGGATGGCTACCATGTAGTATAAGAAATTCTGGGAAGAACTATGGGCCCAGGACTGTGGGAGGCCCAAAGAGAAAAGGTCTAATTTTCTCTGGACCTTAGAAGTTCAAAATGGTGTCTGCTTTCCACCCTAGCAAGGGATCATGACCTCTGGATTCCTAATTATGTTGGGGAACCTGGCCTCAAAAATCCAGTGGCCTGTTTCTCATGTAATAATGACTTAGGAACTCCAAATCTGCATGTCTGCAAAGGCAACTGTCTACTTTTCATCCAGGTGAGTCATCAAAGGTCCTGGGACATTCAGATTCCTTTGTGGGACTGGTTCCAGCTGGCAGCTGGCGAAGCTCATGAGCAGAGGGTTTGGTCAGCCAGGGCAGATGTGTGCCCTGGGGCAGATTTGTGCACTCATCTTCAGGGTATCTTTCTCCCTGTTTCTCAGAAGATTTCTCTGTAGCAACACCTTCTTGCTGGGATTGCCTTATTCAGGTCTGTACCTCTTGCGTTGAGCACACTGCAGATACTTGGAGAATGAAGGAAGGAAGGAAGAAACCCCAGCCTGCTGCTAAGCCGGGCTACCTGGAGACCTGGAGCCTCTGCACTCTCTTCTCAGCTCTTCACTCCTGCTTCTGGTCGCTATGGTTCACTCACATGCCTGGCCTTGTATGGACTGCTCTACTCCCATCCTCTTCCCAGTATCTGAAAAGCTTGTGCCTTTACTTGGTGCTTCTCTCTTAATGTCAATCTTCATTAGATAGAAGCTGCAATAATTTTCCTTCACTCCAATTTAGAAGTTTACATGCAAAAACTCAGGACTTCCAATGTGTGTCTGAAAGGTCTCTTGATCCAGAAACAAACAAGATCTTTTTTTCAGCTGAAGGACTGGTGAGAATTTCCCTCTAAGTGGAAGTTTCATCCTGGTAGCCAGTTATAGCTGACATTCCCTTTTTGAGGGTCTGGAGACCCTGGGGATACACAAATCTTTGAATCTGCATGCTTCACAATGGGTTTTTTTTTTTTTTTTCAATTAAAAAACAAAAAGCTCCTGCTGATCAGGATATGCAGAGCAGGTCATTATCCTTGTTTCAAAAGATTAGCTTTTGAAGACAGAGCCACAGAGCTTTAAGTGGCTGAGACAATCCATGACTCTCCGTTGGTACATTTTCCAGTTTCTTGGAACTCTTTCCCAGAGCTACTGGAACACAGGGCACAGATACTCTTTCTGCTCTTTCCCTGTTTACCTCAAACATGATCCAGGAGTCCCTGTTTGCCCAGTTGGACACAGCAGCAGGAGGTACAAGACCAACCTGCAGCATGAGCCTTGGAAGAAATGGAAGCTGAGTTCCACTGAGTGAACGGGCGCCAGACATCGCGAGTCTGATTTTCTGGCCTTTGCCTCCCTCGTTTCCAGAATTCACTACTATCCCTTAATTTCCAGGTTATGGGTCGCATAAAATGTTGTAAATTGGATGATCAGCAGCCTAATTCTGGAACACATTTTCTAACTTCTAGCCCATGGTTAATTTGCTCCTCCGTCTCCACATTTAGCCAACACCCATGACCACACCCTCAGAGAAGCCCTGGGCAGAGATGCAGGGAACTGTGGGAGATTCTGGTCTCAGGACAACTTTCAAATGATGCATGAGACACAAAGACCACCACAGAGGCACACTTCAAATAATCTTGGGTCACAAGGGCCTAAAATACCATAGTATTTTATAGGGACAATAAAAAGGGGACTAAGAAATTATGCACCTTCTACATCATTTTCAGAAAGTTTTAGAAATTTACTAGTCATATATGACATGGAAGAAGAGCTGGAGATAGGAACAATCTCTCATTTCCTTGCTGTATCATCTTCCTCTCCATTATTTGGAAAACTGAAGCAGATAATGGAGTGTGTATGAATGATGAGCGTGTCTGATGGAATGAGATAGGATCTATTTGGTCATCGATACTGGACTTGAGATGCTAAAGAAAACTGAAAGGAGTAGCAATACTATTTGGGGATATCCCATTTATTCAATTATTCATCCATTCAATAACTTGATTATCAAACAAGTACGACCTATAAGGTATCGGTCAAGGTATTGGGAACAAAGAAGTACACAAAATAAACAAAATTCCTTTATCTATTGGAGCTGCTTACAATCCAGATCAGGAAGACAAGTGATAAAAAATATATATATAAAATATAGCTTATGTTACTGAATAATAAAGAGAAAAAAAAGTGGGAAAATATAGGAAGTGCCTGGGCAAAATTGGGAATATTTTTATTTCATTTTGAGCCATCTTTCATCTGTGAAAGATGATCTCTATGAATCACAAGCACTTGGGGTGAAAGAGGTGAAGACATAAGGATGAATAAATTGTATGAGTTAGTCCTGATGGCGTCAGAGATGGGGTAGTGTTTTGGCCAAGAGCATCAGAGCCCAGGGCTCCATTTTACTCTTGCTGACCTAAGGCCAGAGGGTGGAGAACACCCATCTCCAGGGACCCAGATCACTCTGAGAATGAGTAAAATTGCATGACCTCCTCTCACTTATTCAGTTCAGATTCCTGCTAACCATGAATGTGAAGATATTAGCAATTTTTAAATGGAAATAAGCTTTGAATCTACAGTCTCACCATGCTTGATAGTAAGCAAGCCACTGCATGAATTATACACCTGGTAAACATGTCTGCATAAAGATGGTAGCTCTCCAGAAGGTGTAAACTCTTTGGACACATTTCAGATCATGCTCTAAAGATAATTTTCGGCAGCTTTGTTTGGGCCACATCTAATTAAACTTACTGCAGCAATCATTTTGCAATATATGTATGAGAGCTCATTATGTGGTAAACCTTAAACTTATACAAAGCTGTGTCAATTAGATCCCCGTAAAATTGAAAAAAAATTAAAAATAACAGACAATTAAGAAAACAAAAAACAGATCTGAGGAGAGAGCTTCCTGTGTGGGGATGGCACAGCAGCAGGTCATTTGGCCCCGTTAAGCTAACAGCAGTGGGACATACAGACCACCTATCCTGGATCTGAGGGTGGAAGTCAGAGTATTTTCGTGCAGAGCAATGGGAGTTAAACTAAGTTGCAGAGCCATGAGAGCAGAGGTGTGTTTTTGTTGCTGTTATTGTTGTTTGCATATTTTTTATTTCTCGGTACTTCACAGTTTACAAATACTTAAGGGTTTAAAAAATAAAACAATATACCCTGATTCACAAGACCAATTTTTGGATATCCTCAAGCTCTTCTGTTTAAAAAGATATATATTCTACACATACATTATACTTTAAAGTAAAAAATTTTGAAACAGAAGAAAATAAAAAACAAATAAACCATCTTTACAAATACATAAATAAAGAAATTATGCAGCATCTAGAAGATGAGATGATAGGAAGTTATAGTGGAGATGACAAAGCACCATAATGATACCAAATACTGCATGCATACAGTGCTTGACAATGTTAAAAGCTTTCTTATATATATCATTTCATATAATTCTCAGAATAACTGTCTTATCAAGTAGGCAGAGCAGACATTATTATGTCAGTTTAAGAAACTGAAACTGAAGCTTGGCATTGAGGTTTTCTGATTCCAAATCCAGCTCCCTTCTGAAAATCAGGATGAATATGATATAAGGTTACACCAATTTTTAAAAAACAGATCTGTAGTCTAAGTTACCTGATTCTAGTCTATAGAATGACTAGTGTATACACTGAATTCCTGTATACACTGTGTATAATTCTGTATACACTGTGTAATTCTGTGTACACTGTATATGTGTAATTCTGTATACACTGTTTATACACTGAATCTACTGTATACACTGATTCCTACCAGTGTATAGGGGACTTCAATCTCCTGCAAATTACCCCTTAATTAGTTCTGGGAGTCCCGAACAGATTTCTCACATGAGTTCAAGAACAAGGCCCCTCACAGAAGTTTCACGGCTGGTGGCTGTCCCCATTCTGGCTGGGCCCTATGAAAGTTACAGCACCGTGGGCTACTGTGATCAGGGCCAACCCCAACATTTCTGTGGCCTCTCTAGAGTTGTGCTCTTTCCTGAGACTCTACCAGCCCCAGCAGTTTCTCTTAGGACCCATTTCCAGTCCTCAGGCAGTCAAGGACATCTGTTGGTCTGTGGCAGAGTAGGGGAGAGTGGCACCCTCTTCACAGGATTATGTTCTGTCAGAGGCTCCCAAAACAGTGTTATCACGACTCAGTGATGCAAGGGTTAACTGAGCAGCCTTGTCGGGTTTTGTGTATCTGGGGTAACGCTGGGGCAGGTGCAGTTAACAGCCATGGAGCTCTGCTTGGGCCTGAGTGTCTCCACCATAGGGCTGTCGATCACTCAGTCTGAACTTCGGAACCAAGTGGAGTGAAGGGTATTTTTCAGAACTGATTTTTGTTCAGAACTGATGACTCGAGCAGATTTGGGTCACCTGTCATTCTTCAATACCTAAGTGCTCTTATTTGGAGAGAGGGGAACCCTTGCCATAAGCCCTCTGATATGTCAGCTGTATTGTCACAAGCACAAATGATCCAGGGACAAACAAGGTGGACACAATTCCTGCTCTGTTGGATCTTACCTTCCGTAAGGTCGACATCATCACACCAACTTCTTTGTTTATCTAGGATGAGTTCTTTCCTGGGAGACTTATCTGGATTGTTCACTCCCTTCTACACCCCTCCCCACCATCTCACCTTCCCAATCTGCAAGTCAACATTTTTTTTTAATTAAATTTTTATTCTAGGACTTCCCTGGTGGTACAGTGGATACGAATCCCCCTGCCAATGCAGCGAACATGGGTTTGCTCTCTTGTCTAGGAAGAGTCCACATGCCGAGAAGCAACTAACCCCGTGTGACACAACTACTGAGCCGGCATGCTGCAACTACTGAGGTCCACGCACCTAGAGCCCGTGCTCTGCAACAAGAGAAGGCACCGCAATGAGAAGCCTGTGCACCAGAATGCAGAGTAGCCTCTGCTGCCGCAACTAGAGAAAGCCTCTGCATGATAGCACAGACCCAGCACAACTAAAAATAAATAAATAAATTATTAAAAATTTTATTCTGAGATGACTGTAGATTCATTAGCAGCTGCAATAAATAATGTGAAGAGATCCTGTGTACCATCTACCCAGTTTCTCCCATCTTGCAAAATGATAATATAATATCACTGTCAGAACTGACATCAACACACCAGACATAGAACATCTTCACATCCACCACTACTAGATTCCCTTATATCACGCTGTTCTAGCCACCCCGGCCTCATTCCCCCATTCCTGATCCCTGGCAATCACTAATCTGTTCGCCATTCTTATTTTGTCATTGTGAGACTATTTGATAAATGGAATCATACAGTGTGTGCCTTTTTGGAACTGAATTTTTTTCCATTCAGCACAAGTCCCTAATTATCTGGAGTTTCACTGAAGTTGTTTTATCAACACTCCTTTCCTTTTTATCACTGACCAGTATTCCATGGTATAGATGTACCAGAGTTTGTTTACCTAGTCACTTACTGAAGCATATCTGAGTTGTTGCCAATTTTTGATTATTATGAATAAAACTGTTCTTTATTGATTTTTATGTGAATATAGAACTTCACTTCTCTCAGACAAGTGCCCAGAGGTGAAACTGCTAGGTTGTATGGTAGGTGCAAGTTTAGCGTCATAAGAAATTCCCAAAAGGTTTTCTAGAACGGCTGGACTACTGTCTACCACCACCAGCAATGGGGGAGGAACCTAGTTTCTCCACATCTTCCCCACAAAGTGTACTTTAACTGACTACCCCATCAACTCACCAGACCCACCCATACAGAGTGAAAGTCATCCAGGGGGTACCACTTGAGATCGTTCGTTTGGTTGGTTTTTTCCAACGGGCTCTTTGTCTGTGAAAATCTGACTTCTACCCAGCATGTCCCGCCATTTCTCTGGACGTGTCCGGACATGCCTGAATCCTCAGCAGGGTTAGCAAAAGCCTTGGGCTCAAGCAACACGTCCCTCTGCATATAGTGAGATGTTTGGGGGTTTTATCCCCAGAGCCTCTCCTAAAGGCCCCACCCCGTATCATCCCCTGCTGAAAGGTGGGCCCCAGAGACCAGTTTGTCCCCAGCCACCGGAGCCAACGGAAGCTGTCTGTGACTTGTGGATAGACAATCCCATTCTTTCCCTTGGTGTCTACTATGTGGCAGGCATAGGAGATAACATAGTGAACCATCAGTCAAGGCCCCTCCTCTGGTGAACCCTACATTATGAGAAGGGGTAATAAATAATAAGGGGCTTCCCAGGGGGCTCAGTGGTAAAAGAATTTATCTGCCAAAGCAGGAGTCCCAGGAGATGCTGCTTCAGTTCCCCTGGAGGGGAAAATAGCAACTCACTTCAGTATTCTTGCCTGGAAAATTCCATGGACAGAGGAGCCTGGCGGGCTACAGTCCATGGGCTTGCAAAGAGTCTGGACAGGCATACAATAAACAATAAAGAGGCAGGGGGATTTCAGATGAGGAGAAATACTACAAAGTCTACAGCCAGGGAAATGTGATAAAGTAAATCTCCATGGAACTCAGCTTTTTTAGTATTAGAATTTCTACTTTTTTTCCCCAAAGCTAATTACTTCCATTTCTCTACCATTTTTTCAGCAGTATGTTTTCTGATTCCAAGATCCTACAGTTGACTTCTGCTATCAACAATCCCTTTTATTCGTTAAAGATGATTTTATAATTTGGTTTTTTGAATTAAAAAATATTTCTCCAAATAGGGAATGGGCACTACAGATGCAGTGCAAATACTCTTTAATTTCAACACCATATTTCTATGAATACAGCCAAAGACTGCAGGCTTTTGCAAAGTTGTGTTCTTGTCCATTCCTTGTTCATTCACCATGTGAATTAACATTCCCAGGTCCTTTTCAAGCAAATTCTGTAAAGTCAAACCCTTCACCTTCTGTACTAACTAGTTCCAAACAGTTAGCCTAGCCCTTTTCTGGTTCTTTCTGCTCGGAACACAAGTGAGACAAAAGTCTTTGCTGGCCTTAGGCTTCTTAAAATCTCAGCTTCTTCTGACATTGGTCTTTGGAGGCCTTATGTTTCACCTTTTCTGCTCGTACTTGTAACAGTTGAGTGCCCTGAGCAGCCAAATTGTTAACTTCCAAGTGTCATTTGTGACATATTTATGCATACATGCACAGAAGGCTGGAAGACTTAGGACTGACTATATTAATAAAATGTTATTTTTTTAATAATCTTCCAAGTTCCTTGAGATAGCCTGCCTTCTGGAATCATTAACCACAGGATATTTTCCCTTTTCCATTTTTTTTATGATATCCACTTTCCTAAGGTTTATGTATGTGGCTGATTCTTCATAGACTTCTCTTTCTTAACTATATGATCTTTAAAATGGCATGGTTACCTTTCACCAATTTTAAGAGGCTTGGTTAACAATATGGGCTTTGGAGTTAGGTAGATCTGGGTTGAATTCTCCGGTCCTTCATTGTTAGCTAAGTAATCTTGCACCCGTCAACCTCTTTAGCCTTCAAGTTCCTCATCTATAACACGAGGATAGTTTCACAGGTTGTGAGAGGATTAAAGGAAGTAATGCTTGACACATAGTGAGCACCCAAAAAAAGATGTTAAGGGCTTAATAAGTGTAAGCTATTGTTATTTTTATTACCCTTGTACATTAAAGATTTCATCTGGAGGGTCATTTCCTCAAAATGTTACTTCTGCTTTCTGCAGGAAGGAAAAAATTTACCAGATTCTCTGTTTTTGGAGTATAAATCTTCCTGGTGTTTGGACAGATTTCCTTCTCTGCTGCTATTAAGTCTCTTCCTATGTTAGTTTCCTAATCTGATTTGCTAAATATCCTCCACATCCTTAAAGGCATCTGCAGTTTTGATAATTTCATTTCTCTATTCTTTAACCCTCATCTAAAAGCATCTGTTCTGCTTTATAAATGTTCCTAAACATAAATAATTCTATTATATGTTGCAGTTTTCTCACCCTTCAATTAGTCGTCGTTGTTTTGGGCAGTGGATGCTGGCACATCATGCACGCCCTAATAGGGAAGAGAATATACTTCGGCCTGGAGTCACTTTGTAAGAAGCCACATTCTTCTTTATAAAAGTGTGATTCCCTTTTGATATGAATTACCACACTGCTTTTCACTATCTATGCTCAGCTCACGTCTGAGATCACATGTTTGGCTGCCACATCTTTCCCCTCCCCGTGTTTTCTCCTGAGATCAGCTGTGAATCTTCACCACTGTTGTTCTTTCCATTTAACACCTGAGTTGTCAGTTTTATCTGAATCTTTTTCTCCTCCTCATGAAACGTTAATATAAAACCCTGCTGGTCAGTTTATGAACTACCTGCCAAACTCTCCCTTCCTGTCTGTCTCTTGCCAAGAGTCCATCGCGCTATTCATACAAGCCATGGTCCAGGAAAATCAAACCTGTTTTTCAACTTGTTTATGAAGCTAGCAGTTCCCTTGCAATATCTCTTTTTCTCTTTCAAGGTCATTAATTGCAACTGGAATATGGGCTTAAATGATCTTCATTGCTCCCAAATGCCTATTTCCTGTTAAAGATTTTGCAGCCATCTGAGATGCGCCACCAAATATCTTTATGCTGTATTTTCTCTTTCTATGCAGACTGGTGGGAGTAGGTAGTGGTCAACAGGCTTGGTGATCTTTGGCAGGCTCTCTTATGTTTCAGGTGCCTGTGTCAAACAACAACAAACCTCCAGAGTTTCCTATTGAAACTCCTGGTTTGATTCCATTTCAATAACACGGGCCTCCTTGCTGGTCCTTTAATACACACTGGGTATGGTTCTGCCCTGGAGTCTTTGTACCAGATATCTCCCAGACATCCCCAAGGCTCACTGCCTCACATCTTCTCTGTCCCTCTGCCCTCTGTTTCAGTAAGGCCTACCTTGACTACCCTATTTAAAGTCACAGGGGGTTCCCAGGCAGTTAGGTGGTTAAGACTTCAAGCTTCCAATGGAGGGGCATGGGTTCAATCTCTGGCCAGGGAATTAAGATCCCACATGTCTTGCAGCACAGCCAACAAATGAAATGAAATAAAATCACAAATTCTTAAAGCAGATAACCAACAAGGACCTACTGTATAGCACAGGGAAGTCTGCTCAATGTTATGCAGTAGTCTGGATGGGAGGGGAGTTTGGGGGAGAATGGATACATGACTCAGTCCCTTTGTTGTTCACCTGAAACTATCACTTTCCCTATCTTCTTTATGCAGCTCCTTTTTTCCCCACAGTACATATCACCTCTGAATATATTAGATAATGTATTAATTTATTACGTGCATTGTATCCTTAGTCGCTCAGTCGTGTCCAACTCTTTGTGACCCTGTGGACAGTAGCCCACCAGCCTCCCCTGTCCACGGGATTATTCAAGCGAGAATACTGGAGTGCGTTGCCATTTCCTCCTCCAGGGGATCTTCCTGACCCAGGGATCGAACCTGCTTTTCCTCTGACTCCTGCATTGCAGGCGGATTCTTTACCCGCTGAGCCATAGTTATTGTGATTGTCTGATAACCCCTGTGTCTCCCCTTCCTACTGGAATGTAAGCTCCATGGAACAGAGACTTATACATCCTGAAAACTTACAGCAGCACTTGATACACACAAATGTTCAGTAAATACCTGCTGCATTTACAGAGTGTAAATACACTCAAGATCTAATGGCAAATTACAGTTCAAATCCACCACCTGCCTTTTTTCCATTCCTTTGTTTTTTTTTCTAAAGTAAGATAATTTAAAATATAAAAATAATATCAAAATTTGGAAGCAAAAATTAGGGAAAAAAAAGAAAATCATAAATAGTAAAAATAAAACTAAACCACTCACAGGTAAATGTTAATAATGATCATTAGCACTGAAAATATTTTCCAGCTTCTTTAAAATTGGATGTGCATTTATACATAATCAAAACATGCTATTGTATATGTTATACAAGTAATACTGTACACAATATTTATATATACACAGTAGTAGTAATGTAGTTGCTCAGTCGTGTCTGACTCTTTGTGACCCCATGGACTGCCAGGCTCCTCTGTCCATGGGATTCTCCAGGTAAGAATACTGCAGTGGGTTGCCATTCCCTTCAGTATTTATATGTAATATATTTATACATAGATTACTATATAAGTAATACTGTACAGAGAGTTTGGTATTCTGATATTAGAGTGAAAGTGCTTTTTCCATTTTCTTGGCACTCTTCATGCTCTCAGAACAAAGTCACCCCATTTCTCTGCCTTCAGTATAGAAGGCCTAACCCTAACTTAACCCTAATCCTAATCCTTAACTGCGCTCCCAGACATCTTACCATTGAGTCTTGGGGGTGAACATGTTGCTATTGTTGTTCTGTCACTATGTCATGTCCAACTCTTTGCAACCCCATGGACTATAGCATACCAGGCTTCCCTGTTCTTCACTATCTCCCAGAGTTTGCTCCAACTCATGTCCATTGAGTCGGTGATGCCGTCCAACCATCTCATCCCCTGTTGCCCCCTTCTCCTCCTGCCCTCAATTTTTCCCAGCATCAGGGTATTTTCCAATGAGTTGGCTCTTCACATTAGGTGGCTGAAGTATTGGAGCTTCAGCATCAGTACTTTCAATGGATATTCATGGTTAATTTCCTTTAGGATTGACTGGTTTGATCTCCCTGCTGTCCAATGGGCTCTCAAAAGTCTTCTCCAACACCACAATTTGAAAGCATTAATTCTTTGGAGCTCAGCCTTCTTTATGGTCCAACTCTCACATCCATACATGACTACTGGAAAAACCATAGCCTTGACTAGACAGACCTTGGTTGGCAAAGTGATGTCTCTGCTTTTTAGTACATTGTCTGGGCTTGTCATAGCTTTTCTTCCAAGAAGCAATTGTCTTTTAATTTTGTGACTGCAGTAAACTACCCAGAGTGACTTTGTAGCCCAAGAAAATAAAATCTGTCACTTTTCCCCCATCTATTTGCCATAAAGTAATGGGACCAGATGCCATGATCTTAGTTTTCTGAATGTTGAGTTTTAAGCAGCTTTTTCACTCTCCTCTTCCACCCTCACTGAGAGTCTCTTTAGTTTCTCTTCACTTTCTATCATTAGAGTGGCATTATCTGCATATCTGTGATTGTTGATATTTCTCCCAGCAATCTTGATTCCAGCTTGTGAGTCATCCAAACCTGCATTTCACAAGATGTACTCTACATATAAGTTAAATAAGAAGGATGACAACATACAGCCTTGACGTACTCCTTTCCCAATTTTAAACCAGTCCATTGTTTCATGTCCTGTTCTGTTTCTTCTTGTCCTGCATACAGGTTTCTCGGGAGGCAGGTATGGTTATATTTGAAAAAATTAAGATACATATTAATGCCAAGTGTTGATGGGCTTCCCTGGTGGTTCAAACGGTAAAGAATCTGCCTGCAATGCAGGAGACCCAGGTTTGATCCCTGGATCAGGAAGATCCCCTGGAGAAGGGAAAGGCAACCCACTCCAGTATTCTCGCCTGTCAGCAGACAAATGGATAAGGAAGCTGTGGTACATATACACCATGGAATATTACTCAGCCATTAAAAAGAATTCATTTGAATCAGTTCTAATGAGATGGATGAAACTGGAGCCCATTATATAGAGTGAAGTAAGCCAGAAAGATAAAGAACATTACAGCATACTAACACATATATATGGAATTTAGAAAGATGGTAATGATAACCCTATATGCAAAACAGCAAAAGAGACACAGATATACAGAACAGACTTTTGGACTCTGTGGGAGAAGGCGAGGGTGGGATGTTTTGAGAGAACAGCATCAAAACATGTATATTATCTATAGTGAAACAGATCACCAGCCCAGGTTGGATGCATGAGACAAGTGATCGGGCCTGGTGCACTGGGAAGACTCAGAGGGATTGGGTAGAGAGGGAGGTGGCAGGGGGGATCGGGATGGGGAATATATGCAAATCCATGGCTGATTCAGTCAATGTATGACAAAACCCACTACAATATTGTAAAGTAATTAGCCTCCAACTAATAAAAATAAATGAAAAAAAAAAGTCTATGGACAGAGGAGTCTGGCAGGCTACAGTCAATGAGGTTGCAAGGGAGTCAGACATGACTAAGCAACTAACTTTATTTTCTTTTTTTGAAATGTTGATGGGAATGCAAGACAAAGGGAAAGTTTAGACATTGCTGTTGGGAGTTTACATTGATATAACTGAACTTCCCTGGTGGTGCAGTGGATAAGAATCCGCCGCCAATGCAGGGGACATGGGTTTGATCCTTGGTCTGGGGCGATTCCATATGTTGTGGAGCAACTAAACCTATGTGCCACAATCTCCGAGCCCAACTACTGAGCCTGTGTGCCTCAACTACTGAAGTCCACACGCTGCAACTACTGAAGCCTGTGCACCTAGAGCCTATGCTCCAAAACAAAAAAAGCCATGCTATTAGAAGCCTTCGCAACACAACAAAGAGTAGCCCTTGCTCACCCCAACTAGAGAAAGCCCATGCAGAGCGCCAAAGACCCAAAACAGCCAAAGATAAGAGTAAATAAATAAAATTGATTTTAAAAAGTAAGTGATACAACCATTTTGCGAACAGTTTCCCACACCCTATGACTCAGCAATCCATTCCTAACTATATGCCCTAGAAACCCTCATGCACTTGTACACCAGGGGTCATATTACAAGAACAGACATCTCAGTATTGCTTGTAATAGCCAAAATGTCTAAAGGAAAATGAATAAATGCATTGTAGTGTATTTACACTTTGGATTACTATATAACATGAAAAATAAAAAATTCCCACTCCACACCATAATATGAATTTTAGAAACTTGATGCTTAAGAGAAAGCAAATGGAAAAAAAAAAAAAAAGAGAGAGAGAGAGAAAGCAAATGCCGGATACTAACACACAGTATGCCTCTCCCCACACTTTTTTTTCATATTTAAAGATTTAATTTTTTAAGAAAAGTTTTAGCTTCACAGCAAAAATAAGGTGAAGATATAGAGATTTTCCATACACTCCTTCATGTGTAGCCTTTTGCATTAACAACATCCCAGAATAGTACCCTTCGTACAACTGATGAACCTACACTAATACATCAAAATCACCCAAAGTCAACAGGTTACATTAGGATTTATCTTGACATTGTACATTCTGTGGTTTGGACATGGGGATTAATGTAAGATTTTTTTTTTTTTTTTTAATGTAAGATTTAATTAATATATATATAAAGCTTACCTCAAGAAAAAAAATCAACATTAGCTGAAAGCAAGCAGATGGAATAAGCAGTGAAGATAGAGCAAACATTAATGAGTCAGAAACAGAAAATAAGAACTAATAATTTAATAATGCTGGTTCTTAACTAAGTGAAATAGGTAAACCATTAGCTGATCCAATAAAAAACTGGAAAACATAAGATAAAAGATGAAGCTTTCTAAAAAAGGCATTAATTTGAAAAAGTCTAAGCAAATAAATTTGGAAATCCAGATAATAGAGATAATTTCTTAGGAAAATACTTGAAATTGGCCCAAAATTGACTCCCATAAATAGAGAAACCTTAAATAGACACATTTCCATAGGAGAAATAAAGCTATCAAGACACTACGCTACAAAAAATGAATAAGATCCTGATTATTTCACAGGAGAACTTTTATCAACACTCTATTTCTAACTTAGCTCCAACATGTAAAGAGCTCTTGAAAGTGAAAAGTGTTAGCCATTCAGTTCAGTTAAGTTCAGTTGCTCAGTCGTTTCTGACTCTTTGCGACCACATGCACTGCAGCATGCCAGGCTTCCCTGTCTGTCACCAACTCCCAGAGCTTGCTCAAACTCATGTCCATTGAGTTGGTGATACCATTCAACCATCTCAACCTCTGTTGTCCCTTTCTCCTCCTGTCTTCAATCTTTCCCAGCATCAGGGTCTTTTCCAATGAGTCAGTTCTTTGCATCAGGTGGCCAAAGTATTGGAGCTTCAGCATCTAATGAATATTCTAATTTCTAATGAATATTCAGGTGTGATTTCCTTTAGGATTGACTGGTTTGATCTCGTTGCTGTCCAAAGGACTTTCAAGAGTCTTCTCCAACACCACTGTTCAAAGCATCAATTCTCTGGCGCTCAGCTTTCTTTGTGGTCCAACTCTTACATCCATAGATGACTGCTGGAAAAACCACAGCTTTGACTAGATGGACCTTTGTCAGCAAAGGAGTGTCTCTGTTTTTCAATATACTGTCTAGGTTTGTCATAGCTTTTCTTCCAAGGAGAAAGTGTCTTTTAATTTCAAGGCTACATTCACCATCTGCAGTGACTTTGAGTCTAAGAAAAAGTCTGTTACTGTTTCCCCATCTATTTGCCATGAAATGATGGGACTGGATGCCATGATCTTAGTTTTCTGAATGCTGAGTTTTAAGCCAACTTTTTCACTCTCCTCTTTCACTTTCACCAAGAAGCTCTTTAGGTCTTATTCACTTTCTGCCATAAGGGTGGTGTCATCTGCATATCTGAGCTTATTGGTATTTCTCTCTGCAGTCTTGATTCCAGCTTGTGCCTCATTAGGTCCATCATTTCTCATGATGTACTCTGTATATAAGTTAAATAAGCACGGTGACAATATATAGCCTTGACAGACTCCTTTCCCAGTGTGGAATCAGCCCATTGTTCCATGTTTAGACCTAACTGTTGCTTCCTGACCTGCATACAGATTTCTCAGGAGGCTGGTAAGGTGGTCTGATATTCCCAACTCTTGAAGAATTTTCCACAGTTTGTTGTGATCCACACAACCAGAAGCTTTAGCATAGTCAATGAAGCAGAAGTAGATGTTTTTCTGGAACTCTCTTACTTTTCCTATGATCCAGTGGATGTTGGCAATTTGATCTCTGGTTCCTGTGCCTTTTCTAAATCCAGCTTGAACATTTGGAAGCTCTCCGTTCACATACTATTGAAGCCTAGCTTGGTGAATTTTGAGTATTAACTTTGCTAGTGTGTGAGATGAGTACAATTGTGTGGTAGTTTGAACATTCTTTGGCATTGCCTTTCTTTGAGACTGGAATAAAAACTGACACTTTCCAGTCCTGTGGCCATTGCTGAGTTTTCCAGATTTGCTGGCATATTGACTGCAGCACTTTAACACCATCATCTTTTAGAATTTGAAATAGTTCAACCAGAATTCCATCACATCCACTAGCTTTGTTCGTAGTGATGCTTCCTAAGGCCCACTTGACTTTGCACTTCAGGATGTCTGACTCTAGGTGAGTGATCTAGATAACCATTGGTCATCTGGATCATAAAGATCTTTTTTGTATAGTTCTTCTGTGTATTCTTGCCACCTCTTCTTAATATCTTCTGCTTCTGTTAGGCCCACACTATTTCTGTCCTTTATTGTGCCCATCTTTAAATGTTCCCTCAGTATCTAATTTTCTTGAAGAGATCTCTAGTCTTTCCCATTCTATTGTTTTCCTCTATTTCTTTGCACTGATCACTGAGGAAGCCTTTCTTATCTTGCCTGCCTAATCTTTGGAACTCTGCATTCAAATGGATATATATTTCCTTTTCTTCTCTACCTTTAGCTTCTCTTCTTTTCTCAGCTATGCATAAGGCCTCCTCAGACAACCATTTTGCCTTTTTGCATTTCTTTTTCTTGGGGATAGTATTGATCACCACCTCCTGTACAATGTTATGAACCTCCATCCATAGTTCTTCAGGCACTCTATCTATCAGATCTAATCCCTTGAATCTATTTGCACTTCCATTGTATAATTGTAAGGGTTTTGATTTAGGTCATACCTGAATGGTCTAGTGGTTTTCCCTACTTTCTTCAATTTAAGTCTGAATTTGGCAATAAGGAACTCATGATCTGGGCCACAGTCAGCTCCTGGTCTTGGTTTTGCTGACTGTATAGAGCTTCTCCAATCTCTGGCTGCAAAGAATATAATCAATCTGATTTCTTGTCCATGTGTAGAGTTCTCTCTTGTGTTGCTGGAGAGGGTGTTTCCTATGACCAGTGCGTTCTCTTGGCAAAACTCTGTTAGCCTTTGCCCTGCTTCATTTTGTATTCCAAGGCCCAACTTGCCTGTTATTCCAGGTATCTCTTGACTTCCTACTTTTCATTCCTGTCCCCTAGGATAAAAAGGATGTCTTTTTTCTTTGGTGTTTGTTCTAGAAGGTCTTGTACGTCTTCACAGAACTGTTCAGCTCTTCAGCATTAGTGTTTGGGGCACAGATTTGCATTACTATGATACTGAATGATTTGCCTTGGAAATGAACAGAGATCATTCTGTCGTTTTTGAGATTGCGCCCAAGTATTGCATTTCAGACTCTTGTTGACTATGAGGGCTACTGCATTTCTTCTAAGGGATTCTTGCCCACGGTAATGGATATAATAGTCATCTGAATTAAATTTGCCCATTCCAGTCCATTTTAGTTCACTGATTTCTAAAATGTCGATTTTCATTCTTGCCACCTCCTGTTTGACCACTTCCAATGTACCTTGATTCATGGACCTAACATCCCAGGTTCCTATGCAATACTGTTCTTATAGCTTCAGACTTTACTTCCATCACTAGTCACATCCACAACTGGGCATTGTTTTCACTTTAGCTCAGCCTCTTCAGTCTTTCTGGAAATTTTTCTTCACTCTTCTCCAGTAGCATATTAGGCACCTACCACCCTGGGGAGTTCATCTTTCAGTGTGTTATCTTTTTGCCTTTTCATACTGTTCATGGGGTTCTCCAGGCAAGAATAATGAAGTGGTTTGCCATTCCCTTCTCCAGTGGACCATGTTTTGACAAAACTCTCCTGTGACCCATCCATGTAAGTTGCTCAGTTGTGTCCATCTCTTTGCAACCCCATGTACTGTAGCCCACCAGCTTCTCTGTCCATGGGATTCTCCAGGCAAGAATACTGGAGTGGGTTGCCATTCCCTTCTCCACCCTCCTTACAAAAGAAAAATGCTGAATGCACTAACTAAAAATGGATTTTCTTAGTTCCATCAGAGAAGAGAAGTCATAGGGCAAATGTCCACCCTGTAATTTGGAGAGACATGAAAGTATAGATATCACATCCAAGATCAAAGTCACTCAAGCCATTAACTGGTAGAAACATTTCATGGTGATTTTGATTAATTGCTGGGGGCTGAGCATAGACTAGCTTGAGAGTTAAAACATTCCTAAGCCTAATTCCCAGGTTTAGGGAGGATCCATACTGTTGAGGGGTTTATACATCCAGGTTTTCACATTGAAGGATGAAGAAAAATTTCTTGGGGTTTCTAGTAGGGGGAAGGGGAAAATAACCATTTACAAGTGTGCCCAGAGTAAAAGAAAACTTTTTGAAATATGTCCACAGAGCATTCTTCACAACAAAGTCCTGCCCTCCAGGGGAAACTACTTTCCCTTATCTCACTGGGAAAGGGGTCAGCTCCAGCACTCCCTACTCTTTTTGTCTAAGGAAAAGAAAAAAAAAATGATGAGACACTTTTCTGAAGGTCACAGCCCAGGGACTTAGGCTTGTTAAAAATTGAAATTAATCATAAGATTATAGAACACATCCTCTCCAACACCTCACCACCACACCATCAGGGCTCCAGTATAACAGTGGGTTACAACTGAGAGAGCTATAAGAGACAGTCTTAATTTAAGAAGTTCTTAATGAAACCCAAAGACAATTGAGGAGGGGAAAGATTAAAGAAAAAAACAAAGATCAGGAATTCTCAGTGATAAACTCCAAAATGCAGAAAAAAAAAAAAAAAAGGAAAAAAGTCCAAATTCTACAGACCTATACCTAAAGCAAAAATTCTGAAATAAAGTATTAGTGAGCAGAATCTTTTAGCACATTAAGAAAATAATTCATATTTATTAGATGGAATCTCTTTTAGGAATATAAAAAAAAGGATGGTTCAGTATTATGAAATTCATTAACAGAATTCATCATACTATTTGCTACAGGGGTTCTCAGATGGAGCTAGTGGTAAAGAATCCGCCTGCCAAGGCAGGAGACACAGGAGAAGTGGGATCAATCCCTGGGTTGGGAAGATCCCCTGAAACAGGAAATGGGACCCCACTCCAATATTCTTGCCTGGAAAATTCCATGGACAGAGGATCTTGGAGGGCTACAGTCCATGGGGCTATAGAGAGTCAAACATGACTGAGTGACTAAGCAGCAGCATTTGTTATAAGTTAAATATTATATTAGCATCTTTGGAGATTATTAAAAAGACTTTTGACAAACTTCAACACCCATTCCTCATGAAAACTTCAAATAACATAGAAATTGATAGAACCTCAACATGATAAAACATAAAATGCACACCTAAAGTTAAACTGTTTTGTGATCATGAATAGGAAGTCTTAACACTGTTAAATTCCATTGTAGGAAACACTATGGAGTTTCCTCAAAAAACTAAAAATAGAAATACCATATGATCCAGCAATTTCACTCCTGGGTATACATCTGAAGAAAATTAAAACACTAATTTGAAAAGACATATGTACACCCAATGTTCATAGCAGCATTAAATACAGTTGCCAAGACACGGAAGAAACCTCAACGTTTAACAACAGATGAATGGATAAAAAATATGATACACACACACACAGAATGGAATACTACTCAGCAATAAAAAGAATGAAATTTTGCCATCTGCAGAGACATGGGTGGGCTTGGACGGTATTACACTAAGTGAAATGTCAGACAGAGACAAATACTATATGATAGCACTTACATGTAGAATCTAAAAAATATAACAAACTAGTGAATATAACAAAAAAGAAACAGATTCAGAGCTATAGAGAAAAAACTAGCAGTTACCAGAAGGGAGAGGGAAGGGGGAAGGGGCAGTTAAGGGGAAGGGGATTAGGAGGAACAAACTATTAGGTATAAAATAAACTACAAGGGTATATTGTACAACATAGGGAATATAGTCAAAATTTTGTAATAACTACAAATGGAGTATAACCTTTAAAAATTGTGAATCACTATATTGTACACCTGGAACATATGTAATATTGTACATGAACTACACAAAAAGAAATTAGGTTCAGGAAATTTTAAAAAAAAGAATATATACTTATACCTAGTGCTATGAATTGAACTGGCTTCCCAGGTGGCACTAGTGGTAAAGAACCTGCCTGCCAGCGCAGGAGACCTAAGAGTCATGGGTTCGAACCCTGGGTTGGGAAGATCCCCTGGAGGAAGGCATGGCATTCCACTCCAGTATTCTTGCCTGGAGAATCCCATGGACAGAGGAGCCTGGGGAACTACAGTCCATGGGGTTGCAAGGAGTCAGACATGACTGAAGCGACTTAGCAGTTACTTTTCTAAAAAGATATGTTCTAATCCCCAGTAGTTCTGAATGTGACTTTATTTGCAAATAGGGTCCTTGTAGATGTAACTAACTGAGCTTCACTAATTGCTCAGTGGTAAAGAATCCACCTGCCAATGCAGGAGACACAGGTTCAATGCCTGGGTCCTGAACAGCCCTGAGAAGGAAATGGCAACCCATTCAAGTATTCTTGCCTGGAAATCTCATGAAGAGAAGAGCCTATGGGCTATAGTCCATGGGTTCACAAGAGTTGGAGATGACTTAGTGACAAAACAACAGATGTCATTAATTAGGTTACATGAGGTCATGCTGGAGTAGTTGTTGTTTAGAAAACCATAGCTTTGACTAGACGGACCTTTGTCTGCCAAGTGATGTCTCTGCTTTTTAATATGCTGTCTAGGTTTGTCATAGCTTTTCTTCCAAGGAGCAAGCATTTTATCATTTTGTGGCCACAGTCACCATCTGGAGTGATTTTGGAGCCCAAGAAAAAGAAATCTGTCATTGTTTCCACTTTTCCCCTTTCTATTTGCCATGAAGTGATGGGACCAGATGCCATGATCTTAGTTTTCTGAACCATCACTCTTAGTTGAAATCTAGAGTTCTCGATGTGGCTTCTTCAGCATGTGAGATCTGGCTCTGCTTCCTCACCAGCCACCGCCTCTGCTCACCATATTCCTGGCAGACCACACTCTCTCATCTTCTTTCATATGGGTAGGTTTTTACCCCAGGTGTTCCTGCTGACCAGAATGTTCTGCATCTGACTGATTCTTTCCTGCCTTCCAGGTCTTAGGTTCAGTGGCCCCTCTTAACCTCCCATTCCAAAATAGACTTTCTAGTTACACTCTCCCATAGTGTCCGGGACTTTTCCTTTATTGCATTTACCACAGGTTGTCATGACGGCATTTATTGGAATGATAAATAATTAGTGGATGGCAATTCCCCAGTCAGGGGCCTGTTTGTTTTGCTCAGTTCTGAATGCCCAGGTGACAGGAATTCAGTAAATATTTACAGAATGGGCGAAGGCTTATAGCGTCATGGTATTAGCTCCCATTATTGTGGTTGCTCCATTAAGCCTTGTACTTAAAATACTTTTTGTTTGTTTTATAGAGTGCATTCTTAATCATTATTTTAAGAACAAAGCTATAGCAAACGTTTTTCTTCCTTTCCATCCTTCTCTCTACTCTGCCATGCAGCTCAACTGCAGAAAAAATACCTCTTCCATGGTGCATGTGCTTAGCCGCTCATTTGTGTCCTTAAAGTCAGTCGTGACACTTTTGTGACCCCATGGACTGCAGCTCCCCAGGTTCTTCTGTCCACGGGATGTTTCAGGCAAGAATACTGGAGTGGGTGGCCAGTTCCTTCTCCAGGGGATCTTCCAACCCACGGATTGAACCCAAGTCTCCTGCGTTGCAGGCAGATTCTTTACCTGCTGAACCACCAGAGAAGTCCAACTTCTTCCATGGACAGTGGGTAACAGGCAGATGGGAGCCCAGGTATAAGAACCAGGGCAGCTTGGTGGGAATGCAAACTAGTACAGCCACTATGGAGAACAGTGTGGAGATTTCTTAAAAAACTGGAATTAGAACTGCCATATGACCCAGCAATACCACTTCTGGGCATACACACTGAGGAAACCAGATCTGAAAGAGACACGTGCACCCCAATGTTCATCACAGCACTCTTTATAATAGCCAGGATATGGAAGCAACCTAGATGCCCATCAGCAGACGAATGGATAAGGAAGCTGTGGTACATATACACCATGGAATATTACTCAGCCATTAAAAAGAATTCATTTGAATCAGTTCTAATGAGATGGATGAAACTGGAGCCCATTATACAGAGTGAAGTAAGCCAGAAAGATAAAGATCAATACAGCATACTAACGCATATACATGGAATTTAGAAAGATGGTAATGATAACCCTATATGCAAAACAGAAAGAGAGACACAGATGTACAGAACAGACTTTTGGACTCTGTGGGAGAAGGCGAGGGTGGGATGTTTTGAGAGAATAGCATCGAAACATGTATATTATCAAGGGTGAAACAGATCACCAGCCCAGGCTGGATGCATGAGACAAGTGCTCAGGCCTGGGGCACTGGGAAGACCCAGAGGAATCGGGTGGAGAGGGAGGTGGGAGGGGGGATCGGGATGGGGAATACATGTAAATCCATGGCTGATTCATGTCAATGTATGGCAAAAACCACTACAATATTGTAAAGTAATTAGCCTCCAACTAATAAAAATAAATGGGGAAAAAAAAAAAAAAGAACCAGGGCAGCATCTTGTTAGCTCAGCAGAGGAGCTAGAGCATGTCGGAAGGCCAGGGATGGGGAGGCTGGGAGACAACAGGCAGGGACCTTGGCATCCAAGTGCCACGCAAACCTGGAGGAGTCAGCAGCAGCCAACTGCTTAGGGCAGCTGTAGGCCAACACAGAAATCCTGCCTAGAGCCTCTAAGCCTGGGTGGGACCACCCTGTAGAGACGTGTTCTCCGAGGGCAAGAAGCAAACAAATGGTACATAAGCCTGGTGATGTAGAATGCAATCAATATTTACAGTGAAGGAAAAAGAAAAAACTTTAAGCTAAGATCTCTGTTTCCCAAGGCTGCATTTGAGAAAAAGTAAACGCTATTTTATTACTGGTATAAATTCAACTAGGAGGAAAGAGAACCAAAAACAAAGGACAAACTGTACATATATAGGCTTCCCAGGTGGCACTAGTGGTAAAGAAATCTCCTGCCAATACAGGAGATGCAAGAAACACAGATTCGATCCCTGGGTTGGGAAGATCCCTTGGAGTAGGAAATGGTAACCCGCTCCAGTATTCTTGCCTGGAAAATTCCATGGACAGAGGAGCCTGGAGGGCTACAGTTCATGGGGTGGCAATGAGTTGGACATGACTGAGCGCGCGCACACACACACACACATACATGCACACATATATATGTCAATGGACATACATTTTTCCGTCAATGAACACTTAGATTGCATCCATGTCTTAGCTATTGCAAATAATGGTACAATGAACATTGGGGTGCATATACATTTTCAACTTAGTGTTTTTGTTCTCTTTGGTTAAAGACCCAGCAGTGGAACTGCTGGATTAAATAGCAGTTCTAGTTTTAATTTTTTCAGGAACCTCCATAATGGTTTCCATAGTAGTTATACCAATTTACATTTCCATCAACAGTGCACAAGGTTTTCCTTTTCTCCACATCCTCACCAACACTTGTTATTTCTTGTCTTCTTGGTGATAGCCTTTCTAACAGATGTGATGTGATATCTCATTGAAGTTTTCATTTGCATTTCCCTTATGACTAGTGATCTGAGGCATCTTTTCACGTACCTACTGACCATCTGTGTCTTCTATGGAAAAATGTCTATCCAAGTCCTGAGCCCATTTTTTAAATCTGGTTGTTTGATTTTCTAATGTTGAGTTGTACAAGTTCTTTTTATATTTTGGTTATTAACCCTTTATTGGATATATTACTTGCCAATATCTTCTCCCATTCAGTAGGCTGCCTTTGTTGATAGTGTCCTTTGCTGTGCAAAACATTAGTCTAATGTAGTACCATTTATTTATTTTTGCTTTTGTTTCTTTTGACTGAAATCTCAAAGAAAAAAATGCTGCTAAAACTGATGTCAAAGAGTGTACTGCCTATGTACTCTTCTAAGAGTTTTATGGTTTCAGGTCTTACATTTAAGACTTTAACCTATTTCAAGTATATAAAGAATACTCAGCTGGTAAAGAATCCGCCTGCAATGTGGGAGACCTGGGTTCGATCCCTGGGTTGAGAAGACTCCCCTGGAGAAGGCAAAGGCTACCCACTCCAGTATTCTGGCCTGGAGAATTCCATGAACTGTATAGGCCATGGGGTCGCAGAGTCAGACACAACTGAGCGATTTTCACAAATATACATGGTATGAGAAAGAAGTCCAGTTTGATTCTTTTGCATGCAACTTTCCAGTTTTCCCATCATAATTTACTGAGAAACTATTTCTTTCCCATTGCCTATTCTTTCTTCCTGGGTCGTAGACTAACTGATCATAAAAGTGTGAATTTATTTCTGAGGTCTCTATTCTATTCCACTGACCTATGTGTCTGTTTTAATGACAGTACTATACAGTTTCGATTAATGAAGATTTACAGTACGGTATCAAATTAGGGAGCATATTACCTCCAGTTTTGTTCTTCTTCCTCAAGACTGTTTTGGCTATTCAGGGTTTTTGTGTTTCCACATAAATTTAAGAATTATTTGTTCTACTTCTGTGAAAAATGCCATTGATATTTTGATAGGGATTGCACTGAATATGTAGATTTCTTGGGGTAGTATGGTCATTCTAACAATATTAGTTCATCCAATCCATGAGCATGGTATATCTTTCTATCTGTCTGTGCCATCTTCAATTTTTCCCAGCAATGTCTTATAGTTTTCTAAGTACAAGTCTTTTACTTCCTTGGTTAGATATATTCTGAGGTATGTTATTCATTTTGATACAATTGTAAACAAAATCGTTTTCTTAATTTCTCTGATTGTTTGCTATTTGTGTATAGAAACAGATTTCTGCATATTAAGTTTGTATCCTGCTACCTTACTGAATTTATTAGTCCTAATGATTTTTTGGTATTTCCCTTACGGCTTCCCTTGTGGCTTCCTTTGTGGGCTTCTTTTGTGGCTCAGCTGGTAAAGAATCTGCCTGCAATTCGGGAGACCTGGGTTTGATCCCTGGGTTGGGATGATCCCCTGGAGAAGGGAAAGGCTACCCACTCCAGTATTCTGGCCTGGAGAATTCCATGGACTAAAGAGTCGGACACGATTGAGTGACTTTCACTTTCAGTGATTTTTTGGCGTCCTTAGGATTTCCTGCATACAGTATTGTGTCATCTGTAAACTGACTATTTTAATTCTTCCCTTCTGGTTTGGATTCTTTTTATTTCTATTTCTGGTCTGACTGTGGTGGCTAGGATTTCCAATGGCAGATTGAATAGAAGTGGTAAAAGAGGACATCCTTGACTTGTTCCTGATCTCAGAGTAAATGCTTTAAGTTTTTCACCACTGAGTATGATGTTAGTTGTGGGCTTATCATCTGTGGCCTTTATTATGTTGAGGTATATTCCTTCTATGCCCACTTTGTTTGGAGCTTTTATCATAAACGGATATTTAATTTTGTCAAAAGCTTTTTCTGCATCTATTGAGATAATCATATGATTTTTACTCTTCAATTTGTTAATGTGGTGTATCAAATTGACTGATTTGAATCATCTTTGTATTCATGAGATAAATCTCACATAACCATGGTATATGATTCTTTTACTGTATTGTTGATTGTTTGCTAATATCTTGTTACGGATTTTTGCATCAATGTTCATTAGAGATATTTTCTTTTCTGTGGTTTCTTTGTCTGGTTTTGCTAACAAGGTGATGCTGGTCTTATGGAATGAGTTTGGAAGTATTCCTTTCTCTTCAATTTCTGCAGATAGTTGGAGAATGATAGGTATTAACTGTTCTACATATGCTTGAGAGAATTCATCTATGAAGCCATCTGGCCCTGGACATTTTTGGGGAGGGGAGTTTTTTTTTAGAGGGGGAAGTTTTTAAACTACTAATTCAATTTCATTATTGGTAACTGGATTGTTCATATTTTATTTCTGATTCAGTCTTGGGAGATTGCATGATTGGAGGAATTTATCCATTTCTTCTACACTGTCCATTTTATTGGTATATTGTTCATAGTAACCTCTTATGATACTGTGTTTCTCTGTGGTGTCAGCTGTAACTTCTCTTTTATTTCTGATCTTATTTATTTGGGCCCTCTTTTTTTTCTTGATGAGTATGGATAAAGGTTTACCCGGGTTTTTTTTTTTTTTTTAATCTTTTCAAAGAACCAACCCTTAGTTTCATTGACCTTTTCTATTTTTTTAGTGTCTATTTCATTTATTTCTGCTTTGATTCTATTGTTTCTTTCCTTCTAATAACTTTGTGTATTCTTCTTCTTCTTCTAGTTCTTTTTCTTGAGGTAGGCTTGTATTGCCATAAATTTCCCTCTTAGAACTGCTTTTACTGCATCCTGTAGATTTTGGATTGTTGTGTTTTCCTATGTTCATCCATTCTTCTCTGGAGTTCCTTGAACATTTTAATAATTATTACTTGGGACCCCAATGTTCAAATCAGATCCAACTGTTACAGAGAATTACTACACTATGCTGGAGGCCCAGAATCTTAGGATTGCTAAAAATCTTAATGATTATCAGTTATACCCAAAAGATCTTGAAACCATCTCTACAGTTCCTGCTGCGGGGCTACTGCTTGAATACTTTGTATGCTGGTGAACTCACTATCTTCTAAGGCAGCCAAGTCATTATTTCATTTAAATATTTATTGAATGTGTTCCCTCTGGCAGGCACTTGGACTCCCAGGTGACACAGGCCCAATACTTAAGAAGTTTACAGTTTACGAACAAATTTCTCTGCTGTGTTTGTTCACTTCTCTGTTTGTTAAACAGGGCCATATACTTTCCTTCCACTGAGGGTAATCATCACTACTCTCCATTCCACAGGTTACCCAGCATTTGGGTGGATTATAAGCACAAGGCCACAGTTCTCTCTCAGACTCAATCAATCTCACCCTAATTATCCCTTGAAAAGTACATTCTAATTCCCCTGGGGCATTTAGAAGTGGCTTACACAACATTTTCCAAATCTTTTCCTCCCCAGAGGACTTTTTAGAGTCAGTCATTTATCTAGTTGCAAAATTGCTTCTCCTTGGCCTTTCCATTTTAAGTTTCCAAATTCTGCCCCTGGGTCCATTTCAAAACTTGTAATCAGATCACTCAGGGGTTGCGCTTCTGTGGAGTATCTATGTCCTTCACCATATTCATCTTGGAACAAACCCACACCAGAACGCACTTTTCATTCCAAAACTTGCCTTGTGCTCCCTATTCCAAAACCAATGCATCTGAAAAACTGCCACCCATCTCAAAGCCACCCCCTACTTTGTGTTACCAATTCAAAATACAATTTGTGTCTAGAAACCAGGGTGCTTTCAAAATTGTTTTGGAAGATATTCTACAAGATCAGTTTAAAGTCCTCAAGATTATCTTCCCTGACTCCTTTCCTCCACTCCAGCACCAGCTCTCTTCATTCTCCCTCATTTAGAGTCCTAGGTCAGACCACAGATCATCTTCTCAAGTCTTTGCTCTCAGCCTCATCAGAGGGAATTCCTGTCTGAGTAATGCATCAAACTTTATGTAAAGTGGGCATTTGCAGATTGATAAGCAAAAGTTATTTCTCAATGTCCCAATTTCAACTTTCAGGCAAAGCTCATTGTGTTTCCAAGCTCCATGTTGCACTCAGTTCCTTCCACTAGGCTGTATTGTAATAATTGGCCCTGGAATGTTCTAGTGATGTGTGGGGAACCAAGCAACTAGTGCCCACTGCGTATATGATCTATACCAGCCTGCTAAGTCCTCTCCATAATCCTGGGAGACTGGCTCTACTAACTCATTGCCAAACATAAGGAAATGAGGCAGAATTAGGTCAAGTCACTTGTCTAAGACCTCCAAGCTGGCAAGTGGAAAACAAATTCCCGTGTCTGATTCCAAAGCCAAAGCTTTTTCTCCTACTTTAACTAATTAACTCCCTTATACGAAGGTTGGAACTATTCAGGCAAATAACCCTGGACAAGCCAATTAACCTCCTCTGAACATGAGCTTCCTTCCCAAGTGAAGAAGTTGAACTAGATGGATGCTAGAGTCCTTTTATCTCTTATGTTCTCTCTGTTCCTATTGCACTCAAGCTGGCGGATTCCGGAGGAAGAACTTATGCCAACCTCAAGCCACAGCAACAGCAGTAATATAAACACTAATCATTTATTGAGTGCTTACCCTATAACAGGTGAATGATAACTTTACTTATTTTAATCCTTCTAGTAGGTTCTACCTATCATCCTCATTTTATAGATGAGGATTACAAACAAAAGTTAGAACATGCCCAAAGTCACACAGCCAATAGAAGTAAACCCAGGGATATCTGATTTCCAAGCCCATGCTCATGGGCACACTATGCTATATTTTGAAAGAGGCCAGGGAAGCGAAGGAAGTCAGGCATTATGAGAAATGGTCTTTCAGGGCTAGAGAAATGTATACACCTGGCAGAATGATCAGAGGTAAGTCAGTTGGGATGAGGAAGGACATTCAGGACTTCAGGTAATTAGTCTGTCCTAATCTTCACCACCTTGGTTCCAGCTCTAAGCAGATGTGTTCCCTGCTTCCATGCGCAGAATGCGGCCCTGGCAGGTGCTTGCCCTGGGAGACCTTTGCTTGCTACTGAGTCTTGCTCCTAGAGGAGACTTAGACCCAAAGTCACTATACCTTTCATCTCACTGTTGCTGTTTTTAATCTAACCTTATTACCAGGTCTGAGATTTTCTGACCTGTTTGAACTTCAGCCAAAACTGCCAGACCCCCAGCCCACGTTCTATCACACCCGGTAGTTTTCTGGGGCTGCCAGAGTCTTGGTGTGCAGTAAGTAGGGTTTGTGGGTGTATGAAATCATCACCAAACATAATGGAAAAGAAAGAAAAACAGGTCTCTGAAGAATAAGCAAGTGTCCATCAGGGGGTTAGTCTAAGCTGGCCAACTATGAGAGAGGGCCTTGGCATTGTATGAAGGATGCCATCTAAAGAGTCTATAGGTCCCACAGTCCCTAGGGAAGGAAGTCAAGTCAGATTTGCAAAGGCAGGTACATAGATGGCCTGGTGGAGCACAGGCATGGACTCTGGGACCAGGTAAATCTGGATTTGGATACTACTTGGCTGGGGCTTCCCAAGTGGCGCTAGTGGTGAAGAATTCACCTCCCAATACAGGAGACCCCAGAGACTCAGGTTGCATCCCTGGGTCAGGAAGATGCCCTGGAGAAGGAAATTTAACCCCACTCCAGTATTCTTGCCCGGAAAATTCCATGAACAGAGGAGCTTGGCAGGTTATATCTTCATGGGGTCACAATGGGTCAGACACAACCTGAGCAGGCACACACACTATTTGCCAACTTCCCTTTTCTGGCTTCAATGTACAGCCCTAGTCAATAAAATGAGGATAACTAGAACTTCACAGAGTGGCTATAAACATTAGAAATAATCCACACACACTAGAGAAATAGAAAGAAGGCCGGGCCTACTATGCTCATCCTGAAGGAAACAGTATGAGAAAGGCTTTTTTTCCTGCAATGAGTATTCAAGACATCATTACCGTTTTTCATGTTGTTCTGCTTGTCCGAAAATTGGGGCGTGACCATTTGGTGAGTAAAAGCTGACAATACTCACTGGGCACTAAAATCCAGAATGAAGTAAGTCTCTGGAATAGAAAACCAGCTTCTGGAGATTGCTGGAAAACACCACTCAGATCATCAGCGGAGGAGTCATACAGCTTTTCATATGGGGAAGTTTTTAAACCTGACTTTTCCCCACTTCAACACAGAGATCTAATGATCACCTGAAGACCACTTTTATCTGAGAAAATAAAGGAATAGTTGATCAAAAACCAGGAAAGGGAAAGGGTAAATTGGCCACAATAAAAACGTAACTTGTGACGTGAGGTGGGATGGCAACAGGTAGGATGAGAAATGAACCCACCAGTCATGCAGGTGATCATATGTCCTGGGTAAGGGTTTTGTCCCAGAAGTTTCAACAGTGCCCCCTCTAATTCTCAGAGATGTCCCAGTGTGGACAATAAATCATTTGGTCACCTAGTAGTCATGTGAAATCCAAAATATCACTCACATATTTATGTGATGGGAGGGGGAACTTATCTATGCTAATAAGGCTACAAAGCCCCAGGCAGACGGACACTTAGAGAAGGAACTTCCAGAACCTTGCTCTCTAAGCCTGAGTACTCTTCCTCATATTTTTACTAAGTCCCTCTGATTTCTACTTAAGCCCATTCACTAGCTGGTGAAATGAAGAAAATAGGCGTGAGACAGGGAGGGGTGAGGTAGGGAGGGTAGGAAAAAAACCCAAGGAATCATAGGATCATCAGTCAGTTGTTTTGTACCATGAAATCAAATGGGGAAATGGACTGACTGACTGTGCTTGTCTGCAGCAGGTCTGTCTTTCTGGAAGGCAGAAGTATTGCTTAGGGAGTGGACAGTATTAGTCAGTAGCCTGCCTTGGCCTGACTCAGTGGCCCCTTTGAACACTCCTGTTCTGGGGTTCCTGGAAGGCGTCCTAAAGGAGTTCACTAGTTTCTGACCATTGCAGATTAGACCAACTGAGAATTTGATATTTGTCCAAGTTCCACTGGAAGTGAGGATGTGTATGTGTGTCTGGTGGGTGGTGTGGGTGTACCGCCCTGATCCAGGAAATGCACAAAGGCAACCCCCTCAACCCCGACCGCACCCAGCTAGCCCCCTGTGTTCTATTTTAAAAGCCTCAGCGTAGCCTGATCTGAGGTCTGTCCCGTCCATCCCCCCTTGTTTACTGGAACATTGGGTCACTGCAGTACAGCTGGAACGCAATCTCTGGGCGATTCAGCAAGGCCGAGGCAAGCCCTACCAGGCGTCATGTCATTGCACTGTTTTTCCTCCCTCCCACTGAGTTTTCTTGGAAGTTCTGAGCCAGGCTCAGCATGTATCTCCAGAGATGCATTCCAAATCCCCAGCTGCTTGCAACTCAGCAAGTCTCACTGCCCCTCCTTTTAACATCCAGGTGCCCTGAAAGGTTAGAAATGAAGAAGCTCGCACCAAAGGGTGTCCCAGACTCTTTGATGTATTTGCTACTGCCTGCTGTCACACAGAGTTCAGACACAGTGTCCCCTCTTAAAAAGCAAAAAGGAAAATCATCTTTGTTGAGATGCCTTTGTGACTTGGCAAACTTGCCTCTAATCTGTACATCTGTCCTAGCTGAGGGGAATGGGCCAGGGTGGGGGATGTTGCTGCTCTTTTTCCTCCTGAGTACTGGTTTCACGTGATTCTCTGCCACCCTGAACTCCCAGTGATCTGTCGCAGTCCTTCTCCTTATTTCCCTCCAGCTTTCCCACCCCCCTTAATTTCTTCCCTTCAGTGTTGTCTCTTCTCATCATGTTCACGTTATCCCTTCCTGGACTAGAGGAGATAACAGGAGGCAGGGGAAAAACAGTCAAACACATCAATGATGTAAAAATCGTATTGGTCTCATTAAGGGTGAAAATGGTACCTGTGCCTTTTAGATTTGTTCTTGCCCTTGAATTACTTATTGATTCTTTAGGATTGGGTGCTGGTTCTCAAAGTGTGGTCCCTGGACCTGCAGCAGCAGCATAACCTGGGAACTTATTGCAAATGCACATTCACAGACCCTAGGCCAGACTCCCTGAATCAGTAATTCTTGGGCTAAAGTCCAGCAATCTGAGTTTTAAAACGCCCTCCAGGTGACCGTGATGTGTGCAAAAGTCTGTGAACCACTAGGGTAGAGGATTCTCCATAGGTTTGGGGGGCAGGGAAGGTTTGAGACTTCCCTCTGCTCTTCAGAGCATTGGTGTATGAGGAACAGAGCCTGTGCCATGTTCCTGAGGGCTGGCTCATGCACCTTCCTCTCATGCTGGGGCTGGTGTGAGACTGAATGTCAGGACTGAGAGCTGATGGGGACCCAGCTGGATGCCCTCGGTGAGCTGGCTTCATGGGTCACCCATTGGACAGGGTCTGGACTTCCTGATCTTCTATGTCAAGCATCCCTCTAAGAGAATGTCATGCAATGGCGTAGACTCATCACTCAGCTTCTCATCTGCTCTCAGGCAAATATGACTATAGCTGTAAATGGAAATTGTAGAGTATATTCCTTTTATTCTTTTCTTGTACTAAATCAAGCAAATAACTGGAAACTTGCTCTTTCTTTCTTTCCTGTTCTCTGAAGAGCACCTAAGATTATTATGAGGATTGAGATCTCTGTATTGAGACTGGTGATGTCCAACTCGGTAGCTTCTAGCCACACTGAGCAATTAAAATGTGGGTACAGTCTGAACTGAGAGGTGCTGAAAGTGTAATTACACAACATCTTGTGAAGGTATAGTACAAAAAAGTGCAAATTATTTCATTAATGATTTTTATATTGATTATATGCTCAAATTATAACACTTTGGATGTACTGGGTTATATAAAACATATTAACATTAATTTCAACTACTTATTTTTACCTTTTAAAATGTGGCTACTGGAAAATTAAAATTAACAAATGTGGCTCGTATTTGTGACTCACATTTTATTTCCAAGGGACAGCACTCACTGGTCCAGTTGGCTGGGGGCTCTGGTCAAACCCAGGATTTTGAGTAAGACTAGAGGATACGCCGACATGACTGAGTAACTTCACTTTCCCTTTTCATTTTCATCATTGGAGAAGGAAACGGCAACCCACTCCAGGGTTCTTGCCTGGAGAATCCCAGGGATGGCGGAGCATGGTGGGCTGCTGTCTATGTGGTCGCACAGAGTCGGACACGATGGAAGTGACTTAGCAGCAGCAGCAGAGGATATGCCAGGAGCAAATACAAGGAAGCAGGTGTAAACTACAGCACACACAACGTGTTAGGTAAGGCAATGGAGCCTCAAGCGTGGCAGCTGATCTCCTGAACCATGAAGCTAGACATACTAGGGTTGTCCAGATTCTGCCACTTACTCAGTAAAGTAACTTAACCTCTCTGAATTTCAGTTTTCACGGCAACCCACTCCAGTATCCTTGCCTGGAGAATCCCAGGGACAGAGGAGCCTGGTGGGCTGCCGTTATGGGGTCGCACAGAGTCGGACACAACTGAAGCGACTTAGCAGCAGCAGCAGCATCTGTAAAATGACTTGCTGGTTCTTAATTCAAAGTGCTTTGGAGAGAATTAGTGAAGACAATGACTATAAAAGCCTGAATACTATTCCCAGCTATTGATTAGTACTCAAGAAATATTCATTCTCCTTAAATAAGAAGAAATTCTATTACTAGATGGTGTCAGATACTCACTGTGAAACCTTCATTCTGGAGGGTCCTTAACATTTAGATGGATTCTCCTCTATCTGGAATGGTTTGTGTATTATCCTATTCAAAATATGAGGTTTTGTAATATGGGGTTATGTTCCCTTTTCAGTGCTTCCTCAGCTGGAAACCCACAGCTGGCTATGAACCCCTCCCTACCACCTCCTACTATGGTACTTAAGGTCCTCGCAGTGAAAAACTGGATTACACAGGGGATTGCTCCTGGACAAAGACCCTGGTATATTACGCTTACAAGACCTGACAGTTTATGTGGCACAGATTGGATGGACTCTGACAGCAACATTAGACGGTGTCCCCCTGAATGAGGGAAATCAATCTCTTCACTAGCAAATACAGTACTCAAGGTGAGCAAAGTCAGGGCTGGATGGAAAATGGAAAGGAAATGTTAAGAGTCTAGCTTTTAAGATTTACGGATGAGCCCCAAAAGAATAGTTCTAGTTCTTCTGTTCATAAAAGCATAGAATGCCTAATTAAGATTTTCCTAAAGAGAAGCCATAGCTCTCACAAGTTTACACAGAGGCAAGAATGAGATAGTAGGGCAAAAGACAATTGAAAAAACAAACAAACAAACAGAAAAAGGTGTTGTCTGGCTCTACGTTGAAAGACCCTAAGAGTGTCCAGTCATACTAGCATATCTCCAGGTGCAAAATCTCAGATCCCAAAACACTGACACTGTGATAAAACCTGTTAACTGTTTCTTAGCCATTAAAACAAACAACAGCAACAAAAAAACTTGCTCTTCCCTGAAAGTAGTATACATTGCAATATCTAAACATTCAAGCACAAAGAGATCATCAGATACTGTCACCTATATATAGCATCACCATGGAAACCACAGCTACAAATGCTGACAACTCAAATACCACAAGTAGTGCTGATATTGACGATATGATTATCTGACAAGGTAAGCAACTCCTAGTAAATTTCTAAATAAAGTAAAATTTTACCTTGATTTAAATGCTGATTACATTCCAGGAAAATTCTGTGTGTATGAATTTAAAACATGCAAATAATACTTTGTGTTTATTTATAAGGTACAGTTAAGTTCCAGGTCATATAAGTTTTTCAACCATATTGATATCCAGTAAGACATTCAAAAGGTGGGGTGATTTTTTTATTGGGAAGGAATTGTCCTAGACATTATAAGACATTACAACATCTCATCCATATCTCTGCTAAGAAAAATGCCAGTAATAATCTCTCCCAATTATTGGGACAATAGAGACATCTTATAAATTTCCAAAACACTTTAGAACAATAATTCTTAACCTTGGCTGCACATAGAATTACCGTAAGAGCTTTAACTTAAATACTGACACTTGGGCAGCATCTGCAGAGCCTCTGATGTGTTAATAGTTGGCCAGGACCGATTCCTGGTCATTAGTGGTTTTAAAAACTGTTCAGTTGATTTTATGCAGTAGCCAAGGCTGAGAACCATGCCGTAAGGGAGCTTCTGCCCTTTTGAGCATCATTGCCTTAGCTGAGTCAGATTATCAGAACATTGACCTGACAGGTTTTCTTTCTGCCTCATGGAGCTATTTCCTGTCAGATAGAGCTCAAGGGCCTCCTAACCTAGAACAACCCCTCTAATTATAAAATGAGATGGCAGGTATATGGGTCTAGGCTTGAAAAGTCAGACTTACTTTCAAGAAATCCCAAGAGTTGGGTAAATGATCAATCACTTACTTTTGAATTTAGAACGAACAGAACACAGTTTAACTAAATAAAAAGTCAACCAGTGACTGATTATTTAGGATATAAACTTGTAGTATATTGTGACCAAGCACCTTCTAGAACTCCTAGTCATCCCTTGTTAGGCTTTACTTGGGCCTTTGTAAGAAAAATTAATTTATAGTCATTCTTCAGTTGTCTACTGAACCCTTAAGTTAGGAATGGCAGATACATTTATCTCCAGTGATAACTGTAAACATATCAGAGTTTTCTGCCTGGAGAGGACTTTGAAGCCTGATCTAGGTTAATTGAAGAGTGCTGTGATGGGTTGGTTAGTGATACCTGTCATAAGCACAGGAAGGGGAGAGGAAAGGAAGTGTCCCAATCCTCCCGTAAGCCCTAGGGGAGCAGGCATATTTCTCAAAATTAACAGGTGACTTTTTCAGTCCTGGTCAACTTTTGGAAACTGACTGGATTTTATTATGATCATCATTGTCATCATCCAGTGAGTTTCCTTTTACTGAGGTATAGTTATACACTGCCCATTTATTACCTCATTGATCCTTACAACAACTCTACAAGCTAGGCATTTTCATCACAATCTGAGATCCCACAGCTCATGGGAGGAACTAATCATCTAACCCGTGGTTGCCTAATTCTCAAGTCCCACAGTACAATACACAATCTGGAGCAAAATGTGGCCTCAGACCATCCTCCAAAGCTCTGATGTTCTTTATCCTGCATCCACATCCCTAGGATTCTTGCTCAAATGATACAAGATTCAACAAATACCAAATGAAAATACACTACTTATTTCTCAGTACTTTCCCATTATTTCCTGGTATTGCATCCTGTCCATGTACTTAACCAAAAAACGTAAAAACATATAGCAGGGATGCTTGTGTTAATAAACTTTGCTTTGTGTTTTTCGTTTGTTGAAAACCTTTTAAAGATTTTCATTTTTCTGCAAGTCCAGTGTAATAGAGGGAATCCAGCTCATTGCCATAATTCAACACCTAAAAGGGTGTTGGCACATGATAGACATTTAATAACAATTTAAAATGATTTAATGCAGTTGACACTTCTGTGCAAGAGCAAATAATTTTGATGAAATTAAAATGCTTAATTTTGATGGCATGCAATTTATCAATTTTTCCTTTTCTTTTTTTTCAGTTGAATTAAAAAAAAATTTTTTTAAGTTTTATTTGTTTATTTAGTTTTTGGTCTCACAGCTGGTGGGATCTTAATTCCCCCACCAGGGACAGAACCAGGAAACTCAGCAGTGAGAGTGCTGAGCCCTAACCTCTGAACTGCCAGAGAATTCCCCTTTCATGGTTTATTTTTTGTGTGCTAAATCGAATAAATTTTGGCCTTACCTAACTTTGGTCACAAAATTTCGCTATGCTTTCTTGTAGAAGTTGTATGGTATAATAGAAGTTTTATAGTATTAGCTTTTACATTTAGGTCTATGATCCATTTAATTGACATTGTTTTTTATTATGAAGATTTGTGCAGAGGTTAGGGTGAGCTCTCTAAATGCATCTTCAGCTGCTCTGCAATGAAGAAGCAGGTGAAAGAGTTTATAAGAGTATGGTTACAGGGACTTTCACGGCGGTGCAGTGGTTTAGACTAGCAGCCCTTTCCAACGCAGGGGGTGTGGGTTGAATTTCTGGTCGAGTAGCTAAGATTCCACATGCCTCCTGGCCATAAAACCAAAACCTAAAGTAGAAGTAATACTGTTGCAAACTCAATAAAGACTTTTTTTTAAAAAAAGTTGCTTAAAAACGGGGGTGAGTGGGGGAGTATGGATATAACATTTCCAGTCTTAAAATACGGTCTAAAGGCTGTTGTTCCAGGATAATCTCTCATGGCAATGTCATAGTTATCATTTCAGTCTTTCCCCTAAGAAGGGGTGCTCCCCTCCTTTTCTTCCAACTCTCTCCTCTCTCTTCTACAGTCAAGAAACATAAAACTCTACTGTCTCTGTTTCAGAAGAGCAACGTCAAAAACCAGAAAAGGAAGTATGAGTCAATACTTTCCACCCTTCATCTGCTTAACCAGATAACAGCCCTGAGCAGCAGTCTCAAGCGGCTTTACAGGCCGGTGGTGGCGACCCGGCTCGCCAAGGGAGTCACCGAGCGACGGTAAGGGAGGGGAGCAACTATCGGGCGAGCAGGCGCCTGGGCCGCTGCCTGCAGCCCCAGCCTGTCCCAGCCGCCGCCCCGACGCCCAGCCGAGGCAGCGCCCGGCAGAGCCGGGTCGGCCAGGGCCAGGCTGCTCACCGTGTACCGTGTGCGGAGGGTCTTCCTCGAGGTGACACTTTCCCTCCAGGTCGCCGCCAACTTGCAGCTGTACACCTCCCACGCGCTGTGCGGGCTTGAATCCGACTTTCTTGCAGCTGAGAAACAGACCGTCTCCGCTGAAAGACCTCACAGACCACCACGGGTCATGGGCTGCTTAAGGCTTATAAGATGGCGGCGCTGGGATTTTACGGCAGAAGGAGCAAGCAGCCCCTCGACCTCTGGTGCAGTTCTCAAACTTACCCCAACAGACTCCGTCGTCTATCAAAACGCTTTCTTCAAAGGAATTACAACTGGATACTTTCAGTCAACAGTACTTCCTAAAGTGAGAGGTGTGAAGAGAGAAGTGGGTATGGGGAGGTATGCTAACAGCCATTTTATTTTGAGGTACTTATTTTTTTATAGCCTATTTTACTTAGATGTATGAAAGACTCACCTCTTGATATAAAATCAACCTTCAAGGGAAAAAAAACAAACCCCAAAATCCCCAAATTCCCACAGCGTCAGCTACAAGGAGCCCAGCAGTTCCACTCATCTCTTGGAGAAATAGCTTCAGGGCTTGGGCAATCCAGCCTTGCTCTGAGACGTATTGCTTGTCAACCCCCTCTGAGCTGTCTTTGCTGAAGGAACACAACCAACCTCTGGCAGATTCTCTGCTCAGAGGTCGTGAAATTTTCTAGGGTCCTGATGGAGCTGTGAGGAGAGAGCAAGAAAGGATTTGTCTCTTTTCTGTGGACCCTTATAATCTTGAAACTCAGGCAGAAATAGAAGATACAAGGTAATAGAACATTGAGGAAAACATGGCAATAGCTATGGAAGAGGCTCTGGAAAGTCTGGGCTGAGTAATGATGCTTTGTATTAACTGCGAAGTGAATGGACATCCTGTGAAAGTGTTTGTTGACTCAGGTGCCCAGATAATTATTATGAACCAAGCTTGTGCAGAAATCTGTAATATAATGAGGCTGGTGGACTATTGGTGAGCAGGGATGGCAAAGGAATGGGCTCCCAGAAGATTCTTGGAAGGGTACAACTAGTTCAGGTTCAAAAGGAAGCAGATTTCCTGGCTTGTTCCTTCTCTGTACTTGAGGAAGAGCCTGTAGACGTGCTTCCAGGACTGGCATGCTGAAATGGCATCAATGTTCCATTGACCTCAAGAAAAATGTACTCATGAGGAGCACCACAGGCTCACAGACCATCTTCCTTCCCGAGGGAGAGTTACCAGAGTGTACCCAGTTGGCATATGGGGCCAGGTAAGAGGCCAGAGGAGATTGCAGACCAAGAAGCCCTTCAGAAATCCATAGAAGATGCAGAGTGTCAGAAGCCATAATGCATATATATAGTATGTGTGTACTGCAGCTGGAGTGGACCCCAGACCAGAGGAAAAAAGCAGTAAAGGAGCTAACTCACTGGGAATATCATCATCACCAGTTTCAAATGCATTTAACCATCAAGTCCATCCTTCCCGACAGAGACTCGTGACTGGTAATTCTTAAGTCTTACTGATTCTGTCTGCTTCAGTATGCCCCCGCTCCCCCCATCAAGCCCAGTGACCCAGACAGCATTGAACCTAAAGTTGTGAAGACATTGAAGGCCTCAGCTGAATTCCAGATAACTTTCAGAAATGAAAGAACATCTTCTTCTACAGGACCTTTCTGATTGTGCTTCTTCAGCAGACAATGCTCCAGCAAGCCAGAGTACAGCTATTCCTTTGCAGAATTCACTCAAAGAAGCCGTTGGTGCAGATGACCTAGAGAAATCTGCCAAAAGAAGCATGTGTGTGGTCATTCACTCAGTTCTGTTTGACTTTTTGCGACCCCATGGACTGTAGCCCACCATGCTCCTCTGTCCACCAGATTATCCCATCAGAATACCGGAGTGGGGTTGCCATTTCCTCCTCCAGGTGATCTTCCAGACCTAGATATCAAACCCGCATCTCCTGCAGATTCTTCACCCAGAGCCACCTGGGAAACTGAAAGAAACACCCAGGGCCTCAAATCTCATCTCCACACAAGACAGAAAGCTAGTTTATCTGTCATAACTATTAGGAAGCAAGAACTACAGAGACTTATAGATTAAAACAATTGGCATCCAGAATATCAGTACCTGAGTCAAGTAAATAGCCTTCAACAACATGAAGATCCAGGGAATGAACAGCATGAGGGTACATGACAAAATGCTTCACATGATGGAGAACATCTTTGTAACACAGAAGACCTTGAACTTTTTGAAGAAAGGTAACAGAATCAACAAGAAGTGGTTGATAGGAAACTACAGTGAAAGGAGACAGGCTAAGAGAAAAATATTCTATCTTCAGGTAGAATTTGAGCAGCAGGATGCTTTGGCTCCTCAAATTCAAAAACTTTTATGTAAATAGATACAGTAGAACAATCGCTAGTTTCTGTGCTTAATTTAGCAGGCAATCAGAATACTAATGTCAAGAACATTGGTGTATCTGATCTCACCTTAGATAGTCCCTTGATGGAAGTAGAAATGTAACCCTTCCTTTGAAATTTTGAGTAAGTCCATTTCCATCCAGGATGTACAGCTTCTGGAAAATAATGTTGAAATGTCTGGAACAAATGAATATAAGTCTCTTTAAGTCTCTGTGGCAGTTAGCTCTGTGGAGTCAACAGAGGAATCTTACTTATCTATAACAGCAGCCTTGAAGGAAGTTCATGAATTTTTGGTCTTTTATAATAAACCAGCTTCAGAAAGTATATCTGAAGATGTTATCTGTCAATCAGAGACAGTAACTGAGGGCCAGTCAGGTATTAAAGGCCTTTCCGAAAGATGGTCCCCAAATGAGCATCTTATAGCTACCCAGAGTGAACAGTGTTCACAAGTCTCCTTTCACTAGGCCATATATGTGAAGACAGAAGAATTAACAGACACTTCAGCTGGAGTAGAAGATGTAGAAAATATTAACTTCAGGGGTCCAGGTGATGACCTGGTAACTGATAAGGAAGGTGTCCCCAAGTCTAGGGAATCGATAAGTGAGAGCAGTTCTGTCACTCTAGCCTCAGCTAAAATATCTAATCAACTACACTGCACCTTCGGTATTGAAATTTCACCCAGACTTTTAGCAAGTGAGGAGGATGCCCTCAATCAAACTTCTGAGCAAACTGAATCATCGTCATCCAGGTTCATATTGGTTAAAGATTTAGATCAGGACACAGAATCCAGTGGCAGACAGGCCTGAGACCAGAGAAAATGTTCTGAAGCTGCAGAGCCACTTCTGAAACTTGAACCTCCTCCCAGCCATCCATCACGTCCCTCCTTTCTTGCACCATTAATTTTTCCTGCTGCAGACATTGGCCAGATTCTCTGTGCTGGCTATCTTTTGCAGGAAGTTTTTGGTGCTTTGCACTGTGATTGTGGAAATGCAGTCTTTGCACTTCTGTTTGCTGTCAAAGAGCATTGTAGTTCCTGCATAACCTTGGAAAAGTGAGCTAGACATTACTTCATTCCCTTAAAAAAGCTATAACACTCACATCCATACTCACTGTTTATACAGTATATATAAAACCAGCAAGCAGAATGTTGAGCCAGATTTTTGAAAAGATTTTTTTTTTTTTGGCCAAAGTACTCTATGGTTTCTTGTCTTATGAATTTGTCTATTTGTTAAAATTTGGGTCTTCAAAAATGTATTGGCACTTATGTGCATACAAAAGCTTTATATTATCATTAAGATGATGTATTCTGGAATCAAATTGATGGTATTATATATTGTCCTTTGCAGGGTAACACTGTGGTAAAGAATCTGGCTGCCAGTGCAGGAGACACAAGCGATGCAGGTTCGATCCCTGGTTCAGGAAGATTCCTCTGGAGAAGGAAATGGCAACCCACTCCAGTATGCTTGCCTGGAGAATTCCATGGACCATGGAGCCTGGCAAGTTACAGTCCATAGGGTTGCAAAGAGTCAAACATGACTGAACACACATACACACACACACACACACACACACACACACGCACACACACACATATATGTAGCATAAAAAGTAAAAATAAAATAAACCCTACCTTGTCTGAAAAATAATCTTCTACCCAGTGCTCAAGAAACAGATGGACCACCAATAGGAAGTTGAAGCCTATGGGTGAGAAGGGCAGAGAGGTCAAGGACCCACTATTCCAGTCAGCCTCTAACTATTTTGACTTTGAGCTGTGATTCCTACCTGAACAAGATCTCTCTTTTTAGGGACTTTGTTGGGGGTGGGGGGAAGTCATGGGAAGGGGATGTGCTGGGAAGGATCTTGTCCTCTGAATTCATACAGCTCCCAAGGAGACTTGATTTCATGGCCAAAATGGCAACCAAGGTTTCCGTCTGCTCACAATGCTAGTTGCACGTTTATACCATATTTTTGGTGTCACTAGTGGTAAATAACCCACCTGCCAATGCAAGTGTAAGAGAGGCAGGTTCCATTCCTGCGTCAGGAAGATCCCCTGGAGGAGGGCACGACAACCCGCTCCAGTATCCTTGCTTGGAGAATCCCGTGGACAGAGGAGTGTGGTGGGTCACATTCCATAGTGTCACAAAGAGTCGGACACAGTTGGAGTGTCTTAGCATGCATGCACCATATTTTTATTTCTCTGATATTCTGGAAAGAACTGAACAAAAGGAAATGGACTTTGTTAGATCTTCATTAGATATATGGGAAAACATTTGCTTCTCACAGTTGGGCTTGTGTTCTTTATTGTTTGTTTTGCATACTCTTGCTCAGATCATTCTCCTGACAGGAAGGACATCCCCTGACTTCAAATCCCACTTACCTGTTGGCCAGAATCCAATCCAAGTGTTTGTCTGTGAATCCAACTACTCAGGCATTCTTAGTGATCTCTCTTTTTCCTAGTCAATAAAGAGCTCTAATACCAGAAATAACCAGGAGCTGGAGAGATGCTGTGTGTATATAGAAAAATGTGACACAACTCATACCTATCAGGGAGCTTCCAGCTTAGCGAAGGAGTTCAGAGGCATCAATAGCTTATTATAACACTGCTGTGAGAAAGATGTGCGTGGACAACAATGGAAGCACAAAGGTTGGGCACCTGTACAGACTAGGCTAGGCCAGAGTGTAGTATGGAGTCATGGAAGATTTTCTGGAGGAGGTAATAGCTTTTGTTGAGTTTTGAGATTAACTTGGTATAGACTATCAGTGGGGTGGTTTCAGGCAAATCTGTCAAAATCACAGAGTTGTGAGATGGCATGGGAAATCCAGAGAACTTCAGATAGTTCCACAGCCCATAAACAGCCCCTCTCAGCTCACTTTTTCAAAAAAGTTTTTTAAAATTTCTATTTTGGCTGTGCTAGGTCTTTTTTGCGGTACACAGGCTCCTTTAGTTTTGGAGCTCAGGCTCTCGAGTGTGCAGGCTCAGTAGTCGTGATGCCTATGCTTAGTTGTCCTGTGGCATATGGGACCTTAGTTCCCCTACCAAGGATCAAACCCACCACCCCTGCATTGGAAGACAGATTCTTAACCACTGGACCACCAGGGAAGTTCCCTAAATTTTTTTTTAAATTTTTTACAATAGGTCTTTGTTGGTTATCTATTTTAAATATAGCAGTGTGTACATGTCAATTCCAAACTCCCAAACTATCCCTCTCTTTCACCTTTCTCCCCTGGTAATCATAAATTCATTTTCTAAGTCTGTGAGTGTTTCTGTTTTATAAATAAGTTCATTTGTATCATTTTTTTTTAGATTCCTCAAATAAGCTGTGTCATATGCTATTTGTCTTTGTCTTACTTACTTCACTTAGTACGATAATCTCCAGGTTCATCTGTGTTGCTACAGATGGCATCAGTTTGTTCTTTTTAATGGCTTTTAAATGGCATTGTGTATATATACTACATCTTTATTCATTCATCTGTAAATGGGCATTTAGGTTTCAGCTCACTTTTAACTGGTTTCCTTCAACTTTCTTCAGAGGAAACTAGGAGGGCTTTTTGATGGCAACATGCAATTCCTCATCACAGTTGTCCCAAGCAAGTCCATTTCTTGGTCCCGACTCAGTTCAACAAAATTGTGCAGAAATTTAGAAATCTACTGTTACTTACACAGCTCCCTCTGTGGGTGTGTCTGTGTGTGTAAGGGGGGATATTACTCCCTCCTCTTAGCAGTTTATCAGAGGGTCTCACACAATGTCCATTCCTTAAGGACTTTGGACAGTTCTATCCTTTATACTTTGCTTGATTTCTAGTGATGTATTAGAAAGCCTTACAGCTTAGCTCCCTAAGGGGACTAGTCACCCTTAAGACAGCTCCAAGTGTGATTGGGATATAAAATGTAAGAGAGGTGGCATGAAATGTAACTAGATGGAATATGAGTGGGAAACCAGATTGTGAAAATCTTTGAAAGTAGACAGAGGGATAAAAGGAAGATCAGGCTGTTGCCATGTAAACTGAGCCACATATAAAAACTTGCTTATCCTTTGAGCAATTATCCCTAATTGCTCTAGGATACAAGCGGCTCCATCCTACTGAATGATACATACATTATCTGAGGGGAAAAAAAGTGAAAGAAATATTAGTTGCTCAGTCATATCTGACTCTGCGACCCCATGAACTATATAGCCCACAGTCCTGCCTAATATTTCCATGGTGTCCACTATGATTCCACACACATGTTGAAGCCAAAGTAGTACAAAATATGCTGATCGGTGGATTTGTATGGGCTGCCAAGAAAGGTTGCATAGACTTTTAGAAAGGGATCTCTTGCATTGTATAGCGTCAGATTCTTAAAAGGCAGGGAGGAATAGAGATTGTATATTTATCTGGAGTCGAAGATCCTCTCCAGTTACTCCAGCCTATTCAAAATGGCTGTTTCTCTCAACTTTCCACTCTCTCTGCCACTAGAAGGCAGCATCATTTCCGTTTGCCTCTGGGACAGGGATTCTCTCTGTATCCATCCCATCATACATAGTACAGTCATAAATACATAATACACACAAAAATATATATTCCACCAGCACAAACAGGCACCTGAAGCTTTGACCTTGATTGACTGGGAAAATGTTAGCTGGTGTTCTGGCCAACTGGCCCCAAAGCTCATACAATGCTTTGACCTCCAATGTGCCCTGAAGGAGCTGCCCAGATGGAAACTGCTTTCTGTGAAGCAGCTGAATGGTAGATTAATTCTGAAAGCCACAGTTGGCAAGCTCAAACATTACAGAATCCTATATTGAGTACACAGAGTTTAGATGGGGTTGATGGTCTTTTCCTGTTGAGTTTTATGCAACCCTGGGCCCCTAGGGAATTTCCACAGACCATCAGTTCGGGGCATGCTGGCCCCGTGTGTTGTAGCTTTCTGTTTATTTCTTAGTGGTTGCAATATAGTGGCACTTGTGCTTATGCCAGTAGCCTGAAACCCTTTAAAAAACTAGAAATATAATGCCCTATCCCGTATTGCAGGCAGATTCTTTGCCATCTGAGCCACTAGGGAAGCCCACATTAAGAAGCCAAAGCATTTTCCAAGCATATTTTTCTCAAGGCCCATGTTTTCAAGATTGCCTCTGCCTTTGGTGATGGTGAAACTCAAGGAAAGCTGTTTAATTTGATCATTATTGTCGGTGTGCCAGTTAAGCAGTGTCAGGGTGTCTCAGGCTGTCCTGGAAAAGATTGGTCAGTCAGTTTAGCAGAACTTCTCAAGTACTGTGACATCAGAGGAGTTCAGCTTATTTCTGAGTCATAAGATGGGATGGCCAAGACCAAGGACATGGTCTGCCTCACTCAGACACACAGCTTCCATCAAAGTCAAGTCTTGGGCTGGCCTCTTGCTTAAGCTTCTTTTCTTTTTTATTTTCAGGGGGAAATCTTATTTCCCTTATTTTACTTATGATTTTAATTGAAATATAGTGGATTCACAATATTATATTAGTTTCAGGTGTACAATATAGTGATTCAATATTTTATACTCCCTTTAAAGTTATTACAAATTAATGGCTACATATCCCTGTCCTGAAAAATATATCTTTGTTGCTGCTTAAGCCTCTTTAAGGATGATTTGCTTTGACAGGTGACTAGTGTGAAGACCAAGGTTATAAACTACTACATACGAGTAGGCAGCACAGACCATGCAAAGTTATATATAGGAAGACATTCAGCTTTTCTTCCTTCGAGCTTTACTGAAGGCTCTCTAGCATTTTCAAAGGCAAAGTCAGTACTGTTCCTTTCACAAACATGTATTGAGCCTGAACTCTTGCCAGGGCCAAGGACACAAGGGAATATGAGAGCTGGTGTGAGGATTTGGCCATCACACCTGTTGTAAATGGGCTTGCACTGGGCTAAGGGTCATGGCCAAACACAAGTCCTTACCCTGTGACATGTTCATGAGAATAAATAATAAAAACTAAGTGAAACATTACTTTTAAAAAGGAAATAAACATTAAGCAAAATGGAAACTTTGACTCTGATTTTTGGAGCTACTGTTATAATGGAAGAGTCACAATATGTATCATAAAAGACATGATTATAATGTACACAGTTACCACCCATATAATACAGATATTTTCTACTTTGCTATGAGAATGCAGAAGAAGGAGTTTTGACAAGAGTTTAACTCTCTTCCTGCAGAGAATTTGCAACAGTAAAGACAGAGAAAGCCTGGTGGAATCACCAACCAGGAAGACAATGGCCTTGATTCATTCACTCAGCAAATATTTCTAGAGTACTTACCATATGTGGACTAGATGGACCTTTGTTGGCAAAGAAATGTCTCTGCTCTTTAATATGCTGTCTAGGTTGGTCATAACTTTTCTTCCAAGGAGCAAGCATCTTTTAATTTCATGGCTGCAATCACCATCTGCAGTGATTTTTGGAGCCGCCAAAAATAAAGTCTGACACTGTTTCCATTGTTTCCCCATCTATTTGCCGTGACGTGATGGGACCAGATGCCATGATCTTAGTTTTCTGAATGCTGAATTTTAAGCCAAACTTTTTGACTCTCCTCTTTCATGTTCATCAAGAGGCTCTTTAGTTCTTCTTTGCTTTCTGCCATAAGAGTGGTGTCGTCTGCATATCTGAGGTTATTGATATTTCTCCCGGCAATCTTGATTCCAGCTTGTGCTTTGTCCAGTTCAGTATTTCTCATGGTGTACTCTGCATATAAGTTAAATAAGCATGGTGACAATATACAGCCTTGACATACTCCTTTCCCAGTTTAGAACCAGTCTGTTGTTCCATGTCCAGTTGCTAACTGTTGCTTCTTGACCTGCATACAGATTTCTCAAGAGGCAGGTCAGGTGGTCTGGTATTCCCATCTCTTGAAGAATTTTCCACAGTTTGTTGTGATCCGCACAGTCAAAGGCTTTGGCATAGTCAATAAAGCAGAAGTAGATGTTTTTCTGGAACTCTCTTGCTTTTTCGATGATCCAATGGATGTTGGCAATTTGATCTCTGGTTTCTCTGCCTTTTCTAAATCCAGCTTGGACATCTGAAAGTTCACGGTTCACATACTATTGAAGTCTGGCTTGGAGAATTTTGAGCATTACTTTGCTAGCATGTGAGATGAGTGCAGTTGTGCAGTACTTCGAGCATTCTTTGCATTGCCTTTCTTTGGGATTGGAATGAAAACTGACCTTTGCCGGTTCTGTGGCCATTGCTGAGTTTTCCAAATTTGCTGGCATATTGAGTGAAGCACTTTCACAGCATCATGTTTTAGGATTTGAAATAGCTCAACTGTAAGTCCATCACCTCTACTAGCTTTGTTAGTAGTGATGCTTCCTAAGGCCCACTTGACTTCACTTCCCAGGATGTCTGGTTCTAGGTGAGTGATCACACCATTGCAGTTATCTGGGTCATTAAGATCTTTTTTGTGCAGTTCTTTTATGTATTCTTGCCACCTCTTCTTAATATCTTCTGCTTCTGTTGCTGCTGCTGCTGCTAAGTCACTTCAGTCGGGTCCGACTCTGTGCGACCCCATCCCTGGGATTCTCCAGGCAAGAACACTGGAGTGGGTTGCCATTTCCTTCTCCAATGCATAAAAGTGAAAAGTGAAAGTGAAGTTGCTCAGTCATGTCTGACTGTTCGAGACCCCATGGAATGCAGCCTACCAGGCTCCTCCGTCCATGAGATTTTCCAGGCAAGAGTACTGGAGTGGGGTGCCATTGCCTTCTCCGTCTGCTTCTGTTAGGTCCATATAATTTCTATCCTTTATTGAGCCCATGTTTGCATGAAATATCCGCTTGGTATTTCTAATTTTCTTGAAGAGATCTCTAGTTTTCCCCATTCTATTTTTTCCTCTATTTTTTTGTATTGATCACCAAGGAAGCTTTTCTTATCTCTCCTTGCTATTCTTTGGAACTCTGCATTCAAATGGATATATCTTTCCTTTTCTCCTTTGCCTTTCACTTCTCTTCTTTTCACAGCTATTTGCAAGGCCTCCTCAGACAACCATTTTGCCTTTTTGCGTTTCTTTTTCTTGGGGATGGTCTTGATCACTGCCACCTGTACAATGCCATGAACCTCCATCCATAGTTCTTCAGGCACTCTATCAGATCTAATCCCTTGAATCTACTTGTCACTTCAACTGTATAATCTCAAGGGTTTTGATTTAGGTCATACCTGAATGGTCTAGTGGTTTTCCCTGTTTTCTTCAATTTAAGTCTGAATTTGGCAATAAGAAGTTCATGATCTGAGCCACAGTCAGCTCCCGGTCTTATTTTTGCTGACTGTATGGAGCTTCTCCATCTTCAGCTGCAAAGAATATAATCAGTCTGATTTCAGTGTTGACCATCTCGTGATGTCCATGTGTAGAGTCTTATCTTGTGTTGTTGGAAGAGGGTGTTTGCTATTATCAGTGTGTTCTCTTGGCAAAACTCCATTAGCCTTTGCCCTGCTTCATTTTGTACTCCAAGGCCAAATTTGCCTGTTCCTTCAGATATTTCTTGAGTTCCTGCTTTTGCATTCCAGTCCCCTATAATGAAAAGGACATCTTTTTGGGGTGTTAGTTCTAGAAGATCTTATAGGTCTTCATAGAACCGTTCAGCTTCAGCTTCTTCAGCATTACTGGTCAGGGCATTGACTTGGATTACTGTGATATTGAATGGTTTGCCTTGGTAATGAACAGAGATCATCCTGTCGTTTTTGGGTTACATCAATTAACAAAAGAGAAGAAGATCCCTACCCTTATATTCTAGCAAAGAAAACAGGCAATGATCAATAAAAGCACTTCTTCTTTTTAATCTTTTTATTTATTTATTAAATTTTTTAATTGAAAAAATAGTTGATTTATAATGTATTAATTTCTGCTGTACAGTAAAGTGATTCAGTTATATGTGTGTGTGTGTGTATGTGTATGTGTGTGTATATATATATATATACACATATATATACATGCATATATATACACATATATATACATATACAAGTATATATATATATATATTTCATATTCTTTTCCATTATGGTTTATCACAGGATGTGGAATATAGTCACTTGTGCTATACAATAGGACCTTCTTGTTTGTCCATTCTATACATAATAGTTTGCGTTTGCTGATTTACACCTCCACTCCATCCCTTCTCCAAACCCCTCCCCACTGACAACCACAAGTCTATTCTCTATGTCTGTGAGTCTTTTGAGTCTTTTTCTATTTCATAGATAGGTTCATTTGTGTCATATTTTGGATTCCACATGTAAGTGATATAATATGATACTTGTTCTTTTTCTGACTTACTTCACTTAGTATGATCATCTCTAGTTTCATCCATGTTGCTGCCAATGGCATTATTTCATTCTTTTTTATGGCTAAGTGGAATTCCATATGTGGTACACCCTCTTTATCTACTCATCTGTCGATGAACATTTGAGTTGTTTCCTTGGCTGTTGTGAATAGTGCAAAAGCACTTCCTCTTAAGTAACAGGGAGAAATCTAATTGGTTTTTTGTTGCCATCAACTACTAGAAACCATAAGACATTATAGCTCTTAATCCCGAAGTCTCACCAAAATAAAAGTGTCCAACAATATATTACAATGATAATTGTCCCAGATAGATCCTGGAGACAGTTTTAAAATCAATGAGGGCCAGTGGTGTGCTGATGAATGCTTAACAATTGGCTTTCAGAAATAAATAATAAAAGCAATTAAGTCCCCATTTGTAGCATTTTCCATTTTTTAATTTTTGTGGTATAAATACTCTAACTATAACCATTTCAAATCAACATGATATATCACTAAACACAGCTTTGGGGAAAAAATATGCACAATGACTCTTAAGAACCAGTGCAACCTTGCTCCAGCACACCACTGATTGCAGGCTCAAAGGGTAATGAAAGGGACCTCAAAGTCTGTGGATAAATATTTCTTGCTCATGTATTGCTATCAATTCTGACAGAGGTGTCACAAGTGAATTGCTACAAATACCATATTTCCTTAAATCACCTCATTGACTCAACAAAATCTTTTGGCGGGGGGAGAGAAATAGAAACATTAAACATATTTATTTTATTTACTAACTAGAGCACATACAGTACTTAAAGTTTCTTTTTATTTATTTTGACCATGGGCAGTTATGCAGAGCATGGTAGTGAGAAGCTGCTATTTTGGGAGAGCTTTACTGCTTTTGCAGATTTAATATTGACCTTGAACTTGAGATACGTTAAGGAGTATCTGGGTTTGGTCTATATTTCTTACTGGGTTAAGCAGATATTTTGTTTTCTTAATTAAATCATGTGTTGAGGATCGTTAAACAGTTCCTCTCGAAAGTCAACCAGGAGATTTTGTCAGACCCATGTCTGAGCCCTTCCGAAGGGTCAGTCATTTACACCAAATTATTCCACCTGGGTGTTTGTTGTCTCTGATTTCACTGCATGTGTTTATCCAACATAATGAAACCCTACTCAGGTCTAAAGCACACTTGGTTGTTCCTTTAATAAAAACTGTGCAAGAGTGCTCACTCCTCTTCTGACAAACTTTGATTCACTTCTCAAGGTGTCTGCCTGAACTTATGCACTAGGAACTTTTTCACTTCAAGGCTGAAATGGGAAGTAACATCTTGGTGAAATTTTCAACAATTTTTAGACAATCATATTAAGTAAAATTCAATTTTGCCCCAAGTAAAATTCAAAAAAGCACCAAATGTAGTATAACTTTGGAACTGTGGGATAAAAGTAAAAATATGAAGACATAATACAACTACAAAAACAAAACCTTTGACTATTAAAAAATTAATATTCATCAAGTTAGGTGTCAACGTTTATTAGAGATGCATTGTTGTTGGCTGTCAAGATAGAAGAAGACAACCACAAGCCAATGAACGTGGGTAGCATCTAGATACTAGAAAAGGTAAGAAAACAGATTCTCCCTTCAAGCCTCTGGAAGGATCACAGGCCTCGTGACAACTTGATCTTAGCCCAGTGAGACCATATCTGATTTCTCACCTATGGAACTGCAAGATAATAAATTTATGTTGTTTTAAGCCACTAGGTTTGTGGTAACTTGTTACAGCTGTCATAGGAAGCGAATGCCCATGTGCTTCTCTACACTTTCCAGCCTCTCTGCAGAGAGAGTGTAGGTGGGGCTGTGAGCCTAGTTCTGGTTCTTAGGTAGGAGTAGATGTGCGATTTGCACCCTAACTAGGCAACATGCCACAATCTCTCTTTCTGCTGGTTGGACAGCCAAATCCAGAGAGCCAAATCTTTAGGGTTCCAAGGAAGCTCCAGTGGAGGGCAGAGCCTCTGTTTGCAAGGAACCTTCAATCTGAAGTTACCGTGTGGAAGAGTGTTGTCTAAGAGGGCTGAACAACCAAGCACATGAGGGCTGATCCCCAGAATCCCCAGAGTTCATTCTTCTTGCAGCAGAGCTTCTCCTAATCTAACTCCAGAATCTCCGAGTCAGAGATTCCGAAATTATTTCTTTTAAGAATTTGATACTTGAGTTGTTTTTTGTTTATTTGTTGTTTTTTTTTTTTTAAGATCAAACTCTTCTAAATGGGCAGTCAGAACTTTGTCGGGCTTCCTTAAGCTTTTTTAGTAATTTAGTCTTTTTAAAATTTCACATAGCACCTGGAGAGCCTTATAATAAAATTTCTACACCTAGGGCTTGTGAAGGTCTTAAACCTGTTCTGCTTTCTGGGCCATGGAGGCACCCACAGCCTCACAGTACGGACAGACAGATCACTGGTCTCTTACAGGTTCTTCTCGCCCTTTCCAAAATATGCTCTCTACTCCCATAAATTTATACTTTTGTTCAGAGATTTTTTTTTCCTTAGAATATGTACCTCACCCCCTCCTTCAAGATCAGCTCAATCTTTTTTCTTGCAAGAAGGCTTTCTAGATTCTCCAAGGAATATGAATTTTCTTCTTCTACGATTCCCTGTATTCTTTCATCATTCTTATTACATTTATACCTGTCCTCTCTTCCTCTGTACACACACATGCACATAATAAAATGTAACTTCTAGAAGGCAGGTAGCATCCCATACTCCCTGTTGTCCTCACCGTAACAGTGCTCTAAATGCAGTAAATGTTCAGTGCATTTATAAATTTTAGCAAAACCATCTGTGGCTGGTGGGACAGTTTTATTTTGTTTGTTTACCAGACTCGGTCATGTGGTGTGTTTTAAATTATCCTGTAGGATTGCTCCATTTATATGAGGCAAAGCCTCCATGGTGTACCTTGTTCATCCACCAAAAAATAATCTGAATGCTTACTTTAAACCAGGCACTGTGAGTGCAGGCTAGGGCATCGTGTACTCTGTGTCAGTATCATATGTCATCAGCTAGGACAGCTGCAAACCACTTACAGAGTGGTACCTACTACGTGCCAGACTTTGTGCAGCTGACCTACATCAGCCTGAGCCCCCAGCCAATCCTTCTCTTTCCAAGACTTCTTCCTTTTCAGGGAAATCTAGCCTCCCAGCATCTGGGATCAAACTGTTCTTTTGCTCATGTTTGTTTGCACATCAGGAATTTTAATTTTAGGAACAGTTTGTCTCTCTGGCTCAGATCTCTGTGTTCCCATACCATTATTTATGATGTAACAAGGAGTCTATTGTATAGAATTAAACTCAATTTCCATTTTGAAATTGTGCAAGAGATCTACTCTTCCTATTATCTTTTTATTTAAAATGCAAGAGGGATGTGTAGGAGCTGTTTAGGCCCTGGAGCTAATCCTGGTCTATTATTTCTCCATTTCTTTACAGCTCACTGAGAAGGGTGGAGGAGAATAGGAAAGGGGAGACTATTCTTTCACGAGTAATTGTTTGGCCAAGCTACACCATCAGGGAAGTAGCATTCAGAGGGTCACCCCAGGGGCAGGGCTGGCTGTGTCCGGTTGTGATGAATGGTGCACACTGGGAGGTGGAATTTGTCCAACAACAGGAAAACCCTAACAGGAGATGATGATTGTTAGAACATTTAGACATAGAGAATAGGATCTATGTCTGTCTTATGTATCCTGTGTACCAACACAATGCCTTGGCTTAGTAACTGCCACATAATATTTAAATGATGTTCAATGAATGATTGATTGAATGAATGATTGAATGCCATATTCTTGCTTCATTTTCATTCTATAAATATTATGGCTTCTCATTCATGTCTTCTCTATAAATCAGGGATTTGATCAGGTATGCTGTTTATTCTTTTGGAATCATTTTGCTTAATCACAAAGACGTCAGGGTCTTGGGTAAGAAAAAAAAGCACTGGTAATGCAGGTTAAATATAAGATACATGGGTTTAATCCCTAGTTTTGGAAGATCCCCTGGAGGAAGCCACAGCAACTCACTTCAGTATTCTTGCCTGGAGAATCCCACGGACAGAGGAGTCTGGCGGACTGCAGCCCATGGAGTCACACAGAGTCAGACACAACTGAAGTGACTTAGCACAAGGGAAAGAGAATAGCATAGGATCTTCCTAGAGACTTTTCAAATAGTCTAGAGCCCAACTTCCCTGTATGGTTAGTTTCACGCTTCTAAGCCATCCTTCCAACATGTTGAAAGCTCTTATGAGGACCAGGATCCACAGTACATGACAGTAGCTAAATGCTCTGCAGTCTACTACTCTGGGTTCTAGTCCTGATTCCCTACTGACAATAAGGAAGTCATCTAAGCCCCCTGCCTTCAATTTCTCATCTATAATATGGGGGTGATAATAGTACCTATCTCATGAGACAACTATGAAGATTAATTTGTGTATTATTCACACACATACTCAGCCCAGCCCAGAGACAGAGTAAGCTCTGAACCATAATTAGCTCAAAACACAGCACACAGAACATCACAGACATTTTTTAAAAACTTAATATTGGGGCATAGCTGAATAATAATGTTGTGATTGTTTCAGGTGGACAGCAAAGGCACTCAGCCAAACACATATGTATCCATTCTCCCCCAAAATCCCTTCCCATCTAGGCTGCCACATAATATTGAGCAGTGTTCCATGTGCTATACAGTAGGTCCTTGTTTATCCATTTTAAATGCAGCACTGTGTACATGTCCATGCCAAACTCCCTAACTATCCCTACCCCGTGGCAACCATAAGTTCGTTCTCTAAGTCTGTGAGTCTCTTTCTGTTTTGTAAGTTCATTTGTATCATTTCTTTTTAGATTTCATATATAAGGGATGAGAACATCACAGACATTTTTTGATTGCCTGACTGAAATGGGGTCTAGCTTGGAGAAAGTGAAATAAATTAGTATCAGACAGCTCATCAGGATTCCTTCTAGATCTGTAGCTCAAACTTTTCTCTTGCCTTGGTTATTTCTCCAAATGTGAGCAATTCAGGACTCTGCAATGAGGAAAATGGGTCTATTTGCAGAAATAAGTTATGATTTAGGGAAGCCCTGTAAAGGGATAGTTTTCAGGGCTTGGCTCATTCTTGGCTAAATGCCTTAAAGAATTTGAAGAGTGTTGATGAGCTATTATTCCTCTCCATTGAGGGCCAGGTAAGAGGAGATGGAACTCAGTGGCAGCTGGCACACCCCTGCTAGACAGGAAGAAATTCCTGGAAGCAATTTAGTTTCCTAAGGAGGGCAAGTGATACCCGTCTATGAAAAAAATTAATGAACTTTATTACAGTGTAATGTATATACAATAAAATGCATTCATTTATTGAGTGGAGCTCAATGAGTTTTAACAGATGAATGCACTCAGGTAACTAGCCACAATCAAGATATAACACATTTCCATTGCTCCAAAAAGTTCCCTCATTTCTTTTTTAGGGCCAGCCTCCCTGCATTTTGAGTCTCAAGCAATCACTGGTCCATTTTCTTTCACTATTTTGCCTGTTTTGGGATTTCACATGAAGGGAGTCACGCAGTATGTACTCTTCCGTGTTTGGTGTCTTTTGTTCATCCATGTTTTTGTAATACCTGCCACTTACTCATTTTTGTTACTCAGAAATATTCTATTGTATGGATAGCTTCTTTCATCTATCTGTTCGCATGCAGATGAACATTTGCATTGTTTCCAGGCTGTGATCATGATAAAGTTGTACTTGTGTACAAGTCTTTGTGTGTGTTTTCCAAAATGGCTGTGCCAATTTACATTCCCACCAACAGAGTATGAGAGTTTCAATTTCTCTATATCCTCACCAGTGATTGTAATTTGTGGAAGACAAAATAATGGCCTCCTAAAGGTGTCCATGTCCTAATCCCCCAAACCTGTGACTATGACACCTTCCGTGGTAAAAGGGACTTTGTAGCTAAGATGACTAAGTTAAGGATCTTGAGACAAGAAGGTTGTCCTGGATGCTCTGTGTAGGCCAGTGTAATCATAAGAATCATTTAAAGATGGAAGACAGGTAAAAGCATGAATGGCAGTTACAGAGGAAGAGCTGATATCTTCTGTTGCTCTGTCTTAAACGCGTGGTTCATCCCACTCATCAGTGGTTGAGCTGAGCCTTTAAGCCAGGTTTGCCTAGTTTATATGTACATTCACTCTGCTGCTCAATCTTCTCAGAGCAAGACACTATCAGGACCCCTCTCCACAGAGGGATGATTGTGGGGTTTGCTGGATGACCTTGGGAAACTGGGGAGAGGGTGACAGCAGGAGCTGAGAAAGGAATTCTGGGGAACTTACTTCTGGGATAACCAAGTTGAGTCATGCAAAACATCCCATGTAGCAAACCCTGGAAACCTCTTTCCATGTATTACTCTCAAAAGCAGCAGGGTGCACCATCCACGGGAGAGCTCAAACATTACTCAGGAGTCTTCCGGCACTAAAATTGTTTGTGCAATTCAATTTTGCATTACTTTCAGTTGTAGTTCTGAGACTTAGTGTATGGCTTCCCTGATGGCTCAGACAGTAAAGAATCTGCCTGCAGTGCAGGAGAACCTGTGTCTGATCCCTGGGTCAGAAAGATCCCCTGGAGAAAGGAATGGCCAGTATTCTTGCCTGGAGAATTCTGTGGACAGAGGGGACTTGTGGGCTACAGTCCATGAGGTTGCAAAGAGTTGGACATGACTGAGCGACTTTACTTCAGACAGTAAAAGCATCTGCCTACAATGCGGGAGACCCGGGTTTGACCCCTGGGAAGATCCTCTGGAGAAGGAAATGGCAACCCACTCCAGTACTCTTGCCTGGAAAATCCCATGGTTGGAGAAGCCTGGTAGGCTACAATCCATGGGGTCGCAAAGAGCTGGACACGACTGAGCGACTTCACTTTTAAACAGTAAAAAGGGGTAAACAAGTTAATTTAAAAAAAACTCTTTACAGAAATGCAAGGTGATGAATTTTTCAAGCATTGGAACATAGATGACAGTTAGTGGTGGGTCTGGATTCCATTTAAAAGAAAAGGAAATAAAGTTGGGAAAAAAAAATTCTTCAGTAGTTGTATGCCAAGGATTCCAGCAAAGACAAAACAGCCTGAAAGCACAGGATGAGTCATCAAATGTGTTTGTCAAGGCTTTTCCAGATAGTAAGGGCTGTACTTTTGTGCACAGAGAATTTCTATTTGCAGCTTGCTAGTAGTAGTCACCACACCAGTAGTTTTATATTAGCTGCTCACCATCAAAATCACTATGGACAAATGAGAATAACCATGAGGCAAAATTATTTTTGTTAGAAAACGCCGCGGGAGAAAGAAAAAGCCGCCTCTAAGGACCGGTGGTAAAGGCCTTTTTATTAAGCGTCGCTCTCGCTCTCGGGCAGAACTCCCGGGGGGCTGGTGAGTGAGGAGACAAAGGGAGTCTGCAAGGTATGAGGGGTGGGGAGGGGTTTTATAGTCCGGGCAGGGCGTCCAGGCCAGGTCTTTTCATATAAGGAAGAAAGCGCGGGCTACAGCGGTGGTCAGTGTCCGAGGGCTCTGTGTTGGTACCTGATTGGACCAGGCTGCAGGGGGCCAGCCCCTGAAAGTTTAGCCAGCCTCCGGAATTTGCCTTGCAGCACTTTCCCGGGGGCATGCCCCGACCTTTCAATTTTTAGCTGATTTACAGACACCCAGAAGGACTGGAACCCCAAAGTTCACGGCTCTTCTGCCTGCCTCACTGTGATCACAGTCCTTGAGCCAAAAATCCATTCTCTCCTGCCTCAGCTCAACATCCATCTCTTACTGGTTTCATCGTCATCAGGCTGAGAAATCCTTTTCAGTGACAATGCTAATTTTTCTCCAACATGCAAATTCCCACAGATACTTGGAGAAGAAAGCAGCTTTCCATGAGAGAATATGCGTGTGTGTGCTTGTGTGTACAGGGCAGAAGACAGACAGGTGCCCTGAGATGGGCAGGTTAGCCGCCACCTGGGAACTCATTATATTCATCATGTAATTATTCATCAAGCAGTTACCTCTGTACCAGGCACTGTGCTGGGTGATGTGGAAGCCACGGAGAATAAAATAGATGACTCATCTTTTTTCTGGACGATGCCATTTAAAAACATTTTTTGTGAAAGTTAAAAAGTTAATTTGTGTCTACAAGAGCTTTATCTGAAATTGTGGGTTTGGAAAATGGTGTGACATATTTATTCCTCTCTATTTCTCACATTTCACACGCCCTCATCTCCACCCTATTGCAGTCCTTATCTGACTTTGGTAGATCAGTGTCAGTAGATTAGAGAGCAGGGACCTGTGCGTCATTATCTATTTCCTTAAATTTGTCACTGACTTTTGCAGAGACAAGACTGAGGGCAGCCATGTCCCCAGTGGCTGAAACTGCAGAAACATCAGTCAAAATATCTAATGGCCTGTATCATCTCTCATGTCTTTTTCAATAGGCTCAGGTTGTAAGTTTTCTTAGACAATGCCATCCATTTATTTTAAAAACTTGAAAAAAAAATCCCAAAATAATAGAGAGAGTGATGTGGATTCATGCAGGACAGAAGCTCTCCAAGCATCTCAGACCAGTGGTTTCCCTGAATTCGAGCGATCACCATGTTGTTCTGTTTTCACTCAGACATTCCCAAACTCCATGGACGTGGTGCCAACAGTTGGGTCTTTTCCTGTGGTTCTAGAAGAGAGTCCAGATGAATATTCAATTAAATATGTTTTGCAGCCTCAGCCAGATCCTAAGTGCATCAAACCTTGTTCCACAAGCTAAGTGTCTTTCCTTTTCTCTCGAGATGACGCGTTCAATCCTTCCCCACCCTCCTCAGGGGGTCGAACCCTCAGTTTCCCCTTCACTCCTACATAACAGAAGGCGCACTGAAGTAGTGGCCCTGTTAGTCGCTCAGTCATGTCCGACTCTTTGTGACCCTGTGGATTGCAGCCCACCGGGGTCCTCTGTCCATGGGATTTCCCAGGCAAGAATACTGGGGTGGGTTGCCAGAAGGCACCCTGAAGTAGTCAGGTGAAAACTCCTTCAGCTTCCTGCCTGCCTCGTGCCTACCCTTTCCCTTTCCTTCCCATTCTGATGGAAGAGGTAGCCGCTCAGCCTGAGACGGAAGCTGTGCCTGGGTCCCGCCCCCTCTGGTCTGCTCAGGGACCATGCACTGATCAGCCTCCTCTCTGCTGGCTTCTATCCACTGGTTTTTACACATATTCTATAAATTTCTCCCATTAAAAAAAAAAAAAAAAAACTGTCTACCCCGAATAATTCTCCAGCTGCTGCCTTTTCTCTCTCCTCCTATTCATGCATTTACATTCTCAGCTCCTTCTAGCTCAGCCACGGGCCCCCAACCCCTAAGCCTGTGGCCTCTTAGGAACCCCACCACCACCCTACCCACAGCACAGCAGGAGGTGAGTGGAGGTGCTTCTCTCCATGGCTCACTCACATTATTGCCTGAACCAACACCTCCCCAGCCAACCCCTCCACCCTCTCACCCTACCCGTGGAAAACCTGTCTTCCACAAAACTGCTCCCTGGTGCCAAAAATGTTGGGGACTGCTGGCAGCCTATTGCAGTTTGACTTCTGTCTCCATTACTCCATTGAAACTGTTTTAGGTGTTAATCACACAAGGATGCAACTAATCTCTTCTTCCTCTGACACCTGGCTGCCCTTCAATCCTGCTCTGGGACTAGGTTTTGGTTTTGTGTTTTTTTTTTTTAAATACCTTTTGGATGAATCTAGACTAGGTCCCTGGCTTTTCTGACTGCTCTTAAATAATAAGAAGAAACCCTCTTGTCACACTGAGTTTCACAAACAACTCCATTTCCAATATTTAAATGCCAGGTCCAACTTTTATTTAAGGTTACATCTTGTCCCCTCGCTGAGTTCAGGGCAGCTCCAGGTGAGAAGCCACTTTGAGTGAGGGGACCATGTTTGGTTGTCCTCTTCCTCTCCACCCCCCACTCCCAGACTTGAAAGCTACAGGCTGTAATCTCTGGAAGATTGGAGTGGGGAAAGAGGGAAGAGATCAGGCTCTGGAAAGATCTCAATTGGCTGACCATGATGGATTGCACTTGGTTTCTGTGTCAGGGCACTTGGTGGATTCTTTGAAGTCTTCATTGTAGGAATCTCTCTCCTGCTATTCCCTTGAATGGATAGGTACATCCTTTGGTTGGTCACTTAGGATCCCCACCTCCTCTCCCCTCTAACAGGCTGTCCCAGGTGGGGTTTAAGAAACCCATCAGGCTCTCTCCGATGGCCCACACATGGTTCAGGGAAGCCCTGATCAATTCTTGGCTGTGACAAATCCTTGGAGTGCAAAGAGTCAAACACAGCTGCTTCTCCTGGCCCTTCCCACAGACCAGGATGCTCGCAACCACAGCTTCTCTGCCTTCAGATGCCTCAGGCCTGTGACAGAGTCCTCTGTGCCCTACAAACTGCAGAAAACACATAATGAGCTTTCCAGGTGGTTCCATGCAAGTTCCTCTCACTTGATTTGAATAAAATAAGGGGAAAGGACTTCCTTTTCTCTTTCCACCTCCCTGTGACTTGCAGGACACAGATGACTCTTCAAAAAACTATCCCCTCTCTCAGCCTCTTTAAACATCTTGTATAAAGTGATCAGCTAATGGTCTAAAAAAATTTCCAGACACCTCCTTCATACGTCCAGTATAGGTATTTAGTGCACCATGGTGGAAAATGGGAGTCCCCTTTAATATTCTCTTGCAACCACATCTCAGCCTTTATCTTATCCACCTGTAACCAAATCATATCTCCTGAAATTCACTGAAAATCCAGAGCACCTGAGTAGACATCTAGGCTTGACTGTGGCCGAATTCTAGGACAGGGGAGAAGTCATCTTAGAGTGAACCTTTTGCTGAAATGCTGCTTGGTGGCTATTAACTCTGACACAGACTCATTTCTTGGATCTTCTGAGGCTTGCTCCTCCTCCAAGGTGACATGCTCCGGCCGGGGTGTGGTGACAATTGCTGGAGAATAGGCTCCACTGTGGACTCTGTCAGGCTGGGCAGGGCTAGTTTAGCCATACAAAGGACTCCAGTTTTGTCCTGTAGGACTCAGGGATTCTGGGGAGGTTTTTAAGCAGAGGAGTATTATAATCTGACCTGTGTGTCAGAAGACCCTGGCTGTGATGTCTTTACCTTTCCTTTATTAAGCATGGGTACTTTTGTTTTTAACATTTGCTTGTGGGGACTGCAACAATCCCAGTGGACATTTTTTCTGTCCCCAGCATGTCTTAGTTTGCATAACAAAATTCCACAGGCTGAGTGACTTAACAACAGAACCTTATTTTCTCATAGTTTTGGAAACTGGAAGTTCAAAAGCAGTGTGCCGGTATGGTTGGTTCCTGGTGAAGGCTCTTTTCCTGGTTTGTAGACAGCTACTTTCTCACTATGTCCTCATGTGACCTTTGTTCGCTGTGTGCATGCAGAGAGAGACAGCGCTCTGGTCTCGCATCCTCTTCTTTTAAGGACACTAATTATACCACTACTTTTGTGCCCTCATTTAACCTTAATTATTTCTGTGAAAGCCCTTTCTCCAAATACAGTCATACTGTTGGTTGGGGGTAGGGCTTCAACAAATGAAATTTGGAGGAGCAACAATCAGTCCATCACAATACCCAATAGATTTTTTTAACTAACTGGGAATATCCAGCTGTTAAAATGTTCCAGGGGCTTAAATGCAGTGCAGCCCCATGACGTCAATCAAGGAGCAATAATTAATCAGCAGATAAAAGCAAGATCTCTTTTAGTCCAACTGTTGACCAACTTTGATTTTCTTCTTTAACCTGTCTTGACTGTCAGTTTATCCCAGTTAAATCTGTGCTACATGAATTTCTCCAGAAATTCCTATTTACTCTCCTCCATATGACTCTGGGAGATTATCAGGCCCAGAGTTCAAATTATGACTTTGCAAGGGATCCCTATGAGTCCTGCGTCCTTCCCATCCCTGCTCCTGGAGCATCCTGAATTGCATCGGATGCCCCTGTGCCTGGTCTATGGGCATGAAATCTGTGGGAAAGCTGGCTGCCTTGTTCTGATGGGAAACAATTACTTGTGAGTCTCTGTTCCCTGGTTGGGACATGCCACCTCAGAGGAGGAGCTGCCCTATAGGACCCAGGAAAATTGAGTCTGTGTCAAAGTAAAAACAGCCAACCAGCATTTCCAACAGAATGTCATTATGAAGTGGATACATGTGGAAGTTAAGTAAGCAAGGGTGAAATAAATATTTTATAAATATTTTTATTTGAGTTATGTTAATATATCCTGTTGGCTTTTTTCTTTCTCGTTCCCTCTCTTTCCCTTCCTTCCTTCCTTCCTTTCTTCTTCTCTCTCTTTTTCTTAAAAAAAAAAAACAAAACAATAGTTTTGGTGGACTTTAAAAATAAGTTGCAATCTCTGCAATTTGTTTTATTTATTTTTTTTTATTTCTTATTTCTTGGCCACACCACACAGCATGTGGGATCTTAGTTCCCAGACCAGGGGTTGAACCCAGGACCCCTGCAGTGGAAGCACAGAGTCTTAACCACTGGACCATCCGGTAAGTCCTAATCTCTGCAATTTAAATAGCAAACACTGGCTATGAATTATGAAGTACACTTGACCCATAATAAATTCTAAGATTTAGTCCTGTCATTTTTTGTACAATTTATTGAAAACACTAAATAGCCATATCATTACAAAAGCATACATTTCTATGGTAAGAAATTTGAAAAATCCAAATAAGCATAAAGATAAACTTACTTATAAACAGAAATAACCATAGTAAACATAAACAATTGTCTGCCTTGTTTTCGGTCCATACATATAATGCATTCACCATTCACTCATATTTCTGACATTTATTTATTGACCTCTCTCAAGGAACTTACCTTCTAGTGGGAAACTAGACAAGAAATAAAGCCTCAGGTAGTGATGAATTCTACTATAAAGATAAGACAGAATGATATGATAAAATTCATAATAAGAACCCTTGTGAAGACCTAAGGAAAAAGCACTTCAAGCAAAAGGAACAGCTGGTACAAAGCCTTAAAAATACAAGTACCCTTCAACCAGTCATTTCACCTGAGATTTTGCATAGTACAGAAAAATATTATGTGTGCATATATATGTATGTGGATATATATGTGTGTGTATATATATATACACACGTATATAAAGATGGTTGCACAGTTGTTTATTTAACAAATGGCTATATTCAACCTAATTGTCAATAGGAACTAGTTAAATATTCATGATACTTGCATGAAATAAAGTGCTTTATAGTTGCTAAAAATTGAGTGGATCTCTATATGCTGATATGGAAAGCTCTCTAAATATGCTTGTTTATTAAAATGGGGTTGTATTATATACATATCTTGCAAACTTTTCAAGTAATACCTGAAAAACCTTTTTCCATGTAATTAAATGCTCTTCAGTAATATCATATGTAATACTGCATGGTCTCCTCACTTTGGATGGACCATGGTTTAATTGTCAGTCCAATATTGGGGGTGGGAGTCCTACAAGGGGAGCTCAGAACACAAATAAGAAAATCATGGTCTCAGTGGGGGTGTGGTAAAATATTCAATGAAAATATAAAGAAGATATTTAGGAAGCATGCTCATGCTCAGTCGCTTAGTCGTATCTGCCTCTGCAACCCCATGGACTGTAGCCAGCCAGGCTCCTCTGTCCATGGGATTTTCCAGGCAAGAACACTGGAGTGGGTTGCCATTTCCTTCTCCCTTAGGAAGCAGAGAAGAACACTGAATTCTGCCCTGGGATGCCTGGCAGAAGGGTCAGGGACAACTTCCCAAAATGATGCCACTCAGTTGAGAGGATTTCACTTGACCTGACCTGTTTATCCACCACTCCACAAATGCTGGAAGGGTAGCCATCCTTCTGCCCCTAAAGCACTGAAATAATCCTTCCGCATTTTTTGATAAAGCCAAGCCTTATTTACTGCCTAAGTAGGCTGACCCTAAATCCCAGTTTATCCAGGGTTGTTCCATTTACACCTGTCGTCCCTATGTAATAGTGCTCCTTTTCATTCTCAGACATGTCCCAGCTTGGTTGATAAATGACAAGGCACCCCATCTATTCCTCTTCCTCCCAGACTTAATCAAAGTTCAGTCAAAGAAAACTTTATGAAAGAATTGAATTTTAAAGGCAGATAATAATAATTATCAGCAACTTCATGTATCCCATGCCTCATTCCTCTGTACCCTGTCTTTTTGCCCCAGGGTCAATCTCTTCTAACTCTTAGCTGTTTCTTATGTTTACCACCATTTCTCTAAATAATATGCTACTTAATTTTACCATTTCTTATCTCCTGTTGACTTCTGCTGCAGAATGATTTGTTTCCCTCTAAAATTTATATGTTGAAAAAAATAAAATAAAATTTATATGTTGAAGTGCCAACTCCTAATGTGACCATGTTTGGAAATAGAATCTTTGTGCAGTAATTAAGATTAAATGACATCATAAGGGTGGAGCCTGATCTGATAGGATTAGTGCTCTTTAAGATGAGGAAGAGACACTAGAGTGCTTTCTAAGAGTATTCATGGAGGAAAGGCCACAGGAGATCACAATGACAAGGTGGCTGTCCTCAAGCCAACCAGGAACCAGACTGGCCCACACCTCGATCTGGGACTTCTCGGTCTCCAGAACTGTGAGAAATAAATGTCTGCCATTTAAGCCAGCCCGTCTGTGGTATTTTGTTATGGCCTTAGTCCGCCTGAGCAGACTAAGAACCTCTTACTGTGAAGAGACCTTAGCTTCTTCCTACAATTTCCCTCCATACACACACACACCCATCATACAGACGCAAAACATCTCATGCACAAACACACACACACCCCATATATATGAATAATGCACACACTTGTACACATTCACTCACACCTCACATATACGTCACACACACACAGCCCTTATATACACATACATTCAGACACACTTCACAGTCATGCACACTCACTTTTCACACACATCTCATATATACCTCATATACACATGCGTCTCATACACACACACCCCTCACCCAGCCCATATTCACACATACACGCATACCCTTGTCTTCTTCCTAGCTTCTCCTGTTTCTTACCTACTGTTGGCTTCTGCCCCATTCTCTTTGTCTTTGATAGTTTATGTGTAATGTGGTTCTTAAATCTTTTCCCTGACATATTAGTGGCATTTCAGGATGGTGATCATGTCTTCAACCCACCACGCTTAACCGGAAGCTTATGTCACTTATTTTTACCACCACATGTGCCCCTAATCCACTCTCCACTCATCGCCTCTGCTGATTTGCCAAGAAATGTTCCTGGAGAAGCACTTGTGTCACCACTGTCCTGACATGCAAGCCTTTATGACCATAGCTGGCTTCCTCAAACTTGGTGACTTCCAGCCCTTGAACTCTGGCCAATCTGTGTGGCCTAAGTTCTCCTTCAGGACTCTGTAGGCTCAGCTTCTGTAGATAAAATATCTTTATGATATGGATTCACTCCCAGATATCATTTCAGAGAGGCATGTGAAAGTGCTTTTTAAAACTGTATGGGGGCAATGTTCAAATATAAGCATTATTATTATTATTAACATTAACAAAGTGAAAAATGCAAAAACTTTTAAATTATGCCACCAAGATACTACCCTCAGCACTTAAATAAAATATTTATTTATTTGGTTGCACCAGGTCTTAGCTCTGAACTCTTATGGCATGAGTGATCTAATTCCCTGACCAGGGATTGAACCTGGGTTCCTGCATGCGGAGCACAGAGTCTTAGCCACTGGACCGACAGGGAACTCCCAACTCTCAGCATTTTTAATCACTGGACTTCAGACTGCTTTCCCCCCACAGCATTCAGCTACGGAAATATTCTCAACATTGGTTTCCAGGACACAATGCAGAGAAGACTCACGCCATGTGTTAAATGAGCGAATAATCAGGTCCATCTAAGGCCACTGATTCCTATTAGCTCTCTCTTCTCATTCTGTAATGACCATGCTAATTCTGATCAGCACCAGGTTTTACCTTTATACATGTAACAAGGAGTAACATTACCTTCCATTGGGAACACAGGTTTCTTTTCAAGTGAAGAAATTAAATGCCCCACAAACTCAGAGTACAATCCCAGCTTCAGAAATTTTTAGGAGGAATGGCTTTACGGGATACTATTTTGCTGAACTACATCAGTGTTTCACAGATACAAATGACTCTTTAACTGAATTTATTATTTCATTCAGAAAATATTTATTGAGTACTTCCTACCTTCCAGTCACTAGAAGTAGTGGATAAAGGTAATAGCTAACATTCAAATTGTGCTGATTATACTCTATATTGTTAGATAAATTAACTAATATTTTAAAAAGTAATTTTGCTTATTTATTCTTGGCTGTGCTGGGTCTTTGCTGCTGCACACACAGACTTTTCTCTAGTTGCCGTGAGCGGGGGCTACTCTTCATTACAGTGTGTGGGCTTCTCACTGTGGTAGGTTCTCTTGTTGCGGAGCATGGGCTCTGTAACATAGGCTCAATAGCTGTGGAGCCCGGGCTTAGTTGCTCCGAGACATGTGGGATCTTCCCAGACCAGGAAATTGAACCTGTGTCTCCTGCTTTGGCTGGCAGATTCTTTACCACTGAGCCACCAGGCTTAACAAATTAACCAATAAATTAACTAATTTAATTCTCATAATGATCATATGAGATAGCTACTGCTGTGATTCCTACTTTACAGATGAGAAAACTGAGGCACAGAGCCAATAAGTAGCTTGATTGGTCTATATCAATGATTCTCAACCAGGAGTGATTACCCCATCACTCCCACCATTTGGCAATGTCTGGAGATATTTTTAATTCTCATGACTTGTAGTGATGGGGAATTATAAAGCCCAAGGGTGATGCTAAATATCCTATAATGTATAGAATGGCTTGACAGCAAAGAACAATCCATTCAAACCATCAATACTGCTGCTACATAGAAGCCTTGATTTACACCAACTAGCATATAGCATTCCTCTGGCAACTGTCATTGAGCCAGTGGTGGACACATGACTTACTGTGGCCCAATAAGACTAAAGGAGTGGGCTTTGGGGAGAAGCTACTTTCATTCATTTCTCTCCTGGTGGGCATGAACAAGGAGCACATAGCCTGATATCTAGGGGCAGTCATTGTTGTATTGAGAATAACCAACCTTGCAGTGAAGCCGAGGCTAAAGACAGCAGAATGGAAAGGCTGGAGTAACCCTTGTCCTTAATGACATTACTGAGCATCACTGAACCGTATCTCTCCTGGAAACCAAGCCATCTCTGGATTTTAAGTTATGTGAGGCAATACATTCATTAAGCCTGCTTGAGTGTGCAATTTCTGTTTCAGGCAGCTCAAGGTGCCATAATCAACACACTTTGCTAATTACAGGCAATATCTTGGAATATTCAGCAAAGTCTCTTTCACATAGTCACATAGGAATCTGAAATTCACACTTTTGGCTGAACTTTGTCTTAGGAGAAGATTCAGCCACACCTTCCACAGCTTATTCTCCTGTCTGAATGAACATATACTAAGTAGAGACTTTGTGGGGTCAGTCGACAAACAGAGTCCAAAGCCATGTGCTGGGGAAGAAAGAGGAGGAAGGCCAGAGAGGGAAACTGTAATGTAAGTGGAAACATGGCATGCTATCCACATGGAGAAAACAGAGAGAAATGATGAGTGGAACTCTGTGGTGAGGACCACCTGTTTATTGGGATTTAGAAAATGGAAAGGATGAGTTGAATTGATTTGGAGGAGGTGAGCTTGGATGTAAAGTCCATTCCCATGTATTCCAGGTGACTTGGGATGATGTATTGAGGGAACTGGAAAAAGATGATCTTTAAACATTGTTCCAATGGGACATTCCATCACTGAAACTAAAGAAGATGATAACCTGAATTGTTTGGTATCCATAATGTATCCTATGGACTCTGATCATGGCAGTTTTCTTTACATTGTGGAGGTCACAGTCTTGGTATTGCCCAAGAGAGGCAATACATGAAGTAGCAGAGAGGGGCCCACCTCCCTTCATATTAGGCACATCTTTGAGAAGTGAGTGAAGTGAAAGTCGCTCAGGTATGTCCGACTCTTTGTGATCCCGTGAACTATACAGTCCATGGAATTATCCAGGCTGGAATACTGGAGTGGATAGCTGTTCCCTTCTCCAGGGGATCTTCCCAAACCAGGTATCAAACCCAGGTCTCCCACATTGCAGGCAGATTCTTTACCAGCTGAGCCACAAGGGAAGCCCAAGAATACTGGAGTGGGTAGCCTATCTTTTCTCCAGCAGATCTTCCCAACCCAGGAATCGAACTGGGGTCTTCTGCATTGCAGGTGGATTCTTTACCAGCTGAGCTACTAGGGAAGCCCTGGGTAGGAAAGGATATAGAAGCTGACTTTAGAAGCTTGAGAAAGCCCTAAACAAAGTGTGTTGGATGCTGGATGACTTTTTTTTTCAATTGGAGGATAATTACGTTACAATGTTGTGTTGGTTTCTGCTCTGGATGACTTTCTTAAACATCTATACCACATTAGAGAGTATTCTGGAGTCTGTTAAGATAGGCTTTGTTTTGTTTTGGTTTTGTTTTTTTTGAGGGGGAAATAAATTCTTAGTTTAGTCTCTGAGCCCTGGAAAATGAATCATCTCAACATATCTGGCAAAAATAATTGGTGTTTTTATGGTGTGTGCAGTACTTTATTGTCACAACATGTGCTTTCCCATATGATCTCAATGGATGTTAATTCCGCTCATCTCAGATTGGACTATAAGTAGTCAGTAAGCCAGTAAGTACACACTCCCATAGTGGGGCTACCTTCCTTCAGAACTCTCTCACATGCACAGAAAAATCCACCAAAACAGAAAACAGGCACAAGTTTTCAAGATTCTCTTTCCCAGGTCCCTATACAACATGGCAAGAAAGATGGGCCCAGAAGTGAGACAGTAATTGAGTCTTGGAGGCTTTAAAAAATCCAAGTGACACCACATGTGCCCTCAAACTTTACCTGACGTTTAATTTCCCTCTGAAAAAATGGCATATAGTCTGTGGACTCCTCACTGCAAAGCTTAGCAAGACTCCAGGGTTTCCTGTTCTTGCCTTTTCCCTAATCACCCAAATTAGATTTGATTTGATAATTGTTTGCGGTGGTGTCCGAGAAGGGGCGACTTTGCTGACGCCCATATTCACTGTTTCTGCTGAAGGGCAGACACATGATCCAAACCTCTCCTGCTGAGCCTTGCCTGTGGCTCCTACACACTTATTTTGCAATCAGTTCCTGCGTCACATCAGGCTTTTCCCCTCTGAAACGGAAAAGAAACTGACCTGAAGACTCCTCTTGCTATCTGAGAGTCTTGCCTATAGTCAGCTCCCTAGAACAGGCCATTTCATATTAACCCAATGGCTAGAGAGGTAGATATGTGTGGATGCGTGGTAAGTTGTTTCATTCGTGACTGACTCTTTGCAACCCCACAGACTAACCCACCAGGCTCCTAAGCCCATGGGATTCTCCAGGCAAGAATACTGGAGTGGATTGCCATGCCCTCCTCCAGGGGATTTTCCAGACCCAGGGATTGAACCCACGTCTGTTGTCTCCTGTATTGGCAGGCAGGTACTTCACCACTAGCACCACCTGGGAAACCCAGAGAGGCAGATATACTACAGTATTTTCTGAGCTGTAGATCAAAATGCATTAGAGGGTTCCGAACAAATTTAATGCAGTACAACTAACACTTTAAAGGGAAATTTACATAAAACAATCCTAGTTCTACAATTTATTTTTTTTTAATTATAATTTTTTATCATCATTGTGAAACTGTCCAGGGGCTTTAAAGACCGTGTTCCTTTGTGGTGAAATAGCCTCCTAATAGTTTGAGAAATTGCCAAGAAGAAGAAGAAAAAAGAAAACCCCCAGTAGCAGAGCATGGATTCTGTGTTGTTTTCCATTGTTATCACTGCATCATTCAATAAATAATTAACAATGTCACAACAACAACATCAAAAAATGCAACAGAATAGAAAAGAACTGAGGAGAGAAGGCTCAACATTCCGGTCTCCTACATGAAACAAGGGCAAGAATTATTTGGCAAAACTGTTGTTTCAGTTATATAAATTCTACAGTATGAAAGCGCACATTGTGTCTTGATGTAAAATGCATTTCTTACTGTGGGGTGGCAATCAAAATAATTTGAAAGCTACTGAAATGTAAAATTGAAGTTTGGTTTCCCTATCTTCAAGACTCACTGTTGGGAAGAGACAAGTCTATTGTTTATTTAGGGGACTGAAGAGAAATGCTTCTAGTTACCCACTGCATAAACCCCATGATTCCAAGAACCTGCATTTCTCTTAGGAAGTTCACTATGCTTTGCAAGAATATGCCTGGGCTTCCGTCATGTTTTCCTCCTCTGTTCCTTTCACCGTCTTAGTAGAACCCTCAGGAGGAGGAGGCATCAGAACTAGTGAGGCAAACCAGAAGCTGAGAGCAGATCCTGCATCCCTCCGATGATGACATCCACTGAAAAACATCTGCTGTTTCATCTGCCTACAAGGCTGGAAACTGGCAACTTTCACATAACACGGCTGGAGCAGAAACTTCAGCCACCACTTGGACCTCATTTTTCTTCCTGCTTCGTGTGGTTTCTTATTGCAGTGAAATGTAAGCAACATCAAATTTACCATTTTAACCATTTTGAATTGCGCAGTTCAGTGGCATTAAGTAGATTTGCATTGTTAGGCAACCATCACCACCATCCATCTCCAGAACCTTTTCATCATCTCAAACAGAAACTCTGTACTCAAACAACAGCTTCTCATTCATCCCTCCCTCCAGCTCCTGGCAACCACCATTCTACTTTTTTGTCTCTGTGAGTTTAACTATTTCATGCAAGTGTACTTTTGTTCTTTTGAGACTGGCTTATTCCACTTAGCGTGTTTTCAAGGTTCATCCATCTTGCAGCCTATGTCAGAATTCCCTTCCTTTTTAAGGCTTCATAATATTTCATTGTATGTATATATTCAGATGGGGCTTTCCTAGTGGCTCAGACGATAAAGAATCTGCCTTCGATGCAGGTCGGGAAGATCCCCTGGAGAAGGAAATGACAACTTACTCCAGTATTCTTGCCCAGAGAATTCCATGGACAGAGGATCCTGGTGGGCTATAGTCCCTGGGGTTGCAGAGAATCTGATATGACTGAAGCAACAGAGCATATATTCAGATGCTGTTTTATTTTATTTTAAGATTTTTATATGGACAATATTTGAAGTCTTGAATTTATTACAATATTGCTTCAGTTTTATGTTTTGGTTTTTTGGCTGAGAGGCATGTGGGATTTAGCTCCTTGACCAGGAATTGAACCAGCATCCCCTACGTTGAAAAGGCTTAACCACTGGACCCCAGGAAAGTCCTGATGTTATTTTAAATATAGATAAACACTTATACTTCTTCCCTGGCATTTACTGTGTCATGTTCACTTTGGACCAGCAGCAGAGGGAAGAAAGCTATGAAGCTACTGTTGTCCATAAAAGACCTGGAGACAATGGTTCAAAAATCCTATGGCCAAAACTGTGTGGTGGCTGACTTCTCTGGCTCTCTTTTGCTGACTCTGAAAGTTTTCAAAGGTTAGAATAATGTTCTAAGACTGCCAGACTTCAAAACCTGTTGAGATGTTCCCTTGGATCCTTACTCCTAGGAGCAGGACCCAGCTTCCCTTAGAAACTAGCTGACTCCTCTCTCCGAGGCCTACGTTTTAGCGTCTGTTTGTGGAAAACAGAAGAGATTTGTTCTGACTCCTTTGTTTTCCTCATTCAAACGCCCCCATTTGCATTCACGTAACTTAACTGTGATTTCTAGAGCAGACATTTTGCTATGTGCCACTCCCCTCTTTTCCTTCCTTATTCAGGTTCTAGATGATCTAGAGGCTCAGTAAGAATGTGGACAGGACATCTGTGCAGAATGGAACTGTTAGAAATGAGACTGAAACAGAAACAAGGGCAAAGAATCCTCATGTTTGGGTATCTGATATCATTATGTTCCGTGATTCAGTGACAAATTCAGGTGTAGAAAGTAGCCTGAAAAAAAAAAAAAAGAAAGTAGCCTGGTAGGAGACACAGACCAGGCAGAATCTCACCTGAGTGTCTCTGAGGGGTCTGAGCTGTGGTCATAGTCCCGAGCCTTTGTTTATGAGCCAATCCAGTTCTGATCACTGCTCGATAATACTAATAATAGCTAATGCTATTGAATTCTTACTATGCATCAGGCTATTTTCTAAACACTTTTTAAGTGTGTTCTCTCATTTAATCCTCAACAGTAACCCTGTGATATTCTATTACAATTCCCATTTTACAGATGAGGACTGGTTAAGTAGTGTGTATGATGTAATGCAGTTAATAAGTGGTAGTGCTGGGATTCCAGCTGAGGGAGTGGGGGCCAGAACCTTCTTTGGTCTTTAGCACTCTTCTGTACCTCTCTTATTTAATTCTTCAACTCAGAAGCCTAACTTGTGATCAAACACAGTCTTACAGATGCCTCTGAAGGCTCACATTGGGCCAGTCTCTCTGGAGAGTTACCAATACTGCAACGACACAGAAACACTCAGAAGAAACACTGCGGTTCTCTTCCTTTGTCGTCTCAACCCCAGGGCATTATCCAGCTGATGTAATCTGAAGATAGCCTGATCAGGCATTAGAACCATCAAAATTACTTCTTTTTTTTTTTTTTTTAGATGGAAAGAAACATTTCATCACATGTCCTACTAACAGTGTATAGGCATATCACAGAATAAGTATCTCCTGCATTCATAGCAAGAACACTGTAGAGAATGCACTGTAGAGAAATTAGCTTCCAAAAAACATTTACTTATAAGTCTTGTTAAACACTTTACTATATGCATTGCAGAATGCATATTGCTCCATCAATATTACCTCTTAAAGTCCACAAATTAACATTGACTTTTTGAATACCTACTAGTTAGCCAACATCATGCTGAATACTATAATGGATACAAAAAAATGTGGCATGGTATTACCCTTTTAAAAAACACATCCAGGGTAATTTTAGTTCTCTGACACATGAGCATTGAGCAGTTGGATGGTCCATTCTGGGAAATCTCTATATGCTAACTTTTACTATATGAAGCTGGCACATTTCCTCCGCAAGTCACCACTCATCTTTGTCTCTAAGGCAGAGATTTAATCACCTCCCACTTCTTCCTTACTCTGTGTTTCTTGTCTGTCAGTTTCTTTAAGCATTTCCTTAATTTCTTTGCCTTAAATGGCAGAGAAACCAAGGGCTAGGAGAGATTCAAAGCAAAATATATTCACTGCACACAAAAATAAAAACAACTCCACTTAAAACTAATCAGCACTGGAGAGGAAAGCAAGGTCAACACAAACATTTCCTCCTTTTCCAACATGAGAGGAATTCCTCCCAGCGTTTTGGTCATGCTCATTTCTGTTCATTTTCTGGTTCACTTCATGTGACTTCCTCTGGGTCTTATTTGGGTCATTTGAATCAGAAATGACAGCCAGTGAACCCACTTAAATCTAAGTCAAGCATGGCAATGAACTCTGCTATTCTTAGAGACTCTGGAATCATTTTGAAAGAAGGAATGGAACACACATTTCACCAGGTGATGACCTAGAACCTCCTTCTTTTGAAAAGTTATACTGTCAGCTTAAAGATGCTGAAGGATACTCAGCAGCTCTGAATGGCCTGGGGAATATACACCCTATAGCCTGAATCCAGCTATATGCTTGAAAGTCTGTTTATCCCATGGCTTGGGCTATATTCCAATCTAGGTGATCCCTGAGAGCAGTGGTTTTTTGTTCTTTTTTTTCCACTACCTATTCAGCATACATCAAAATCTGCATAGATTAGGGTTCTTGTGAAAAGAGCAGATGCTAAAATTCCACCCAAGGCTTAATGACTCCTAAACTTGGAGGTGGAATCCAGGAGTCGACTTTCTTTAATATTCTCAGGGTCCCTTTCCCTTAATCTGTCAGCCACTGAAAAGGGGCAGAGGGACTTTAGCCAGCTTGGGCTTGGGAACAATATTGGCAGCAGAGTGGCCCTTCCAGCAGGCAAGACTGATGGCTAGGGAAGGGCCAAGAGGAAGCAGTGACCAGTGGCCTTTGGCTATAAAAAAAGCGTCGGGCAAGTGCCAGTGCTGGAAGCAAAGTCAGTCTCAAAAAAAAAAACCCAAAACACAGCCTGATTACATCTCTGCCTAGACTTCCACTTGCTTTTAATTCTTAGACTTAATAGGAAAACCTGATTTCTTCTTCCCATACTCAACACCACCTTCCATACCCACTGCACCTCTTATCCAACCTGTACTTTACTCAAAGTGACCCAATGCAAAGTTTAATCCAGGAAGGGAAGGAATGGGTAGCTGCTGGGGGAAACCAGTTGGTTGCCATGGAAACCCCGCCTGCCACAGGGTCTGAATGGTTTTCTGTTTGCTGATGTCCAGTTCTTTAGGGCAGGCCCTGGCATCAGCAGGGGCCTGGGCACCGCATCCTGTGTGTCCCGTTTCCGGCATCCGGCCCAGTGACATCCACCCTAACAGGTCTCCTGGGAGCAGGCAGGGTGTCTGGGACTAAAAGCTTCCTCCTGACCTCTTGTCCTGCTGCTGCTACCCTCCCCAGCTGGGAAGTGAAGGGAAGCAGAGGGTGTTTCCCAGCTCTTTGAAGAGAGGGTCCTTGTTTTCTCTTGCATTTTATTCTTCCTTTCCTTGTCATCCAAACACGAACCGTTGGCCATTTGCCTGTCTCCCTGCTGGCCAGCTGTCCTTGCCATTCTCCGTTTCTGAATTTCTGTTTATCTCCCAGGGACTGCAGAGTTTGTTTTCATCCCGCTTGGTACACTGGGTGAGCTGCTGTCTCTAGTTTGCTCTCTGAAATTGTGCCTCCGGCAGCTGATGAGAAAGGCTGGACCACAGCCATCCAAACGATTCAGGGAGATGATCCATGGCTTTAGTCTGTTCGAAAGGTTTGTAAGACCCAGATTAGGAAGGACCAAGGCTTCTAGGTGCCTAGCTCATGCTGTGCATGGAGTGTCCACTGCTGTGCTCTGGGCTACCATGCTCACATGCCAGTTCCTCCAACTGTCAACTGTTTTCACATTTGTAGGGTTCTACATGGGCTACTTCTGCTTGGAGAGTCCCTGCTGCCCGTTTTTACTTTCGCCTACCAAGTCCTGAATGCACCAGCCCCTGCTTTCCTCCCCAGAGTGTATCATGCATCTTTGCTTTTCATAGTCACCTTGCATCAGACACAAAGGCCTTTTTGCAGTTACTATACAGTCTTGGCAGTTTTCTGCCCCAGGGCCTTTGCACCTTCCACCTCCACCCCACCCCTCACTTTCCAGGCTCTTACCTATCTTCCCATGGTTAATTCCTTCTTATCTTTCTGGTCTTACCTAACAGGCTTCTCAGAGGCCGATCATTCTAATGTGCCCCCTCCTTGCCCTCTATATCAGCACTCTTCTTATTTCTTCCCAGCATGTTTGTAATATTTGTTTCTTACTGCCTTATCACACTGCCTGGTGCAGTATTTATTGAATAAATGAAAGAATAGCTCATTTCTATCTGTCCTTCCAAATTCCACCTAGAACTCAATTACCTCCTTGTGTAAATCATTCCTGACTACCCCACCAAGGGCTTACCTCCCAGGTCTTGGGGTGTCTGCTCCGAGTGTTCCCCTGCACCCCGGGCTTACCTCTCATGCTACATAACAGTGCCTGCTGGTGTGTCCTTTCCTTCAAGCACATGGTAAGCTTTGTAAGGGGAGGATTAATGGGGAGGATTATAACTTTCATTTCTAGAAAAATATACGACACATAGAGATGGCCTAACCAATGTTAGTTAAATGAGTAAATCAATGAACAGTTGACTAGGTAACATTTCGGACATGTACAGAAAACTTAAAGAGTGAAGCTACTATCTACTTCAACAATATACAGAGATAAATTGCAGAAGAAAAATTTTGTATGGTTTGGTTCTCATGTTTCCTTGTCCTTCCTGGTCGGATAATATTCCAGTAGTCTAGGCAAGCAACAATCGGGTAAGGTCTTAGACATGGGAGTCCAAATTCTTACCACTGAAATGTCCCTATCATTACAAAATTTTATGATGCTCATTTCCGAATCTTAAAACACAGAGTCGGGGGGTGAATTTCACACATCTCTTTCAGCCTCTGTGGTCTCACTTATAAAGAAAAGGGTGGATGACAGAATGTCTGAAGTATCTTCCAACTCTATCATTTATGATTTTAAAAAATCAAGGTAACTAACATTGAGCTTTGAATGCATTGAAAAATTTCCAGCATCTTGGGGGTGCTTTAGGGCTGAAGAGAACCCTGGCTAGAAACCTCAGCTCTGGGCATCTCAGATTTGATGTTCTCTCTCAGGGCAGACAAGAGTTATCTTCTTTCCCATATCATCTAGTGTGTTGTGGCTCAAAAGATTGTGGGATAAGAGCATAAAGTAAGACCAAGGGCATGAAGGGCAGAGAGGGACTCTCAATAATGTGGTCCCATTGATCCAGCAAAGAGCGATGCTGAGGGGGCCAGAGATGAGTGGGCTGCTTCAGAGAACATGTGATGTAAATGTGGCTGGGAGGGAGGAAGAGGCTGGAGGTGGAGAAGATACAGACTGAAGTCAGAATGAGTTGAAAGGAAAGATTATTGAGACAAGGAAAGAAGAGTGTAAGAATAACAGGCAGCCAGTAAAATGCTGCAGGAAGATCATGAACCCAGCATTCAAAAGACTTTATATTTAACTCAGGTTGGCCACCAACTAGCTGTGTAACAAGATTTGCTTGATATCTCTGGGCCTCAAGTTTCTGCATCTGCAAAAATGGAACAAATACAATAGCACTCTCCCCACAACACAGTACTATTTCTTTGACTGAAATAAGCTGATGGAAAAGAAAGCACTTAAAAGAATTTCTTAAAAAATGAATGAAAGCAGAAATGATTGGATCAAAGGGTTAAGAGAGCAATTATGGAATAATACAGCAAAAAATGCTACCACATTAAAGAAATACTACCAGGAATTTGTAACTCACAAGGAAATGGATCAAAGAGGTCAGGGAAAGGTTTTTTCCCCCTCAAAGGCTTGGTCATATTTTTCCAATTGTTTAAAAGAAAAAAATTAATAAATGTTATCTTTATTTTACCCAAAGGTGACTTACAGGAACTGATAGGGTTGGGCCAGGATGAGGGGTTGATGGATCAAAACAAGCCTTTGATGGAGCTACATCCTAGGTAATTACAGTTCTGGAAAGGTCCCCTAAACTCAAGACCCTGGGCTAGACTTCCCCTCAATCATCCACGTACCCAGCCAGGGCAAGAGGAAAACCAACTAACCAACCAACAAAATCCAAATCCAGAGCCTGAGATGACAGTCAAGGGAGGATGCAGGTTAAGTAATGGACTTAGAAAGAGGTTAAATAAGCTCACTTCCAGATAAGAGCAGACCTTTAAGGGTGAGAAAGCAGCAAATAGGAGCAGATAGTCACTGTTTTATGTCCTCATTTCAGTTAAGGCCCAAATCCAATTCTTTCCACAGTAGGGACTTCCCTGGTGGTCCGGTTTAAGACACCATGCCTCCATTGTAAGCAGCAGGAGTTTGATCCCTGGTCAGGGAACTAAGATATTGTATGCCACGCAACACAGTCAGAAAGTAGAAGAAAGCAATCTCTTCCATAGGGAAATGGACCAGTCTTCTAAAGTTGGCCAAGCCCATTTTAGAACCCCTTCTTGAATGGGGTACCCCTTTCAGCATGGGGTACCCCTTCCAATCCTGGTCCTGTCTAGTATCCTGCCTCTAGAATGTCTCACTTTGTTCCAAGCCCTTGTTCTAGGCCTGCCTGACTTTCCTTTCTGTTCCATCATCTCCATCCGTACTCTGTTGTGTTGGCCGCCTCCCTGTACCTCTACTGTCCAGCCTTTCTCTCTTTGTTTCATTATTTATTTATTTGGCTGCAGCAGGTCTTAGCTGAGGCTTGTGGGATCTTTGTCTTCATTGTGGCACATAGGTTCTTTTAGTTATGGCATGCAATCTAGTTCTCTGACCAGGGTTCAAACCCAGGCCTCCTGCATTGGGAGCTTGGCTCAGAATCTTAGCCACTGGACCACCAGGGAAGTCCCCTGCCCAAATCTCTTTGGATTGAAGCTTGCTAAATCAACTCAGCCAAACCTCAGCTAAGTCCTCTGCCCAAATCTCTTTGGATTGAAGCTTGCTAAATCAACTCAGCCAAACCTCAGCTAAGTCCTGCTGATATGCAAATGGCAGAGAGCCAGAGGCAGCCAGTCCTCCAGGGCCAGCTCTCACGCTTCCTCTTTGGGGCCTGTAAACTTTTCCTATAATGAACCAGAGAGTAAATATTCAAGCTTTGCAGGCCAAACGGTCTCTGTCACAACCACTCAACTCTGCTGTTGTACAAAAATAGCCTTAGACAACATGTAAACGAATGGACAGGACTATGTTCCAATAAACCTTTATTTGTGGATCTAAAACTTAAATTTCATATAGTTTTCATGTGTCATAAAATTTTTTTCTTTTAATTTTTTTCAGTAATTAAATATATAAAAATCATTCTTAGTTAATGAGTCATACAAAACACAGACAGATTTGCAGCAACATGAACGGACCTAGAGATAATCATACATAGAATTAAGTCAGAAAAGATAAACACCATATGATATCACTTATATGTGGATTCTAAAATATGACACAAATGATCTTATCTATGAAACAGAAACAGACAGACTTACAGACATTGAGAACAGATTTGTGATTGCTAAGTGGGAGGGGGCATGAGAGAGGAGTGGAATTGGAGTTTGGGGTTAGCAGATGCAAACTATTATATAGAGAATGGATAAACAACAAGAACCTACTGTATAGCACAAGGAACTATATTCAATATCCTGTGATAAAACATAATGGAAAAGAATATGAAAATGGATGTGTATATACATATATTCATGTATAAAACACTGAATCACTTTGCTGTACAGTAGAAATTAACACAACATTGTGAATCAACTGTACTTCAATAAAATATTAATAAATTTTTAAAAAACAGGCAGAAGACCAGATTTGGTCTAGGGACCTAGCTTGCAAGCCACTGCTTTATAGCTCCATGTTCATGGCTGGCTACTAAGTAATCAGGATGTGGCTGGTGGGAAATGAAATATCTTCTGTCATATCAATAAACAAGAAATGTCATAGCCATCAGTGATTTCTGGCCTACAAATGTGTGGATTCCCCAAACTGTGATCCGACAGAGGCTGCCACCCCCCACGGTGTTTGCTGAGGAGCTGGGGGAAGGCAAGAAGTAGCCACCTGCCACTCCTTAAGGTGAACAAGGAAGCAGAATTTGGCCCCAGAGAGCTGAGGTGCATATGAAAGGAGTGAACTCGGAAATGGAAAAGGGAGAAAGATTGTGGGTGAGTCGTCCAGCACCATGGAGATAATCAGGCCCACCTCTTATTTCATGAATGATGATCTGTAAGGTAAAGAATGTCCCTAAAATCTCACAGCTGGCTGGACAGGGACCCTGGTCTTTTTGTGCCCGTGGCATTTCCGATACACATTTTGACCCAGGCAAGAAGATCAGTTGTTAAGCAGGGTGCAGATGACCCCACAACTCACAGGCAGTAAGTGCCTTTCTATTCTGTTGGCCCCGGATATTGGGACAACTCCCCCACAATTTTTCTCCCTTTACCATTTCTGATTTTTTTCTCAAAGTCTGTGGACCCAGGACAGTTGATGGGAATCATAAAAGGGCATTTAAAAAATACACTGTGGTCCACACCCCCAGGGATGCTGAATTAGTGGGTTTGAGGTGGGGCCTGAGAGTCTGTAATATGCCAAGAAGCCCCCTAGGCAGTTATCCAGGCACATTAACCTTTAAATTCTGCTGCTCCTGGAGTGGCTTTGGAATCCTGATCTATATGACAGAGGGAAAACTTTTTTTATTCGGTGGCAAAATAGATTAGAAATTAAAATAGGTTGAAAGCCTTCATTTTGCAAGTGCTATGATGACTGAAGTGACTAGGCATGCATGATCACCTCAAAAGAAGGTATTCACATAGGTAACATAATATGGTTGCAGCAGTAACTATTAGATAATCATGATTTCTTTTTCTTCTTGGCATACCCTCAGATCTCGCTGAAAGGAACAACTTTTGATCTGAGAGGCAGCTCTTACTGCCCTAAAACTCTTGCAAACTGTGCCTTTCAATTTTCTGTACATCAGTTGCACATGGGTAAGCAATATATTTTGAATGCTGTTTGTCAAAATACTCATGGTATATGTGCAAGGAATGAGAGTTTAGCCAGTTACTCAGCAGCGTTCTGCCTGTCAGTGAAGGGCCAGAAATTCAGGCCAACTCATTGCAGACTTTACATTTTAGGAGAAATGAATTAAGATGCTCATTTCCTTTGGCCACAAAGGTGTCTATCATTTTGAGATTTTATGGGTAGTAAGGGCACAAGGAGCAAATGATAACATCTGTGTAAGACATATGATTTGAAAGAGTGCCCAGTGCAATATTCATCTAGCATGTAAGATATTTTCAGATTAAAGTTAAGCAAAGTAATGTATTTATGAGGGAAATAGCCACACTCCATTCTGCAAAGACAAGTACAGAGCTCCTTGTTCTGATCCAGGAAAGGTCTCAGTCTTTTCAAGAACACTTCAATTCAAGGTACTACTGAATTTTTAGTTATTTAATTTAAAAAAACTTTACACAATTTTTAAAGGTTACACTTCATTTAGTTACTAGAAAATATTGGTTATATTCTCCTGTGTGTACAGTACATCCTTGAGTCTGTCTTACACCCAACAGTTCATACACCACTGGCCCTCATCTCTATATGGCTCCTCCAACCCCCACACTAATAACCACTAGTTTGTTCTCTGTATCTGTGAGTCTTCTTTTTTTTTGTTGTATTCACCAGTTTGTTGTATTTCTTACAATTCTATATATATAAGTGATACCATACAGTATTTGTCTTTCTCTGTCTTACTTCGCCCATCAATATGCTCCCGCAGTTTTAAATGACTAATAAAATGTTCAAAATTGTCAGATACAAACAATAAAATGTTATCTTAGCCTTGTGTAAATCCTCACTAACCTATCTCAGGGAATGCTCCCAGCAGTTGTACGTGTATGCTTAGTCATTCAGTTGTGTCCAATTCCTTGAGACCCCATGGACTGTAGCCTGCCTAACTCCTCTCTCCATGGGATTTCCCAGGCAAGAATATTGGAGTGGGTTGCCATTTCCTTGTCCAGGAGATCTTCTTGACCCAGGGATTGAACCCACATCTTCTGCACTGGCAGGTGGATTCTATACCATTGTACCACCTGGGAAGCCCTGCCTAGCAGTTAGAACTATTTAATTCTGATAAAGAAAGAGAAATGTTCCAGAAAAAAAATCAAACAAGACCATAATTTATATATTCATTCATGCATTGAACCAATACATGAGTATCTAATTTAATACAAGTCCCTAGAAAGTAGATACAGACTCTGCCCTCAAGTAGCAATAATCTAAAAGGAAAAATATGAAAGATTTTGCCTAACTAAAATCCAGTAGGGAAAGTGAAATGAACCCTACAAAGGATCGAAGGGTATAGAATCCTGTGGTTATTTTACAGGAGAGTGAAATCACTTCCATCTGGGAGCTTAAAAAAGGCTTTAAGGAGGGGGTCATCCTTGAGCCAGTCCCCAAGTGTAGATTTTGGCTTTGAGGAAATAAGGAATAGGTGGGAAAAGGGGAAGGCTGTTTCAGTTTCAAAGGTCATGGGAAACTGAAGGCATAGACAAGGAACAGTCTAGAACTGCTGATTTGCCTGGAGCAAGGGGTCAGGGAGGGACACATAAGAGATGCCTTACAAAAACACTGAAAACATGACTTTTGGCCTGGAAAGATGAGGCCTTAAAGCATGATATAATAAATCTAAAGAAAAGCAGAAGTTTCTATGAGGGGAAATAAGAATTTACAAATCTTGGAGATCAGAATTAAGCACTGTTCTTTAAATACTGGTGATAGTTCAAGTAAAAGGAAGAACTTGGATACCAATATAATTAAAACCAGTTTACTCAAGACATTGTGCAAGCAGAAGGCTCAGGTTCAAGGGAAACTTAATTAACTTAGAGATAATAACATTGTCATGGTTGTTCTGAGAACTAAACAGTGTTTTGGGAGCCCAATCCCAATCTTATGCGGTTAGTTCCTTTCATAGAATACAATTCTCCCTTAAAAAGCTTCAGTTCCAGAGTGCAATTGGTTAAAAGCTTGGGTCTGGGCTTCCCTGGTTTCAAGTCCTTTCCTGTAGCATGCAAGATAGATGACTTTGGGCAAATTAAGTTTGTCCCCCCAAGTTCTAGATTTATCTATAAAATGATAATAGTTGATTGTTACAAGAACAACCATATTAAATAAGAAAACACTTGAGAAGTGCTTAACAGAACGCCGGTACTTTAGAGTTGATAACTGGCTGTTATAGTTACGACCTGACTTGAATGCACCATGGGTCCAATTGGGGGTGACCTCTCCTATGGTCTGAATTTAAGGATTCAAAGGAGTAAGTAAATATGTCAGAGCTCGCCTTCAAAGGGCACCTAACAGTTGTGTGTTTTGCATGTAACATGTTCAGCAATACACCCAGGGGCTGTCACTACATGTCCTTGTAGTGTTGAGAGCCCTGGATCACATGTGAATTTGGTTTTAGATATCGCAAGTCTTCAACTGTCAAACTCAAAACTCCATACAAGACTCATCCTGTCTTGTGCCCAGGACTGAGCTGAGACTTCAAGGTGAGAGATGAATAAATTAGTTATGAGAGTGTCAGGGCCAGGTTACAAAAACATGGCTTGAGTGAATGTGATATTAAGCTGAGATGGACATAAGAGGGAGCCATGGCTGGCCAGGGCAGAAAGACAAAGTTAAAATTGCTTGCGCGGAATAGCACCAAAGTATACAGCTCTCGGGGGTCAAGAAAAACAAAGAGAGTGGTGAGTCGGTAGGAGAGATGGTCAAAACTGGAGGCCACATGATCCTATGGGGCGACACTATATTCAACGTTGAATTCCATAACTGAAAATATTCTCAGAGAGGGAATGTGAGGAACAGTCCTGAGACTCTCTAAAGAAATGTAATGGACAGATAGCAAAAAAGTGAACCGCAGTGACTCAGTAGGGCTGGAGCCAACCCTTCCTTCCCCTTCTCAGAGCTCTGTTGTCATAAGTTAGATGACGGCTGAGGAAATCTGTTGTCATGTAGCAATGAGACTCTCCATGGCAACGTGAAGTTGGGGCCCCTCAGGACTCTCTGGGGGCTGTCGTGAGCTCATTTCTTAGAGCAGTATCCACCCTCCCTGGATGTGTTGCCCCATAAGGACTTCTGTCACTTGGGGAGCACCTCCATAAACACCTCCTCCCCTCCCCAGGTGCTCCCAGCAAAGACAGCTCCCTTCCCCTCTTGCATTCCTCTCAAACTGAATCTGGTCCTCCTCAGAAGCTTTCTCCAAGTCTCCCCTGACTTTACATATCTCAATTGTTTTAATAAGAAACACTACCCCTCAGGAATAGTCAAGATGTAAAAGACTGCTCCTTTGTGCCAAACATTCAATACTGAGACTCATTGAGACCTACTCTGGGCTAGGCACTATTCCAGGTTGTAGTAGGATAAATCAAAGTTCTTGCCCTAAAGGAACCTACAATAAAAGAAATTTCCAATTATATTCATCATTTATACATGCATGTCTTAGAGACCTACTATGTGTTAATTCAGTGCTTCCCCAACATGATCTATAGACCAACGGACATGATTATGCTGGTACACAAAAGGAGGTAGAAAAGGTGGTAAACGTAGCAGAAGGGTAGGTTTTACCAGTAATAGAGGAGCGGGTAGAAGGAAGAAAGGAAGAGACTAGGGTAGGGAGCAGCCCCAGGCAAAGGAAAAGGCACTGTGCTTTCTCTGCGGGCTCTGGGGCCACTGGCTAGCCCTGCTCACACTCATGCGCAAGTGCCCAAGGCTTCTTTGCTCACTATCTGGGTTTCCAGGCAGGACTGGGCCAGCAGGAATCTACAGGGGGCAGAACATCCCACCCTGGTGCCCTGCTCTGAGGCCCAGGTTCACCGGTAAGGCTAAGGCAGAGCTGTAACCTCGAATGACATTACAGCTCCCACTAAAGCAGGAAAGCATGGGATGCAAGCCCTAAATGATGGTGAACAGACCTGAACCCCAGTCCTGAAACCACCATTAGTCATCTGCTCCTAAGTCACTTGACTTCTCTGAGCCTCGTTTCTTTCAGCTGTAAAATGGAGACAATGCATGTGTCATCGGGGGTGTTATGAGAATTAAATAACTTAATCTTGCGTAGCACATTGTTAATCCTCAGTAAGTGGTAGTTGGCATCAGATTATAAACCAACGACTCAGGGATGTGTCTGCTAAGCTGACTGAAGCATTCAATTCATTTTAAATATCAGAAAATGTTTTTATTATCTGAACCATATAGTTATGAACTTATCAGAATAACTAGCTGAAAATTGTTTTAAATATTATATAGGGATCTTTGGAAAAGGAAATACAATATCTTTATTTTTCTAGAGGGGGATGCAGAAGGGAGTAGATGAGGAACCCATTTTCCTTTGTTTTCTAAACATTACAAGGTAACCCAATACATTCTAAGACTAAGATTGTAGAGATTGCTTTGGACTCCTTCTAAAAAGGAGAAATTTTGGGGGCCACATTCACTTGCATCATTTTGGTTAGAAACTGACTTTTAGTAACCAGTCTCATTGAGGAAGACAGTTAAAAAAATTTCTTTTCCATCTTTCTGACTCAATACTCTAGGAAGCAGGAATTTTAAATCCATGAATCTTGCTCATGCTAATACTGTGACTACTAATTATTATGATAGCTAACATTCACTGAGTGCTTACTAAGTGCCAGGCCTGGCCCTGTCAGAATTGTTTTGCATGTATAATATTAACTCATGCAGTAGTCAGAAACAGCTGAGATCAGTGCTATTATTAGTCCTCCCTGACAAATAAGGAACTAAGGCACAAGGGTGTGGAGAAACTGGCCCTCAGTGGTCTTCCAGCTCCCCTCCTAAATGGTGAGCCGGAACTCAAGATCCAGGAGGTCTGGCTGCTGGGCCTGCGTAACTGTGATTAACAGACGTCATGTTTCATCATCCTCGAAAACTTAACACAGGGAGTCAGATATTCCTTATTTTTTTTTTTTTTACAGGAAGATTAGAAAGTGTTTGTTTTTTTTTTTCTGGCAGAGGAACTTATTTGTATACATTGATGAGATTTACTGCTATTTGCAAGGTATCTGAAATATCACTGTTCTGTTCTCATGACTTCATGCTGTCATTTCTCTATTTTTATGCTTCCTTTTTATTTACAGAAGTGATCTTGATTTTGCACTTACAGTGAAACGATGAAGTTTTCTCCTTAAGCAAACTGTTTTCAGTAAAAAGAAAAAAATCCACGTTCAGCAAAGTGATGAAGCATTCAGTGTCCCCAGTGTGCATGGCATAGTCACAAGGGGCTGGCAGACCTGGGGCTTGCTGGGCACCACGGAAGCCCCAGGCATCTCTGGTCAGCAGGCCAACGTTTGCCTGGACAAGTCCAAACAGCAGATGACCCGGGAGGGAGGCTGGAGTACCAGAGGCAAACTCACCCTCCGCTGACCTCATGATTCTTTGAGAGGCCAGCCTTACATCTCACATTCCTAATCACCTCGGAAAATTTAACACGGCCTGAAGGAACTCTGACCCCTTCTAGGGATAAGCATGCTCATGCTTTAGTTATTAACTGTTTAATATTTTTATTGAAAATATTTATTTTAATACTGATCTAAAAGGGTGAATATTTTTAAAGGTATGCTGATTTCTGATCTCAATGCTGCCAAGAACAAGAAAGGAGAGAATACAATTGAAGAAGGTATCAGAGTCAATAAACATTGTATTCAATCGTTCTTTGATTTGAACCTTGCCCTTATCTTTGAGGTTGCCACTTCTCTCATTTTTCGAGAAACTGCATGTTGGAAGAAAACAAGAGAAGCGAGCAATAGCGTGGCCTGAGAAACTAGGGTGTTTACTGCCTAGAGGAACCAGAAGTTCACAGGGGCCTGCCTGCACTAAGAAATGACAGCTCAGCATAGGGAAGGAAAAAAAAGAAAACAAAATAAAACCGGACAGCAGCAGCAAAGCAAGAACAAAACATGTTAAGAGATCTGGCCAGATCTGGTCGGCGCAAATTCCTGTCCCTCCCTCCTCTTCCACTCTCCCCGCAGCCATAGCAATCCCGTCTCCCCTAGAAAACCTGCGGGCACCTCACCCGCACTCCCGGAGCCGCGTGCACGCGCCCCGGCCCTCTCTCGCCCCCGCAGAAAGCAGACCACGTGTGAGGCGGGGCTGGAGAGTGGAGGAAGAAAAAGGCCGCTCAGCGGGCCGGCCCTGGCGCCTGAAGGAAGCAAGCGGAGGCAGGGAGGAAAACAGACTGTTCCCTGCAATCTGAGCACCTCCGAGGGAGCCTCCGGGTTACACACCCCGCGACGCTGAGGCCCAGAGGCGAAGCTGATTACACCGGGCAGGAAAACCCAGCGTGGTGGACTGCTCCTGGGCAGATTAGAAACACGTTGTTGGAGAAGCGGGGCCAGGCGACCCGGAGTGTGCAGGGCAGGGGGCCTGGAAGCTGGGTGTGGGGCCAGGGCCAGCAGGGCGGGCGTGGAGGGGGCAGAAGGCCTGCGTGGAGCGCTGTGTTTGTGAGCTGAGATTCCAGCTCCCGGGGTGGCCCCTGGCAGCTGCCCAGGCCTCACAATGAGAAATCTGGAACAAGGAAGACGCTGGGACAAAAAGGGTCTCTGGCCAGAGGGACCACAGGCTTTATGCGACCTTTTTTTAGTTCTCAGGGGGCACTGGGCAACCTGGGCGTGAGGCTGGAGGCAGGTTGCCGGACGGACGGGGCTTACTTAGGAGGAGAGCTGGTGTTCCTTGGGCACTTACCAGGAACCGAACCTGGGTCTCAGGTCAGAGCCACCTGAGCCGACAGGGAATATATTAACGGGGTAGTGGGCTACGCTCTTTTTACATATTTTGTGAAGTTTGGGATCACAGTATGGAATTCTCATTGAATTGGAAAATGGGAGGGAAATGGCATCCCCCCCCCCGCCCCCGCCCCCAGGTGGCCAGCATCCTAGAGTTGTCCGGGATCACACCAGTGCAGTTATTTGAAATAGTACCTACAGGCCATGCTAGGGATTTTGTCACTAGGAAATCAGTAGAGCATGCCCCCCCTTTTAGTTTCCAGCTTAGGCAAGAACAGTCAAGAGTGTGAAGACCAAGGTGTGTCTTCACGTCGTCCCCTGTGGGCGCCACCCATGGGACTGCTGGACCCTCAGCCTCTCAAATCCTCAAGTCTTCGTCTGCAGGGTCCTCCCAGCTGAGCCCTCGCCAAAGTTCTCTACTCCAGCGCCACCTGGTGGTCCTAACGGCTAATCCTTGGCGGGCTTGGCTTTACAGCAACTAAATGAATGTCGTGCTGCAGTCCCTGGGGTCGCAGAGACCGACACGACTTAGCGACTGAACAACAAATGAATGTCACCTGGCTCAGCTTTGAGGCCCACCTGTCCTTTCGCTCTGCCATTTAGATCAACGTTATTATCACTCTTTCCTCGTTTTCATAATCTTTAGGTTCTCTGCCACTTCATCTCACTAAGGCACCTCCAGTGTTATTTTCATGGGACCCCAAATCAGGGATATCTTGCTTCTATTCTTAGAACTTTGCTAATGGACCAAAGTTTCATTTGAACATTTTTCAGTTTTCTAGAAACTTCTCTCCCTCTCCTTCCACGGGTTTGGGACGTGGACATATCTCTGAGTGTTTGGTTTCACTCTGTGTGGGTGGTACAATGCTGTATCCCACCTGAATGGTCCCTACCACCAATACTCAATCAGCTGAGACTGGGGACAGGAGCTCTGTCCAGTCTCAGGGTGGCTCCCTGCCCACCTGGAAGCCCTCTCTGAGAATGCAGGTGAAAGACTTTGCTTTGGTTTTGACCAGAAGGCTCAGTCTGGTGTCTGAATCTGATCCATGGAGCTTGACCGAGCGCAGTGGGAAAATCAGCCTTGTGGGCAATTGACGTGGAGGCTAAGCTTGAGTTAGAAGGGAGCTCATCCAGAGCGGCCACCACAGGTGCAGTCTGCAGGGTTAATGCCCATTGCAAAACAGGAAGACTGCCAAGGTCGGAACCAGAGGGGCAGGGTCAGGCCAAGGATGTAGGGGAGAGGAGGCCAGATGAGATGTGGGAGGAGATTGTCAAGGAGCCTTGCAGAAGCTCTTATCAGAGGCCTGCTGTATGGTGGGGGGATGGGTTTCAGGGGAGCAAAATGGAAGTTTGCAGCACTGTCCCAGATCCCCAGGGCTGAGCACATCCTCCAGATGTCTGGTTACCATTTCTTCAAGGAGATCATATGTAAACAGAACCCCTGTTAGCCACCCTGGTGATACAATGCCCACCCTGGATATAGAACACAGGTATCTCTGGGGCCTATGTCACACTGATGTAGTAGATGGATCAATTGGGCCTTCATTTATATACAGCTTCATTCAAATGTTGATTTTTTTTTAAAGAATCATTTATTCCTTTTCATTCAGCTGTCTACTGATGTGCTAGGTACAGTGCTGGGTGACGGGGCAGAAACAAATCAGGTACAGTCTTGACTGTAGTAACTTACAGATTGAGGAGAGAAATATATACGTAGGGCAATCATAGCATCATCATCTCCCGATAGTTTCACAATAACCCTGTGAAGTACCCAGGGCTGGCATCACTATGATCACTTAGCAGAAGTGGCTGACTTTTCGAGACTCAGTTTTCTGTGCAATGGTACTTTGGGAACATTAGAACCAATGATATTGGTCAAGTCCTTAACATCGTGCCTGGCATATAGTAATGTTTCTTGTGTCTCCTGCATTGGCAGGCAGGTTCTTTACCACTAGCACCACCTGCAAAGCCCAATTGCCTCATAAAAAGGGAAGTGTTAGCTGCTCAGTCATGTCCAACTCTTTGTGACCCCATGGACTGTAGCCCACCAGGCTCCTCGGTCCATGGGATTCTCCAGGCAAGAATACTGGAGTGGGTTGCCATTCCCTTCTCCAGGGGATCTTCCCAATCCAGGGTTCAAACCTGGGTCTCCTGCGTTGCAGGCAGATTCTTCACTGTATGAGCCACCAGGGGAGCCCCAGTTGCTTCATAAATGTTAGCTTGATGATGGTTGTGGTAAATTTGGAGTTCAGAAGGGTGATCCACTAATGATGAAGGAGGTGTAGACTTAACACCTGGATCTTCTGATTCAAAATTCAATGTACTTCCATTACTCTGTACCACCTGGTAAGATGCTATCTTAGAGACAGATGCAGTAGCTGGGTAGTTGGATGCTTTGGATCACTTTTCTACTGTAGAGTTAATAGCAAAAATCTATGATTTAGGAGGAAGAGAGGCAAATGGATGTTGGCTATCTGAGTATTAATCATAGCTATGACTCTTCCTGTGTACTGGACTTGCACCTGAATCAAAGGTCACATGAAGCATTCATTTACAGGGATGAAAGTCAGCTGTGAATTTAGCCTACAGAAGGAGGATTCTCCTCGATCCAGGCTAATTGAGGTGGGTGTCAGTTTTGATGAGAAATTTGTCAGATAAGTGGGGACACCCCCCCCCCCCCAGCCCAGAGGTTCTCATTCAGTAAATTACCTTCAAGAAATCTGTGTCTTTAAGACTCTGATGATGAGCAGGTTTGGGAAGGACTGGACTAGCTACCCCTCAGGCGTCTCTGTTTTCCTGGGCTTGGCTTCTCCCAGAAAGGAAGGGTCTAATTAGATTAAAACATGGTTAATTAAAGGCAACTGAACCACAGAGGATGAAATTCAGCAGGAAGCCATGAACTCAGAGAAATGACTTGAATTCTGGCCCTGGGAAGGGCATGGCCAGTCTGAGCCCTCTGATGGTGGAGCCCTCCTTGGCCTGCTCACAACTGCCAGCAAAAGACCAGTTCTCATGATAGAATAAGCCAAAAAGTAGGTTTATATTTGTCTTCTAAGTTCTCTGCTAGGTCTGGGTGGAGCTGATGTGGGTAACTCTCGTTAGCAAGTCAGCAAGATCAACCATAACCGGACACATCGAGAGACCAGACATCTCCAGATTGGCTCATTTCTGACATTCTGCTTCAGGATCCCTTATTCACTTGCCTTGTCCTTTCAGCCAGATCTTTTGTCCAACGGTGAGGCAGTGCAAGGATAACAGCACACAGGTTCCCTGAGGTTGGGCAGGTAAACAGGTAGGCCCAGGCCAGCCCCTGAGATGACCTCACCCCCTCTGGGTCACAGTCTCTTGATAAGTAAGCAACAGCTGTGGGTGTTATCCCCATCTCAGAGGATTCTCCAGGCTCCGCTTCCTGACCTCAGCTATAAATCTTCCCCACTCTGCGCTGTTTTCCCTGGATCTCCTTCCTGAATTCTCCTTGCCTAGATCCTCTGTTTTGATGATGACTCTCTGAAAGGTTCTCCTTGGATTGAATTCTGCTTTCCCTTTGAGCCCCTCTCCTCTCCTCATATCCTGCGTCTCTCTGTGAGATTCCGAGAGCCCCAGCACCACTGGCTTCCAGGACATAGCACCCCTGTCCTTGTCCCATTCCTATGGTTCCTCCTTGTCTGGAGCAGAGGACAAGGATTGGGTTCCAAAGCCTGAGGGGAAACTGGGTGTTTCTATCCCAGGCAGCACAGGCCCTGAGGTCCAAGAGGAATAAGAACAAAAAAAAAAACAAAAAACAAAAAACAACTGAGAAACAGGCAAGGAAGGAACTGAGCCAGATTGCCTCCCTGGGCCAGCAGGCCTGTGTGCTTTAGACTAACTTAAAGGTCCAGGAACAAGGAAAATAGATGGTTCTCAGCCCTGGTTGCACCTTAGAATCACTCGGAGAGCTTCTAAAGAAAAACGCCAATGTCTAGACCCTATCACAGAGCAATTACAGAATCTCTGGGGATAGTCCTGACATGTGTGTGCTCACATGTGTGTGTGTGTCTCTCTGTGTGTGTTTTAAACCTTCCCAGAAGGGTTTGATGTGTAGCCAGGGTTAAAAATTCCTGAGATGATGACAGACTCAGATCCCTTTGCCTGGTATTCAGTGTTTCTCTCCTCTGTCTTTCCCAGCAGTGCATGGGCAGGTCCTCCCAGAAGCAGCTTGATGGACAGAGAGAGAGCCAGGGCTTTTGAGAAATGCATGAACTCAGATCTTGTGCAAATCATCAACTAGTTGTGATCTTTGGCAGGTCTTAACATTTCTAAAGTTGGTTTAGAGGCAGAGGAACCAGAGATCAAATTGCTAACATCCGTTGGATCATTGAAAAAGCAAGAGAATTCCAGAAAAACATCTACTTCTGCTTTATTGACTATGCCAAAGCCTTTGACTGTGTGGATCACAACAAACTGTGGAAAATTCTTCAAGAGATGGGAATACCAGACCACCTTACCTGCCTTCTGAGAAATCTGTATGTTGGTCAAGAAGCAACAGTTAGAACTGGACATGGAACAATGGACTGGTTCCAAATTGGGAAAAGGGTACGTCAAGGGTGTATATTGTCACCCTGCTTGTTTAACTTATATGCAGAGTACATCATGCCAAATGCCAGGCTGGATGAAGCACAAGCTGGAATCAAGATTGCCGGGAGAAATATCAATAACCTCAGATATGCAGATGACATCACCCTTATGGCAGAAAGTGAAGAGGAACTAAATAGCCTCTTGGTGAAAGTGAAAGAGGAGAGTGAAAAAGCTGGCTTTAAACTCAACATTCAAAAAACAAAGATCATGGCATCTGGTCCCATCACTTCATGGTAAATAGATGGGGAAACAATGGAAACAGTGAGAGACTTTATTTTTTTTGGCTCTGAAATCACTGCAGATGGTGACTGCAGCCATGAAATTAAAAGATGCTTGCTCCTTGGAAGAAGAGCTATGACCAACCTAGACAGCATATTAAAAGGCAGAGACATTAATTTGCTGACAAAGGTGCATTTAGTCAAAGCTATGGTTTTTCCAGTAGTCATGTATCGATGTGAGAGTTGGACCATAAAGAAAGCTGAGCACCAAAGAATTGATGCTTTTGAACAGTGGTGTTGGAGAAGACTCTTGAGAGTCCCTTAGACTGCAAGGAGATCAAACCAGTCAGTCCTAAAGGAAATCAGTCCTGACTGATGCTGAAGCTGAAGCTCCAATACTTTGGCCACCTGATGTGAATAACTGACTCATTGGAAAAGACCCTGATGCTGGGAATGACTGAAGACAGGAGGAGAAGGGGATGACAGAGGATGAGATGGTTAGATGGCATCATCGACTCGATGGACATGAGTTTGAACAAGCTCTGGGAGTTGGTGATGGACAGGGGAGCCAGGTGTGCTGCAGTCCATGGGGTCGCAGAGAATCAGACATGACTGAGTGACTGAACTGAACTGAACATTTCTAAGGGCTTCCCAGGAGGTGCTCATAGTAAAAAATCCACCTGCCAATGCAGGAGACGTGGGTTCAATCCCTGGGTCAGGAAGACTCCCTGGAGGAGGGTATGGCAACCCACTCCAGTATTCTTGCCTGGAGAATCCCCAAGGACAGAGGAGCCTGGCATGCTGCAGTCCATAGGATGACAAAGAAACATGACTAAGCACAGCACATGGAAGGTAGAGGTACCTTTAATGTGTTATAGAAGATATTTAGAAATACACTACCCTTTTCCAAAACCCAAATCAACTCTGAGTCTTCAACAATGCTTCTAGTTTCTATCAATATGTTAATTCAAACAATCCAGATATATAGAACTGTCACATAAAGTCATAGTCTCTTTCTGGAATCACTTCTGCAATTTCCTCATCAAAGGCATTCTTATGGGCAGCAAACTCATACTGATAGCTTTTGGATGGCTTGAATTCCTTCTGTCACTTTTGCATACCAGCACATTGACCAATAGGGATCAGCTTGAAAAAGCAGTATAGGGGAACTTCTAATGTAAAAACTCCAAGTAAAGGTGTCAGAACACAATCTCTGGTGACAGGTCAGGTTTTGATGTTGTTCAGGCTTACAGTACTGAATCTGCGATGATATCGCTAGCACATATGCCAAAGACAGCAATTAGTCATATCATGTGCCAACTCTGATCTATCCGTAACAGCTTTGCCCCATAGCATGTGGGACCTTAATTCCCTGACCAGGGATCAAATTCACATTCCCTATGTTGGAGGCGGATTCTTAACCGCTGGACCACCAAGGAAGTCCCTGACACTGACTTCTTGAGGCCTAAATGCCCTTCCAGCCTTTTCCCCAAGCCAGGTTGACTATTGCAGGAATGCTTGGCTCAGAGCGGCATTTCTCAAGAGCACCCATTCTCACTCCAGCTGGTCTTTGGGTCACCAAATCAATGTTGGCAGTGAACCTGGGATGCCTGAAATTAAGATGCATCCTGATGTCTGGTGCTCTCTAAGGCATCATCAGGTCAGTCCCCCAGGAGCCTGCAGGTCCATACATGATGCTGGCCTGGTGGTGGCTTTCAAGGAAGACCTCATAAGCTTGAGAAGTAGGCGTGTCATTCATGTTAGTGCAGTTAGAATGGCTTTGGGGGCTGCTAACCAGAAGGAACAAAGTGCCAAATCTCATATCTCCACTGATTTAGAATCTAGTCATTCAGCTACTCTCTTCTCTGATAATCTTCTTGGGGAATTTAAACTCCATGGAACAAGATCTGTGCTATTGCACTGTAGCTCACGGAGGTGTTCTGCAGAGTCACCAGAGAAAGGAAGAGACATTGTGGCCCAGATGAGAAGGAGCACATGGGCTGGGGGCGGGGGACAGCTCCTAGGACAGAACAATCCATGTCCAGCTAAATAAAAGTCTCCAAGAGTCTTAAACAGTCCAACGGTCAGCTGAGAACAAAAGTAGCAAAACAAAATTGGGTTAAACTTCAAGGTTAACCAAGTGGAAAGAAATCACATACATAAGACAATCTTTTAAGTCAACTGGCAAGTTTTACAGGAACTAGGTAGTGGTTGGGAAACATTATACCAAGGCCAAGGGTGGGGCTAAAGTCAGGCACCCTGGTGGGTTACTGGGGAGGCCACTTCTCTGGCTTGACGGGAGACCAAGAGCTGAAGGGTGATGGCAACTGTGCAATTGGCTTCATAATCCAAATTGTTTTCTAAAATATCCCCCTGTTTCCTTCCAACTTCATGTGAAATTACACCTAGGTATGGCAACAAACACCAGGATTGCAGTACTAGAGCAAACCTCAGAGGTCCTAACTGTGACTTTCTCTACTTTTGGACAGTGTAAGCTGGAGAAGCTGAGAGAGTTAACCAAGGCCATACATCTGTGAGCAGCGGATTCAGGAGAGCCCAGCCCAGCCAGGCCTGAACCCCAGGCCTGGTTCAGTGCTTTTACTAGTACCCAATCTGATTCCTGATGTCTGGCCTCTGAGAGTTCTTATTGTCCAACGGTACCATGCTTTATGTGTGCTTTTGTTATAAACTGTATTTACAGCTAATAGCAGCAGTATAAGAAACTCCTCTGGTGGTAAGAATTGCCTCACTCGATTTTATTTTGCAGGTTGGACACTGACTATAGGAGATTAAAATGAGTTTTTCACTTTCTCTTTTTATTAAAGGAGATTCCTAATGCAATCTTGTTTCCTGAAGCTGCCACTGGGGAGTGGTGGGCAGCACTCAGGATATTTATACAATGGCAACAAGAAAATGGTTTTCTCAAACTCAAAATCAAGGGGTTTCCTGAAGAGCTCAGGAGCTAAAACTGGCCCATATGGAGAAGTAGCGATTCTGTAAGGCAGAGTAGATTTGTAAGCTAAAAGGATATACTCTGGGGACTTCCCTGCTGGTCCAGTGGTTAAGAATATGCTTTGCAGTGCAGGGGACACAGGTTTGATCCCTGGACAGGGAACTAAGATCCCACATGTGCCGTGGGGCAACTAAGCCCGTGATCCCATGTACCACAACTAGAGAGATTTCATATGATGCAACTGCAATGAGAGATTTCATATGATGCAACTAAGACCCAATGCAGCCCAATAAGTAGTAAATAAATAAACAAAAACTTAATGACTTTTTTTTTTTAAAGCATACACTCTGTGAAGTTCCTGGAGGAGGAGCCAGTGAGGGAAGACTTTTTTGGAAGACGGGACATGTGTTAGTCTTGGGACGGAATGGGGCAGATTTATGAATGGGGGCCTCTATGCCAGGGGAAGGAAATGCCGAGAGTAGGGGCAGAGACAAGGAATAAGTAGAACATCTTCATGAAGAGTCAACTGGACTGGGATGGAAGAGGATATGGGTGGCAGGAAATGAGGCTGGATAATATAGTTCCTGGTAACCCAACAAGAGGATTGTAAATGTGCCAGCAGAGGAATGGGCAGCCATAGAGAGTCTGAGCAAAGAAGTGACATGCATGAAGTTCTGAAAGATGACTGGCTTGCTTGGCAATGCAAGACAAGTTGGAGGACGCATAGACTACAATCAGGAAAACTAGCCATTACAACTATAGTGTAAGATATGAGTATGAAATGTCAAGAACCAGGGGGTGCCAGTTCAAATGGAAAGGAAACTACAAGCATGGTAGACATTTGAAAGGAAAATATTGACCACATGCCACCTGCTCATATTGGCCTTGTTCATTCCTCAAAGAGATAAAACATCAAATAGCTTTGCTTATGAAATATTGTGTCATATAAATGTCTATAAATCAATATTTATAGGTTTCTCATGATTTACCTAATTTTCCAAATATTTAATCGCTTCAGATAAGGGTTAAAACATTGGATGCACTTTGTAAGGTGGAATTATCAGAATAGTTTACAGTTTTCAAATAACAATCTCAAAAAACCTTTGAAATCTTTCAATGCTCTGAATTTCACGACAGATGGTATGTTATTCAGACTTTTTCAGATTATAAGAAAGTCATATCTAAATTGTAAATGATTGGGGTTGGCAAATGGGTTTGGCATTTATGGGGAAGTAAGGAAGTGGGCCAAGTGCTCAGCAGTTCCATAATCATTGTGGCTCCCACATACAGGTCCAAGATTTTCACAGTTGGAGCACAGTAGGTCTAGATTGAATCGAGGGAAGCAATAAATCATTTTGGCATGATTCAGGATATTGTAGTGGCTCTTGTGACCTGTCTTCTCTGTGAGCATCTCTTATGCTCCCGAAGAGCATCATGTCAACCACTGTTACTATCCAAATGTGGAGGCCCACCCCTGGATAGTTTCTCCCCAAGGAAGCATATAGAAGAGTGTTTTACATCAGAGTTGTCCCACACTTGATGGCCTTGACTGGGGCTCCATTCCTGCTGTAATCAGCTAGAATAGGGTTGCTATCTCTCATCACAAATGACATAAACCCATAGCCATTCAGGCAGAAAGAAAAGCCTGGGGTCACTTTCCTCAGCAGGGGTCCATAACAGACACTCAAAGCTCCCCATCTGTTTAGATGGGGTAGACAATGGTACAGATGTGTGTTTGGAGTCAAAAGGAGGAATTCTCTCTTTATCAGAGAGTCATATAATAGCCTTCTGAATTTCTGAACTTAGACAACTTTCAAATGGAAAGAGTTTGTATATATTTCAAATAATCACTAACTTCTGTTTACATCAAAAATTTCTCTCCTTTTTCACTGATGAGATAGGAAATTCAGTCAGACACAGCACATCAGAGAATGTGAGAATTTTCCATATTTTATTGTGTCTTTTATTGGAAATGAGATATCAGAGAAGGTTGGTTGCCGTTTTTCCCCTGGAGTCCAGAAATTGTCTAAACTACTTTGCCCCAGGTTATTATCAATGATTAGCCAGTGACTATCTGGTGAGTACCTACTTTATTCTGAGATGACATATCATGATTTCATCTCATGTACTACCTATTAGAGTGGTTCCTGGAATATTCTAGGTTGAGAAGGATTCTAGGTTTTGATCTTTTTTCAAAAGGAAAGAAAGCCAACACTGATTAGTGACAATGAGTACAGAAGGGAGGAAAAGGAACATAGGCATGATATTCACCAACATTATACCATCATCACACCTTCACATTATTTTCAATAATGTGCCAGTTCTTTACCCACACCCCAGTTTGCTGCTCCTGAAACTTGGTGATTTCACTGATGCCTGATATTTTTTCACTTCTTCACTTCCACTCCAATGTTTGTTATCAACAAGGCCTTCCTGAAATTTCTCTCTCCCTTTTCATTCCTCCAGACATAACCTTGGTCCAGTTGGCTCTGAAGGCTTTCAAAGCTGTTGTCATTTAGAGAAGAGTGATATAGTTCTGGAGATACCAATTAGGTGCCCAGAAAGCGTCCACACTGACAGACCCTTGGGGATCTGAGATCTAGTTTTCCCTTAGCCTTCTAGGTCTAAAAACTCAATTGTGTCAGGGCCTCAAATTGGACCCAGAGGGAAATGGTTTATATGAATCAGTCATAGGAGACTGATAGATAAGCAATTACAGGGGAAAAAATGTATTGGCCTTACAGAAAATTGTAAAGTTCTATGATCTGCACATTTGTTCCTGGTGAGAAATCTCCATGCAAGTCAGGACATGATCAGAAGGGGGTTTGGTGAACATGAGAGCAAGGTAGGGCACTAGCTGAGGGGTCTAAAGGGAATGAAGTCATGGCGGCCCACCTCTTCCTGGGGATGTCTCATCACCACTTCCCAGGACAGTCTGGATAAGTGCTGCCATGTGCCACTCTTTGCTGGTTTTCATGCTGTGGTTGAGCCTCTGTCAACATGCCCTTCAACAATATCGATGTCTTCAACTACTGTCGAGTTGTTCCATTCAATTCATCCCATTCAACCTGCCTTTTAAATACAGAGGATTGATTTTGTTAGTGGACCCCTCTAAGTTTAGGGGGTGTTCCTCACTTTCATCACCTACTAGCCCATTCCCTAGCTATTTAGGAGCTTTACCATCTCCAGATTTTTAACTAGTTCTTTTGCCTAAAAGACCTCTCATTATCCACACCACCTCACATTTGATGAGCCCGAATTGACAAAGCCCTTCCATAGGCAGTGTCTCCCAGAGTCCTCACCTGCTTGGGCAGAAGGTAAAGTGTGGGTTTGCCCATGAGGGAGGAGAAGAGGCTAACAGAAAACTCCAGCAAGTTCCTGCAGGGCCTCTACCCCAGTGCCAGGTCAGGGAACACGGAGGCTGACTTGGGGGCCCATGTTTTCTCTGCCACTCACCATCTCCTGCTCTTTTTCCTATTAAAAAAGCTCATAAGCATTCCCAATCCCTGCCCTTGGGGGTAGAATGAAGTTAACTATTGATGGGTTTTCAGGCCCCCACTCTGCACCTGATGTCTGACTTCCTGCTCCCGCCCCCCAGAATGAAAGGCAGAATGCTCTTTTCATTCTGCCCAGTCACGTGGGCCCTCTTCCCCTTTCCACTTGCCCCCCCCGCGCTCCAGCCCTTGCTTTGCAGCTGCTGAGCAGAGAGAAAACAAGTTCAGAGAGTGCTTCTGGGTCCCCTAGGGGTGCCCTTCCCCAAGTTACCCGGGGTATCAGTTTGGCAGGTCACCTTCTGCTGGCACTGGGCTCCAGGATCTGGAGGGGGTGAGGCTGGGATAGGGAGCACGGGCTGAGAACGGGGAATTTTCAATGCATGTTTGATCCTCGTCCGCATTCAGGGCTCCTCATTAAAGCCACAGACGCGGTGCGGAGGACCTGCTCTTCATTTCAGAGTTGGCAACGCCTGAAGCCCCATTAGCGGTAATATGCACCAGCGGAGATCCAGGGAGAGGAAGAAGGCTGAAAGGACTAGAGTTTCTGGCCCAATTTTTAAAGAAAAGAAGAGAACGAGAGACCCATAAAACTCAGAAGCACTCTTCCCCTGGGCTCATTCACATGGAAATGCAAGTCCGCTGATGGCGGACAGGGCCTGTGATGGCGCAGGAGCAGGGGTCCCCGTGAGCCTCCAGCTCCTCCGCGGCCGCCCCATGCACCAGCGGGACTCCCCTCCTGAGCCACCATGCCAAATGGAAAGACTTTAACGTCACATCTTTGGGCACTTGGCAGGAAACAGCATGGATGTTCCAATTATTAAACTAATAAGTACTCAAGACCCCAAACAGCCCTTCGTGGTGCACGTACGCCCCAGCGGTGGGTGCTGGGAAAACTCCTCATCAAGCAGAAGGCTCTTTGGTTGCTGTGCTGACGATATGGAGCAGAAAAAGGACAGCGGTCATGACATTGGCAGTGACTTCTAAGATTCCTCTGAGGGCTTCGTGTGCTGGATCTGAGGCTCAGGCCTGGTGGGGGTCAGGGTTCAAGTGGGGGAAAGGAAACAGTGGATCCCCTCCTTGAAACTTAAGGAAACAGGTACTAACATAAGATCTATGTTTTGCAGCCTGATCTTGCTGACAGATGTAGAGAGCAGCACCGCCTTTGTTGTAATCGCTGCTTCTTACTTAACCTCTAAGAACGCCGCCTTGAGCACAGTACTGCGGATGGGAGAAACACCAGTCTTGATTCCAGTGGCCCAACCCGGAACTTTGGTTACTGGATTCTCAGCCCATCTTCATAGGCACTCAGGGAGGCATGCAAGGTAGTGTTTATCTGCCCATTTTTGTTGTTCATTCGCTCAGTCTTGTCAGACTCTTCGCAACCCCGTGGACTACTGCACGCCAGTCTTCCCTGGCCTTGACCATCTCCTGAAGCTTGCTCAAACACAATGAGGAAATGGAATCTCTGTGTGCAAATGATCTGTTTGTGATCTGCAGAATGAAGACTCAAACCCAGACCTTCTCAGTATTTTCAGTACTTTTTCCAGGAATCTACTGTCTAGAAAGATCTCAAGCTAACCTGTGAAATGAAGATTGGGAAGAGTCATCAGATTTGGGACTTTGAATCATTCTTAGTTTGAAGACAAGTCTCATGACATGGACTTCCTGAAGATCCACCAATTGCCAGACTCTCTTTAAGAGGCCTGAGCTGACTCTTGTTTCAAGGAGCAGCCTAACATTAATATCATCAAGAGAGATCTATTGTGCCCTTCAGTTTACGAAGTTAACTTCCTGTACTCAACTTCACGTTCTGCTTTCTGGCTGGCTTCTGGGTTTCACATTCCTCTTCTCAAGCACTTGCTCTTCCTTCTATGACTGCTGACCTTTTTCTTTTCTGTCCTTGGGTTTATTGCCCTGTTTGCTGCCTTCTTCACTGTGCTATTTGAGGATGCCTGTTGTCAGAGACTAGAAAACTTGTGTCTGTTGGAGGAAAGAAAATAGAGAAAGTCCTTCAGTGAAACTGCGAACATGTGGGACAACAAGCTGCAAACACTCATCAGGACATCTTAAGCATCACAGGTTATGTGTCTGGAGTGCACACATCCGTCACGTGCTGTAGAGTGAGGTCATCCTTCCAGAGTTCTGCTTAGGGAACAGAGGGGTTTGAAAGAGATTGTCTCATTATACAAGTGAGAGATGATTTCCCCAAAATGATACAACTAGTCAGTGGCAAAATAAAGGTTCATGTGTACTTGTGTGATTCTCTCTGCCCCCCTCTCCCTGTAATTTGTAGGACTGAAGGATTGGAAGGAATCTCCATCACCTTTTTAGAAGAGAAAATAACTCATACGAGCCTACAATACTTTCTCATGGTTTTTCTGAAGATTCTAAGGGTGAGATAAAAAGATCTTGCCAAGAGGTAAGCATTGAGGGAATGATTTTTTATTTTTTGCCAGTGATGGGTCTTAGTTGTAGCACTTGGGACCTAGTTCCCTGGCCAGGGTTTGAACCCAGGCCCCCTGCATTAGCCACTGGACTACCAGGGAGGTCCTGAGGGAAGGATCTTAAAAAAGAGATCAACCTGTCCTCTTTTAGACTCTTGGACTTTCCATCCACTCCTTTAAGTTGAAAGTAGGAAGTTGGAAATGTGATTATATTATCCACAATGTGTAGGCAGTAGCTCACCTGGATCAAAGAATTGAAAACATGTTAATCCATGGCTGATTCATGTCAATGTATGACAAGACCCACTGTGGTATTGTAAAGTGATTAGCCTCCAACTAATAAAAATAAATGAAAAACAAAAACAAAAAAAAAAAACCACAGGGTTTTTCCATGTGAGATGCCTCAGGTGGAAGCTTTTTTGCAATCTTAAATTTGAATCCTAGATTATAAAACATGTTGTTGTTCAGTCATTCAGTCATGTCTGACTCTTTGCAACCCCATGGACTGCAACACGCCAGGCTTCATAAGCTGCTTTCATAAAGCACTTCTCTATAAAGAAAAGCTTACTGTGAATCCTTGTGTCTTTGTTCATATCTGTAGCTTAAAGGACTTGTCTGCTTTTGTTTTCCCTGACAGTGACCTTATTTTCTGATTTCAAACCTGAGATTCCAAGTCTAACAGAGTCTTGCTTTATATTGTGAGTTATCTTATACAAAAAATATTATAAAGGTGTAAAAAACAAAGTGCATTTAATCAATGTACTTAGCTAAACATAGATATGAAAAAGAACAAAAATACATGAAATGAAGACTGTTCCCATTAATGTTTTTCATGGGGAGTTTTTTAAAAATGTTATTAAGTTTATTAACATTTTTAGATATATTTGGTTACATTTTTTTACTTTTTACTTTTATTTTATTTTAAATATTTCATTCTTCCATGTGGACCAAAAGTCTGTATTGAATTTGTTACAATATTGCTTCTGTTTCATGTTGTTGGTTTTTTGTTCTCAAGGCTTGTGGAATCTTAGCTCCACGACTAGGGATCAAACCTACACCCATTGCATTGGAAGGCAAAGTCATAACCACTGGACTACCAGGGAAATCCCATGATTACTTTCTTTTTAAAGTAACTCTTTTGTATTATAAACTCAGTAAATGTTTTTTGTAGAATATTTAGAAAATGCAGATAGGCAAAAACCATAAAATTTTTAAATTTATAATCTTCTTAAAGATATAAAGATAAGATATAAAGAATAAAGTGTTACTTTATTCTAGACCTACACACATGCTATGTAAGCTCATGCGTACACACACACACACATCACTGGATTACACTATACAAACAGCCTATAATTTTTCCCATTTAATATTCCAATAAATATTCACCTACAACATTATTTCCATGACTGATTTCTATCCCTTTGTATGTCATTCAGTCACTCAGTCGTGTCTGACTCTTTGCAACCCCCCATGGACTGCAGCACACCAGGCTTCCCTGTCCTACACTATCTCCCAGAGTTCATTCAAACTCATGTCCATTGAGTTGGTGATACCATCCAGCCATCTCATCCTCTGTTGTGCCCTTTCTCCTGCCCTCAGTCTTTCCCAATCATCTCATATTGCTTGGCTGTTTTAAAGCTACAGTAAATATCTTTGGAATGAATCAATCACTCTAGAGGTCTCTCAAATTATGAAGCAGTGTTTTCCTAAAATGTTTTACTCCTAACACATCCATGTTCAGTAGTAGAGAAAGCATAAAAATTGCTAAAAGTTTGCAAATCATCATGCTCAGAATAATTTAAAGGTTATAATAAGTCAGATTGCTAGAAATTCAACTTCAATCACAAATGGCAACACGATCCACAAAATAGTTTCTCTTCTTTTTTTCTTTTTGGCCACACCCTGTGACTTATGGGATCTTAGTTCCCCAGCCAGGGATTAAACCTGAGTCCTCAGCAGCTGAAAGCTTGGAGTCCTAACCATTGGACTGCCAGGGAATTCCCAGTAGTATCTCTTCAGGTATTTTTTTTTTTTACACAATTCTTTAAAAAAATTTTTTATTGAAATATAGTTGATTCACAATGCTGTGTTAGTTTCATGTGTACACTAAGGTGATTCATATATATAAAGATATGGGCTTCCCTGGTGTCTCAAGTGGTAAAGAATCTGCCTGCAATGGGGAAGACCTGGGTTCTATCCCTGGGTTGAAAAAATCCCCTGGAGAGGGGAATGGGCTACCCACTCTAGTATTCTGGCCTGGAGAATTCCATGAACTGTATAGTCCATGGGGTCATAAAGAGTCAGAAATGACTAAGCGACTTTTACTTTTATATATATATATATATATATATATATACACACACGTATCTATATATGTATGTATGTATCTATATATGTATGTATATGTATATATGTATCTATATGCATATATATATATTCTGTCCTATTCTTTTTTTACATTCTCTTCCTTATAGGTTATTACAAGATATTGAGTAGAGTTCCCTGGGTTACATAGTATGTCCTTGTTGGTTATCTGTTTTATACATAGACGTGTGTATATTTTCATCCCAAGCTCTTAGGGGTGAGGGAGGAGGCAATGTGGTATTGCAAGAAGAAAATTGCTTTTCTAGGACTGGTGCCACATCACACACAGTCAGCACCATCTTATCCCTTAGCTCCCCAAGGGGCTCTTCTTGCATTTATTTTTACCTTCTATATTGACCTTCACTAGAGAATAAAAATTAGAGAGAGGTGAGGAGTTGCACATAATTTGTCCTGGGTTCTGTGACCCACATCTTCCATCCTGCCCTCATTCATCATGGCTGGTCCCAGTGCATTGTTAATAAATAGAGAGAGGAGGGCTGGTGAAGACATGAGAGAGAAGATTTCAGCATAATCCCTGGAAGACAGGTGTGGGCTGTCCTGCACTTACGTCAGCAGAGACACATTCCCTTTGTTACCTGAGACCAGATTAACGCTGTTGGTTTCTGTGCCATTCATCAGTTTCAAAATCATGAGCATAATAACTTCCTCAAGGGACATACGTCATAGCCCAAGCACCACAAAGCTTTCTTTAGCATGTTAGGCAATGATAATTTACTACTAGTAATGTAAATCATGGATGGCCACAAGGTTTATTAAAAATGTCCTCAAATTTTTATTCTAAGCATCTGACTTTAAGAAAACCAACACCACCCCCCAAACCTAGCTCATCAATTTCTCATCCCAATTTAAATGTATACATTTATGAAAAACGGCTACTTCCACATTAGCTAGCTTGGGCTACTTTGGAGCAATTTTCGTTTTCTACTATAACTTCTTTCTTTCTTAAGATGCCTTGCTAAATGACCCTGTTTTAGATGCCTGATTTTGGCTGCTGCTGAGAAGTACCAAGTGATGGACTCAGCATCTCTCTCTTCTACCTGCAGGTCTGGACAGCAGCCCTCCTCCACTCAGTGACCTTCTTGGATATGGTGCCTGCATTCCATTCCCAGCACAGGGCTGGCTCCAAGGACGGGAGCCCTTTGCAAAGCACTGTTTCCCATAGTTCCTGATGCCTTTGTTCTGAGACAAAGTAAGCCTGTGCTCCATCCCCTCTGCCAAGCTTCTGCTTATCACTAGGCAAGGCAAATATCATTGGAATGTTTCAGTGTGCTATTAACCAAATTACAATGCAATCCCAATCACTTGATTAAGTGTTTTGAGGACTCACTAGTCCTGGCATTGACAAGTCCTTGTAGGAGATCAACAATGTCAATGGGAATAAATATCAGCTTGCCCTTTCACATTGAACATGTCAAGCTGACCTACAGGGATGTAAGCACCCCAAGGGCTGCAATTTTGGTTTGTTTTGTTCTCCAATATATCCCCTAATACACCTGGAATGCTACCAGAACCCTGAAATAGTACCCTGAAATAGTGCCTGGGACATAGTTGGTGCTTAATAAATGACTTTTAAAAAATTATGTTAAAGTTTCCTTACAGTGAAAAATCTCTTCTTGATCTTCATATAAATGCAGTCACTTAGTATGAGCTCTTTTACATGTGTCAGAGTTTTAAATTCAACATCTTTAGAGATTTATCCATGTTTGCATATATTAGTAGTTTGTTCTTTTTTATGGGTGTGTAGTATTCCATGCATAAATATTCCACAATATATTTATCCATTCTCTTGTTGATGGATATTTGGTTGTTTCCAGTTTGGGGCTGCTGTGACTAAAGCTTCCATAAACATTCTTGTATGTCTTCTTGTGGATGCATATTGTTATTTCTCTTGGGTAAATATTCAGGGATGAAAATGCAGAATTACAAGGTAGGGTTAACTTAATAAGATTGTGCCAAGATAGTAGTAAATATTTATTAAGTCCTTTGAAACATATCCAGTTGTCTTTTCAATTTGAAATATCCTTTCCCTTTCTCAATTAATTATCATAAAAATTCCTTTTTCAAGGTTTTGCTGCATAAAGACTTCTCTGATTATTGCAATATGTCTTCAGCAAGGTTAATGTTTTGTTGTCGTTTAGTCGCTAAGTCGTGTCTGACTCTGCGACCCCATGGACCGTAGCCTGCCAAGCTCCTCTGTCCGTGGGATTTCCCAGGCAAGAATACTAGAGTGGGTTGCCATTTCCTACTCCAGGGTATCTTCCCAATTCAGGGATCAAACACTTGTCTCCTGTGTCTCCTGCATTGGTGGGTGGATTCTTTACCACTGAGCCACCAGGGAAGTCCAAGTTTAATGTTAACCCAAGATTAAAATTAGTAGATATTTATTGTATAATATACACTAGTTTCCTTGTATTTTATTGTTTTCTGAGACTCCAGAGATGGAAATCACTCCTTGGCCCCAGGAAGCTCACAGTCTAGTCAAGAAGACAGACAGTTGTGATGGGGACAGTGAGGCATACACACGGTGCTAAGGGGCTAAGCAGAGCAAACACATAACTCAGTCTGAGAGGTCTTTCTGGGACTGGAAGCCTCAACTGAGTCCAATAGTTTGAATAAAAAAGAAAAGAATATTCTAAGCAAAGAAAACTGCAGATATATATAGAGAGAAGGGGAGCATGCTTTATTTGAGGGTAGATGGGTCCCCATAGCTGGAGCACTGGGCTTGAATGTGGGTCGGGGAGGCACCAAGGAGATGAAGCTGGCTGGGGAACAGCCAAGACCTGGACACAGAAGACCTTGGGCATCCTGTGAAGGCATCTAGACTTTACCGGCAACTCAATGGGGAACCACTGAATGGTCTTAAGCAGGGATGACATTATAGAATGAATGGCATCTCCTACTTTTCCATAGAAACTGATTTAACTTTTATTCCACTACTTGTTTTGATTTGTCTCTTGCTGTTGTGATTTGTCCATGTGTCTCCTCTTCATCAGGCCTGCAAGGTAATCCTTGTGAATGTCTTTGGGATCTCCATGACTCCAAAGCACTTCTCAGCTGACACATCCCTGGTGGTTCAGATGGTAAAGAGTCTGCCTGCAATGCAGAAGACATGGGTTTGATCCCTGGAGATGGGAATGGCAACACACTCCAGTATTCTTGCCCAGAGAATCCCATGGACAGAGGAGCCTGGTGGCCTGCAGTCCATGGGGATGCAAAGAGTTGGACACAACTGAGTGACTAAGCGCACACATACAGTAGGCACAAGTGCTTTGTAGGTGTTTGATCAATGGGCTTGAGCCATGAATTCCTAGAGGCTACCCACATCCCTGGGGGCTGCTAGACTGAGGTTTAAGGAGGATATTCATTTTCCTTGGGGCATACATCCCATTGAAATGGACCTGAGAGGAAAGTTCTGAATTCTGACGTGGAAGGAAGGGAAGGAAAATCACACAAAAACTGAGAATTCTCAGGTGTTCCCGTTGTAACCCTACCGGCCTCCCACCGGGAATCCCTCTGAGGTATTTTGGGGTTGTTCTGCGGCAAAAACCTGGTTGCTTTTCCAAGGCATTCTGGAATTTCCATCCAATGAACAGATGGCATTGTTTTCATACAAAGAGCAAAAGAATCTCATGTACTCAAACACTGGGAGCTTGAAAAAATACACAGAGGCTGGGTAGCAATTACAATGGGGAAAGAACATGATATGTCAACAGACAGTTGGACTCCACAAAGCAAGAATCCAGTTGGTTCCTCGGCCGGTAATGTGGCCTCTGTGGGCAGTGTCGGGGCTGAGGGTGTAAGTATACTGATGTGGTGCTAACACTGGCTCTGGGCCAAGCTATGGTCTCACCTACCAACACAGCTGAACTGCTCTCTCGATATATAAATAAAGTTCCTATTATGTGCTTGGCACTGAGAATCCAGCAGGGAAAAGACACAGTCTCTGACCACAGGAGCTGTCAGCATGGAGGTGGGAACAGACCGATGAAAGATCTGCACAGAAATTGAGAAGAAGAAGTAGAAGCCTCTAACCCAGCCTGGAGAGATCAGGAGAGGTTCCCGGGGGAGGTGACATGTGAACTCAGTCTTATGAGCTGACTGGGAGCTAGCCAGGAGGTTTGGTAAGGAGGCAAAGTAAAGGACAGCATTAAGGGCCTTCTGGATTTGAGGGGACAGTGTGAGCAAGGGCAGAGAGGTCCCAGGAGTGAAGTGGATTCAAGGACATCATATAAGCAGTACTGCCTGTCTGGATAGGATAGGGAGTGGCATAAAATGAGGCTAGAGATGCAACCTGAGAACTAGAAATATCTGAATACAGGGAAATATCTGAGCAAAACATTACACAAGTTCATGCAAATTACTTGCATAACCAGGTGCACCCTATAGGAAGCCTGCTTATAAGGTTGAGAGCCTGGGAATATCTGGTAACAGAACTCTAATGCCAAGATCAACAGGTCTCACAGGGAAGAAGTAGTCATTTATCCATTTAATCTAGACACATGTAGAGAGCAAGTGCTAAGTACCAGGTACTAGAAGTCCATGATGAGTAGTATATTCCTGACAAAATGACCAGCACCTGTCATTCTGCCCAAGGTGAGGACTCCATAGATAGTTGTCCAATAAATCAATAATTGATTTGGGTCCCTGCCCAAGGAGCTCACAATCTGTTGGGTTAGTCAGAGAAGTGAGCGGACAAGTATGATATCAAAGGATTATAATTAAGAGAGAGCAGGACATTCATCCTGAAAATGTCTGCAAGAGTCCAGAGAAGTAAAATACGTAAATGAAGAGACCTCCAGGCGGACAACAGGAACTCATGGGGATGATGGCCAGTAGAGTGTGTGCTCATTCACAAGGGGATAGATGCTACTCAACTCCAGGTAAATTAGAATCAAAAGAAGCTGGAAATTTGTGTTTTTTTTTAATCCAGTAAAACATTACTGTGCAAATTGGTTGCTCCCACATGCTCAGGGTTCCAGCAGAATCAGCCTGGTACCTACATGGAGGTGATGGCATAGAGAGACAGACACAGGTTACCAAGATACGAGGCTTGGATACCTGCCTTTCTGGAGGAACATGTCACGGGACACAGAGATCCGCATCATCAGAGTGGGAGACCATAGCCCTCAGAGCCAAGAGGGCGAGCGTCAGGCACTCCCAGGGACCCCGGGCTCACGGGCACGTGGTGAGCGCCTGACTTCAGGTCAATCTCCGGCCTTCTTACCCAGGACCCACGGGCTGCAGTGCAGCTCCTCCCCCAGAGAGGACCTGTGTAGCCCTTGCTAATTTTCTGGCCACAGGGATCTGTTTGGGGCTGTTTGTTTTGCAAAAGGAAACAGAAGACTGCAGTGTGTCAGAATCCTGCTCCTCCTTCTGCGCCGCTGCCTCCCCCACCACATTAAAAACTGCTGAACAAACAGGGAAATCAGAGATGATTATACGCTGCTGGAAACCCGCGTGCTTCCGCCTGGCCACATCCCCCTGCCAAGCTGTTATGTAAGACATCAGGACTGGAACCAAGCGGAGTTGCCATTGACAGCCCGTCCATGACCTGCTCATCACCCACAGCTTTCCGCAGATCCTGGCTCACCTGGATCCCAGGGCGGGAACCTGCCCTGGGGAGGGGAGGGCCACGGTACAAACTGACAGGCTGCTTGTTTTTACGTTTGTTTTGGGATTCCCTCTCTCCCTTCCCAGCCAGTTCAGAGGTATGGGTGGGTCAGGACTAGGAGTTTACTTTACTTTGGCTGGCTTCCCAGTGACTAACACATTTTATACTGGCAAACTCCATCTGACAATCCGGAGGAGTTGAGTGTTTTTCACCCTCTGAAGTGCATAAGTCATTTTGGATGTTTAGAGACCAGAGTTGAACAAGTAACTCCTGGAGCCCGGGGTGGCCTCTAGGCCAGACCACACTGCTCTGATGACCAATACTTATTTCTATTTAGGGATTCTGGGCATGTTTCCCAGTCCTAAACCACCTAAATGGACTTAGAAGAGCTTTTCCTTTGATGTGTCAATGATTTGAGTAAATGAGCTAAATTCTCAGGCTTTTCTTTTCTTTTTTTTTCTTCTACATCATTAATGGCTCCAACAGCAAGTGCACTAAGGGTTTTATTACAACTTTCTGGCCAGGTTATAATTATGTCCGAAGTGAGCTCCCATCTATTTACAGTTGACAATATATATTCAGGATATATGTGGCCAGATCTTATAGCTGATACAGATACCTCCTCCCATATCTATTCAACACTGGGATTCCATTCTTCTCCCTTTTTCAGCCTTCACTGACCTTACTCCACATGAGAGGTTTACATATCACGTAGAAGGACCTGAACACTGGAGTCAGATAAAACCTGTGTTGGAGGCACCGCTTGGTCATTCAGAGTCCCTATGACCTTGTGCTATAGCCTCAACCTTGCTAAGTCCCTGGATCTGCTGGTTCCCTTTAATTTTCCTTCATCACTTTAGAAAGATGCAGGCTTCCAAGGGTCAATCCTGGCTTTGGAGAATGACTGACCATGTCCACCTCTCACCTGTCCCATCATGGCAGGTGAGCAGGTCCAGCATGGTGACCCCTTCATCAGTTGATGAGACTGCCCTAGGAGTGAGGAGCTGGACTGAAACCTTAGGCTCAGTCCCCACTCCTGGCCCTCATCTTTTTTCCTGTTAACCTTGGAGGGAGCTCCTCACAAGCTAAGGGGCTGGGGTGGTTGGTCAACTCTCTCTAACTCTTGGTGACTTAGGTGCCAGATCTTATAGCTGATACAGATACCTCCTCCCAGGAAGATAGCCAGCAAATTCTTATTCCTTGCACAGGCATTTTTAAAAAAAAGCTCACGTGTTTGTTAGCCATCTGTATGTCTTCCTTGGAGAAATGTCTGTTTAGTTCTTTGGCCCATTTTTTGATTGGATCATTTATTTTTCTGGAATTGAGCTGCAAGAGTTGCTTGTATATTTTTGAGATTAATCCTTTGTCTGTTTCTTCATTTGCTATTGTTTTCTCCCAATCTGAGGGCTGTCTTTTCACCTTGCTTATAGTTTCCTTTGTAGTGCAAAAGCTTTTAAGTTTCATTAGGTCCCATTTGTTTAGTTTTGCTTTTATTTCCAATATTCTTGGAGGTGGCTCATAGAGGATCTTGCTGTGATTTATGTCGGAGAGTGTTTTGCCTATGTTCTCCTCTAGGAGTTTTATAGTTTCTGGTCTTACATTTAGATCTTTAATCCATTTTGAGTTTATTTTTGTGTATGGTGTTAGAAAGTGTTCTAGTTTCATTCTTTTACAAGTGGTTGACCAGTTTTCCCAGCATTATTAGAGAAATGCAAATCAAAACCACAATGAGGTACCATTACACGCCAGTCAGGATGGCTGCTATCCAAAAGTCTACAAGCAATAAATGCTGGAGAGGGTGTGGAGAAAAGGGAACCCTCTTACACTGTTGGTGGGAATGCAAACTAGTACAGCCGCTATGGAAAACAGTGTGGAGATTTCTTAAAAAACTGGAAATAGAACTGCCATATGACCCAGCAATCCCACTTCTGGGCATACACACTGAGGAAACCAGATCTGAAAGAGACACGTGCACCCCAATGTTCATCGCAGCACTGTTTATAATAGCCAGGACATGGAAGCAACCTAGATGCCCATCAGCAGATGAATGGATAAGGAAGCTGTGGTATATATACACCATGGAATATTACTCAGCCGTTAAAAAGAATTCATTTGAACCAGTCCTAATGAGATGGATGAAACTGGAGCCCCTTATACAGAGTGAAGTAAGCCAGAAAGATAAGGAACATTACAGCATACTAACACATATATATGGAATTTAGAAAGATGGTAACAATAACCCTATATGCAAAACAGAAAAAGAGACACAGAAATACAGAACAGACTTTTGAACTCTGTGGGAGAATGTGAGGGTGGGATATTTCAAAAGAACAGCATGTGTACTATCTATGGTGAAACAGATCACCAGCCCAGGTGGGATGCATGAGACAAGTGCTCGGGCCTGGTGCACTGGGAAGACCCAGAGGAATCGGGTGGAGAGGGAGGTGGGAGGGGGGATCGGGATGGGGAATACGTGTAAATCTATGGCTGATTCATATCAATGTATGACAAAACCCACTGAAATGTTGTGAAGTAATTAGCCTCCAACTAATAAAAAAAGAAAAAAAGATAAATAAAAATACACACACACACACACACACACACAAAATAAATAAATAAAAATAAAAAAAAAGCTCACACCAAAGAAGAAATTGCCCTTTCTAGATCTCAATTCATAGGAGGGCTAGTCAGTAAGCCCCTGAATCCTAATAAGAGAAAGGATTTATAGGGGGGGGACGGGGTTAGGTATCACATAAATATGGCAGGGAGAGAGAGCCAACTTAATATATTGAGAACTAACTTTATTAAGGGAAACTATTTTGCACAGAATGTAAGCAATCAACTGCCCTCCCATTGTCTGAATGTAAATAGGGGAACCAAATTCAGATCCTAACCTTCGTACAGGGACGCTTTGCTTCCCGCTCTGCTTCAAGATGACCTTTGGCTGGAAAACAAAATGTGGGTCTAAATTAAGTAAAGCTTGGGTTCTTTTGTTTGACTCAACTCTCCCAGGTCAGAGAAAATAAAAATTCTTATTTCCGGAATCCAGTAGCCTCTTTGATTGAGTTCATCCAGCCTCTGAGGGTTTTCTGGATAATAATTAAACTCATGTTGACCAACCTCCTTATGTTGTTATCTTAAAAAAAGAGAAAAGTGGTGTGGTTTGGATGGGGCCGTGGGAAGCAAGCCTTTTTGAGCATCTTTCTCCCTCTGTCCAGACTCTGGCTTCCTGCCTGGCTGTATAAACATCATCAGGAAGGCTTCCTCTTCGGACCCTTCAAATCTCCACCTGGAGAAAGGGGATAAGGGTTATAAGAAGTTGAGTAATCTTGACAGAGGGAGTTGGTTTCTTCATAAAACATGTTCTCCTTAATCTGGCTGGGGCAGGGTAGATGACAGGGAAGAGCAGCCCAGTGAAAGTATTGAGCCTGCATCAACCATGCCCCCAAATGGGCTCAACTAAAATGGGGTGTTTAGCACCAGGGAACACTTCATGTGCCTGCCAGTTTGAATTCACAAGATCAGTTCTTTGGAAGACTTCTCTTCAACCCCAGGCAGCTTGACTAATACAACAGCTCTTAAGAGATGGATAGAGGGGCCTGGGTAGCAACATTCAGTTCCAATGACCCCAGTTCCCAAAGATACAGATAATGAAGTAAAAGAGCATGTGACATATTTTTTTTTATCAATCATGTTTTGTCTACAAAATAAAGAGCAATGGGAATCACTGAGATATATATACATGTAAGTAAGTGTTAGTTGCTCAGTCATGTCCAACTCTTTGCTAGTCCACGGACTGCAGTCTCCCAGGCTCCTCTATCCATGGAATTCTAGCCTGCCAGGCTCCTCTGTCCATGGAATTCTCCAGTCAAGAACACTGGAGTGGGTTTCCATTCCCTTCTCCAGGGGATTTTCCCAATCCAGGAATGAAACCCAGGTCTCCTGCATTGCCAGCAGATTCTTTACCATCTGAGCCACCAGGGAAGCTCTCTCTCTCTAAATACACACACACACACACACACACACACACACACACACACAGAGATTTAGAGATACATAAACACTCCAGTGTACAATTTTGGAGCTTCTGCTATAAACTTAAATCATTAATAATTACTGCACACTCCTGGTGGTTCAGATGGTAAAGAATCTGCCTGCAATGCAGAAGAACTGGGTTCTATCCCTGAGTTGGGAAGTTCCCCTGGGGAAGGAAATGGCAACCCACTCCAGTTTTTTTGCCTGGAGAATCCCCATGAACAGCGGAGCTGGTGGACCACAGTCTGTGTGGTCACGAAGAGTTGGACACGACTGAGCGACTAAGCACAATTCTAATCTGGGCCAAGATCTTAGCAAATCAATTGTTTCTGGATGTGTCTAAGAATAGAAGATCTTCTGGAATATGTATGTGGCTTTGGAGAATGAGGTTTTTTAAAACAAATTGTATTTTTTTATAATAGTTTCAGACTTGCAGAAAAATTGCAAAGATAGTACAGTGTTCTCATGTACCTCTCACCTAGTTTGCCCTATGAATAACATCTTACATAAGCATGGTACATTTGTTACAATTAATGAGTTGACATGATACATTGTTATTAACTAAAGTCCATACTTTAAAGAATGAGAGTTTTACAGAAAATTGCCATTGAAATTCTTCAGAGGTATCTTAACTTGGGTTTTCACATCACAGAGAGTTCTTTTCTGACTTCCTATCTCCCCGCATTGTGGGCTTCCCTGGTGACCCAGTGTAAAGAATCTCCCCCATCACTTAGAATATTCACTGATTGTTTGCTGCTTTACTGATGTGTGGTCCGGCCACTCAAGATGGTTGTTCTCTTGTTCTCTGCGTTCCCTGTCTCATCAGTGCCTGCTTCACCTATACCCTATGCATGTGACTGACCTTCTATTTACTTGTCCCAAACCCCAGCTAGTGATTGTTCTTATTTAAGGGGTGGTGAGGGCCATGCTGGAGAAGGCAATGGCACCCCACTCCAGTACTCTTGCCTGGAAAATCCCATGGACGGAGGAGCCTGGTAGGCTACAGTCCATGGGGTGGATAAGAGTCGGACACGACTGAGCGACTTCACTTTCACTTTTCACTTTCATGCATTGGAGAAGGAAATGGCAATCCACTCCAGTGTTTTTGCCTGGAGAATCCCAGGGACGGGGGAGCCTGGTGGGCTGTCGTCTATGGGGTCGCACAGAGTTGGACGCAACTGAAGCAACTTAGCAGCAGCAGCAGAGGGGCATGCCCCTCTACCGGTTTTCCTGGTAACTAATGAGCACACCTGATGTCAATTCCCCTATAACTGGTAATCTCCCTTTCTTGCCCTCCTTTCCAGGAGTGAAGACTATCATCTTGTCCTGCCCCTCATTGCTCCAGGACTTTGCTTCAGATGTGTAAGATCCCTCATCCATTAAACCATGATGTCTCTGTTGGTGACTCTGGGCTCTTTCTTCAGTCTTAAAGCTGGGCAAGAACAGGGTTTGTAGGCCTGTGGAGGGCAGCCCAAGAGCTACCTTCTATCTGCAAAGGAAAAAAAATGTTTTCTGGTTTAAGAACTTGGCTATCCACTAGGAAGGAACTCTCATACACCTTGTTTTAAGTTGTTCTCCTCAAAAGTATTTTAAAATAGCAGTGGAGTGAATTGGTAAAGAGTAGAGATTTTGGAATCAAACAGATGGAATCCCAGTTCTGCCACTTGTAAGCTATTATTTTTCAAGCCTCATTTTTTATCATCTGAAAAATGGAAATAATAACAGTATCACAAATACAGAGAACATATTAGTGGTTTGTTACTAGTGGGGAGAAGGAAGTGGGAGGGGAAAGTTAGGGATAGGATATTAAGAGGTACAAACTACTATGTATAAAGTAAATAAGCTATAAGATATACTATATAGCAGAGGGAACACAGCCAATATTTTATAACTACAGATGGAATATAATCTTTAAAATTGTGAATCACTATTTTGTACACCTGAAACTTATATAATTGTACAAATCAACTACATTTCAAAAAATGAATGAGATATAAAATAAATAAAAATATATAATATGTATAACTGAGACATAAAAAAAATCAGTATCTTCCACACTGATTTGCTCTGAGAATTGAATAAAAATATTTCAAAGCACTTAGTACAGTGCCAGGCACATGATAATAGCCCGGTAATCGTAACTATCATTAAGTTTAAAAGGTGAGGCCCTTTGGAAAGGCAACTGTGGTCAATAGACTAGTCAATGAGTAATCTAGATCAATTTGGTCAAAAATAGCTTTTCAACAAAGACCTATTTCAAAGATCAGTAGAGAGAAGACAAATAGTTATAGAAGCGTAAACTAAATTGCCTGAAGAATTCTTTTCAAATTGGAAAGAAAAAGGTCATTAAAGGGACTGCTGATGTGAAAACATGTGAGACATTACCCAATGACTTCCTCTGCTTTACCATTCCACTCGAAGGATTAAACTATCAGTAAATACTTTGGGCAGCCAACATCCCCGTCGAAGGTATTCCCTGGGGAGAAATGATGTCTCAGGGCTAATTGGAAATATTATGGAGATCTGGCCATAATACATCTCTGGCTCCTATTGGCCACATCCCATCTCACCACATTCCAGTTCTCTAGCCGTGTGGAAACGACTGCGATGTATCAAACATGCATGCTCTCCTGCCTTCCCTGCTCTTGCACGCTTGGCTCCCTTTGCCTGGCTACACCTCTCCACCCCTTCACTTGGCTGACATATTCTCCAAAACTCAGCACAGGTATTGCCTCCTCTGGAAAATCTTCCCCCACCACTGCTATTGTGGTTACCAGAGGCTTCCAGTCTTGTAGCATTTAACCCACTTCCTCATCTTTGTCTCCCACTCTGCTGTAAGTACCATAAGTAACTCCAGTGTAGCATGGTACCTGAGACGTAAGTGCTCCAAACACGTTGGCTACAGCCTCTTCTCTGGTAATCTGCAAGCCTATGGGCTATGATTCTTCTCTCAAATTCTAAAGTGGAAGTAGTTAGGGGAGGCCCATGGATTTGGCAGAAGCTGTATTTTCATATCTGAAGCATAAATGAGAAAACTTGAAAGTTATTCTTTAAAGAATATCATTAAAGTCACTGTAGGATTAAATCATAGCAGATCATTTGTGCAATGGTTTCCAAGCCCAAGTGCAATGGTTTCCAAGCCCAAGTGCACAACATAATATTGGTCTCTGTGAAGTTTTCCCAAGTCAGTGAGGATTCTTCTCAAAAAATTGCCACCATGAGGCTGCTCAGTCCTGTATATGGCCCAAGACAAGGGGGTAACTTACAGTCTATATCCACCAGCTCTCCCTGGACGAATGTCTGGTCTACCCCTTCCTACCTTCCTATAAATGGTGACCATTCTGATTTGTACAAATTAGTTGAAGAAACAAAAGCAAAGTAATTTCTTAAAGCTTTCATAGTTACCAAGTTTTAAAATTAGGATCCAGGTCCATCTGTCTGATTCCAGAGCATTTAACTGCGATCTTCTTTAGCTGGTACCTGCTCATGTCATAGGCTCGGTGCCCAGAAAAATAGAGCCTTCTCATATAAGGCTGAGCTGACAAACTCAAGTCTATGTCACTATACTTGTATCTCAGACCAGACTGCACAAGTGCCCTTGTATCATTCTGGAAGTATTGTACACCTCCTAACTCTCTTTTCCTCTTCTTTATCCTGTGAGTCTCCTGGTACTGGGTATGAAGACAACCTTCCAGGGTAGATAAAAAAGGACCTTCATATCTCATACTATTATATTTACTTACCCCATAGCAGGATCCACTCTACTATGGGATTACAGTGGAATTCCTAGTTGTAGGGAGAGTGCCATGGGTCCAATCATTCTACAATAGATTCCAAAAATCCCTTTAAACAGTTAACTTGGACAAGAGCTTTGTACCAAGATGAGTAGGTCTTTGGCGGGGTTTGGGACTTTTCTTTAATATATAAGATTATTTGTTATAATTTTGGCACCTTCCTGGCATGAAGTTTAGCCCTATGTGAAACACTAGAGGACACACATAACTTTTAAGTTAAATTTTTGGCATTTTTGTTGTTTATAAGTCAAAGCAGCAAAATGCCTACAGTACAGATTCTCATGCAAAGGGGCCCTGGGCCCAGCTGCTAAATATTTTCTGGATGTGATACCGGATGAAGGCCTGGAGCAATGGCCATCCTGTCCTCGGGCTAGAGAGTGTCTGAGAACAGGTGACCTGGCTGGCTATGTGGAGGAAGATGCAGCCTATTTTGTACTCAGAGAAGATATTGTTATTTCTGTGTCAGAGTAATCATGTTCACTTACAACATTCTTTCCCTGAAAAGGGAGCTGATGCAGAGGTAAAATATGCGTAATTTGGAAATGACAACCCATAGAGTGATGATGAAACAGAAGCAGAAGGCAGACCCATACATACCTGCTGGCTTCTGCCTTTTTGGCCCACCTTTTTGGCTTTTGCCTTCTACCTTTTTGGGGCTTCCCTGATAGCTCAGTTGGTAAAGACTCTATCTGCAATGTAGGAGACCACAATTCAATTCCTTAGTCGGGAAGATCCGCTGGAGAACGGATAGGCTACCCACTCCAGTATTCTTGGGCTTCCCTTGTGGCTCAGCTGGTAAAGAATCTGCCTGCAATGTAGGAGACCTGGGTTCGATCCGTGGGTTGGGAAGATCTCCTGGAGAAGGGAAAGGTTACCCACTCCAGTATTCTGGCCTGGAGAATTCCATGGACTTATACAGTCCATGGGGTCACAAAGAGTCAGACACAGCTGAGCGACTTTCACTTTTCACTTTCAAGCCAGCTTTGCCATTTCCTTGCTGGGAGATTATTCTGTGGCTTTGGCACAAGACAACGACCTGGGAGAGAAAGCAGAGACTATGGATATGGTGGCCTTTTCTCGCGAAGCCAGCTAGCGCCTTGTTTTTTTGTGAGCCTGCCACTGTGGGAACATTGCGAGAGTGTAAAGTTTCCCTCTTTGTCCTGAGCGCACTTCATTTACCAGCGAGCCAAGCTGGGAACAGAGCCGCCTCTCACAGGCCTCGTGAATGACTCCATTTTCTCAGGGCAGCTCTGCCCGCCCATTGTCTGACTGTCATGCCCTCTTGTCTAGGTGTCCCCTGCAGGCCGGCTGTTATGTAACGTCTGCGCAGGGAACATCGCGTGAGAGCGAGAGGATTGGAGAGGGAGAGGAAAAACCCAGAGGCTAACCGAGACCCAAATGTCTTCCTGAGAAGGAAGAAAAAAAAAAGAAAAGACTATTTGTCAGCTGTTTTCCTCGGCTTCTTTGCCTGAGTGATAAACTTTGGTTGCTGACATACAAAGCCCTGTGGCTGACTCAAGTGAGCGCTTCTGATTATCTTATACATTAAGACGGAATGGGCTGCACCCTCAGACCCATGCCAGGGCAGCTGCCACCCAGGTCCTCCTGTGAGACTGTGACATGAAACCCTGCCCCGTCTCTCTCATGGTGGAAGGAAAGGACCTACCTCCTTCTTACTCACCACTTTCTACACCTCCTTCTCTTACTACATCATTGCCACATGAGCCTCTCAGTCCTGCTTAAGACGCCCCTTCAGACTTTCCTCTGACAACTTCCAGGTGGCCTTGACTCTCTGTCAGAGTTCTGTGTGGACAGGTACCATCATTTAATGGTCACAGCGGGGACCCCTATTCCACTATTCCCCCCATTTCCACCACCTGGATGCCAAGTCCTGGGCCTAAATGTTATCCCTCGTCTCTTTGGGTCACATAACCAACATGGTGGTGATATGAAGGAAGGTGGAATGGGGTGGATCCTTCTTTCTCTACCTCCCCCAGCATTCCTCTGAAGCTTGTTCTACAGAACACCAGCCCTGGAGCCACAGGGAAAGACTTTCTGGCAAATAAAATAGGACTGCATGGCTAGGATATTCTACAGACTATACACTTTTTTGCATAGAATTTACCCTACATACTCCGTCTTCCTCTTGGACAGATGAAGTGCATGCATCATAAAACACTGAAATGTTTGCAGTAAAGAAACCTACCTACAAACCTAGAAATGTTTGGTATAACATTTCCCAAATTTACTTGACTGCTAGTCTACAAGCTCAGGAGTACAGGGACTTTTCCTGTATTTTTCATGGCTGAATTTGTAGTTCACAGCCCTGCTGTGGGTCTTCAATAAATGTCTTAAATTGTAGAAAATTACTTGACCCTTTTTTCCAAGTCATATCTAACAGAACTCTAACATGCCCTGGAATGTGCTATGGTGAATGCTGGTCTATGCCATTCACTGATTCTATTAATTACAATGAAAAGAGGAGAAAAAGAGCACAGGTAGACCCAAGATCAAGACTTTCTGGTCCTCACCAAAGACTGGCTGCAGGAGGCTGCTCAGTCCACAACCCTTTAAATGCATCTGGCTCACCCACAAGCCATTCTAGAGGGAGGATGATGTATGGCCCTGTCTTTGCAGATCACCTGGTCCACTCTGACTTGTCCTTTCATTCACCCTGGTTCTATGAACCTTTGGCTTTGGTAACTGCCTCTCGATAGGTTTTTCTAACTCTCCTCATTGTTATGAAAATTCATTAAAACAAAATAAAACCTTTTCTCTATCTTCCGGTCTGGGGCTTTGAAGTCTGAAATGTCTAGATTTGAATCCATCTTCTGCCATTTACTGGATGTGAGGTTTTTAGAAATTTCTTGTATCTATCAGAACCTATTCTCCTCTATAAGTGAGGATAATAGCACCCGTTGTATAGAGTTGTCCTGAGAAGTAAATGCACGTATAAGGCCTCAGCATAGTCCTGGTATTTAGCCAGTGCCAGGCACATGGCTGCCTCTATTCAGTTGCTCTCCCCTCTTACCTGCGGCCTCAGTTTGGGCACATGCATGCCTCCAAGTGAGCCTCTACTTTCCCTCTACTGGTTTAGACCCAGCTGGCAGGAACTCTGGTCCAGATATCCTCTGTCTGTGGGGACATCTCTCCTCTCTTCCCCTCTGTCCCCTCATTGCTGCTGCCTTCAGTAGCCCCTTAGATTCACCCTTTCCTCACTTCTCATGTCTTCACTAGCAGACATAGTCATTTATTAGTAGAGTGTTTCATAGTTCACAAAAGTCTAAAACATCATCTCACTTAGTCTTCAATGACCACATGCTTCAGGCTGAGTTATCTTTCTACAGATGAGAAAAAAAAGTGACTCAGTGACTGATTTGTGGTTTCATGGCAATCAAATATCAGAGGCTGGATCTGAACACCGGTCTGCCTTCAGATGCAGAGCTTTCCCTCCCTACCTCACTCAGCTGCCACCTGGGTAACTATGAAGCACAATGGGGGTGGGGGGCAGAGGCCTATCCCCCCAGCCCCCACAGGAACTCATCATTAACATTTTTGGATCCACCAGTTGCATGCTCCAGATTCTGGGACCCAAGATTTCTCAGCCACCCCTTTCCTGGGCAGTGGTGCATGGAATGCCTATGTCCACATCCAGTAACAGCAAACAAAGATGTTTAGTGAAACATGCAAAAGAAAATTCTGATTAACCTACTTGAGATTCTAGTATGAGGAAAATTATTACATTGTCAATGAATAAAATGCTTCACATCTTCTAAGAGAGCTTGTTTAGTCCTTGCTCTGCTGAGTATGTATACTATACCCCCACTCCCTCCAGCCCAACATAGAGACATCTTCATGGTGCTCAAGTAAAGAAATGAACAAATGGTGGTCTTCCTTTTTAGGTTGGTCTTTATATAATATCCTAAAACTAAATACTGAAACCTAGTGACAAATCCTTGATCACCTTGGGATCTAGAATGCCTTTGTCACTGTAACTCAAGGTCCTGTGAAGGAACAAAACATGTCAGGAACAGGAGGCATTCAAAAGGCATGGGTATCCTCCGCCAGCACCATGGACAGTCACCCACATTTCTCCTGATTCCTGAGGCCAGATGCCCTAAAAATCTAAGTGGCAATGAAGAAGGAAGAGACAGGTCTGCTTTCTCTGTAGGAAGAATCATGCACTAGGAAAAGTAAGGCTCTGTGTTCTTCTCTAGGGCAGCAAACACTATTGGGGAATTGGGATTTTAACATATGACACGGAGAAAGAAATGGTAGTCTTGCAGCCCCTGACTGGAGGTACCGAAAAATAGCCTGTCTATCACTTGCTTCTCTTCCTTTCGGTCCACTTTAATTCCTCTGTCTTCCTCCCAGCCTCCAAAGGGCCCTGAAAAAGTATCCCCAGTGTTATTTTCACACAGAAGTCTCAACACAAAGAGTTTAAAACCCTCTGACTTATCATTCCACTCTACCATCTAAGGGCACATCTAGAATCTCAAATTTCCACCTTTACAGAAAAGGCATCAAATCAGAGTCTCTGTCTGAACTCTGGTGATGAGGGGTGTTCCGCCCTTATATTTCTGACTGATAAACCACTCTAAAACCTAGTGACTGAGAACAACAACATTTATTTTGCTCATAAATCTGCAATTTGGGAAAGACATGAAGGTAACTTTTGGTGCCCCCCTCATAGGATGAGAGCTGGAATCCTTGGAAGCCTCACTTACTCAAATCTCTGTTACTTGGGTGAGAAGTTGCAAAACTAGAGGCTGAAAGAGCTGGGGTTTCTTGGGCATCTCTTTCTGTCTTGGTGTGATAGCTCCACATGGCCTTTCTAGCACGCAGTTTCAGGGTGAGTGGATTCACAGATTGAATCAATGTTCCCAAAGTGTAGACTGCCTTCTATAACCTAATCTCAGAAGTTACTCACTGTCATTTCTGTTACATTATACTTATCGAGGGTGTCACAGGACCCATCCAGGTTTGAGAGGAGAGGAGATAAGCCTCACTTCTTGATGGGGGGATGACAAGGTCCTGGAATAGCATTTAAGTTGAGAAATATAGCTGCAGCCATTTTTGGAAAGCTTAACCCACCACACTGAGTAAGTCAATGAACAGAACACTGGTCTGAAGGGTTACTAGTTTCTGAACTGTCAGACACTGATAATATACTTTTCAACTGCCTTTCAAAGAAACTCCAAAGAGAATAAAGCAATAAGGCCCCATACAGGCCAAGTCTGTTGTAGAAAGCATCCGTTCCCTTCATGTCCTTTTTACCTCTTCAAACCACTGGTGATAGGTACTGAAGCAGGCACCACCGTTACTGTCAGTCAGAAAATCAAAGAAAGCTAGGATTTTTTACATCACAGGCAAGAAGGTCGAGAATGAGCCCAGGCTTGACAGCAGGATGAGGAGAATAAAATTAAATATTGCTCTTGTAACTAGAATAACCAAAAGGGAGTTCCTCATTTTTGCTGAAGGAACAATTTTACTCTGAGGAATCAGGGGTTTCCAGGACATAGATATAAGGAATTGGTTAGCATGTTGAATGAATGAAGACGTAAAACAAAGTAGGTCCCAATCCTACTAGAAGTAAGGGAATAAATTAATAAAGATAATGTATTAAGATATAAGGGGCTTCTTAGGTGGCACAGTGGTATAAAGAATCCAGCTGCCAAGCCAAAGACTCCGGTTCAACCCCTGGGTCTGGAAGATCCCCTGGAGAAGGAAATGGCAACCACTCCAGTATCTTGCCTGGGAATCCCATGGACAGAGGAGCCTGGCGGGCTACAGTCCACGGGTCACAAAGAGTCAGACACGACTGAGTGACGGAACAGCAGCAGCCACAGCAGCATTAAGATATAAAGCTCCATGCTGTGGAGTAAAAAAAAAAAAAAAAGAAAAAAGAAGAGTCTCTGAAACTAACACATTGTAAATCAACTCTACTCCAATAAAATTTTTTTTAAAAAGGAGTCTCTTTTCATGAAAAAGAAGGGTGAAAAAAAATCCAAAAAAATGTGAGAGCTCTGAAAAAGAGAAAATGAGATTTCTCTCTCAGTATGCCCATCCAGCTATGTAAAAATAAAACCAACTCTTCAGATAATAAAATAAAGATTAATAAGGTAGTGAATATAACATAAGTGAATATAACATAGCTTTAAATATAATATTGTGCTGTGTGCTATGCTTAGTCGCTCAGTTGTGTCTGAGTCTTTGTGACCCCATAGACTGTAGCCCACCAGGCTCCTCTGTCGATGAAATTCTTCAGGCAAGAACACTGGAGTGAGTAGCCATTTCCTTCTCCAGGGGATCTTCCCAACCTAGGGACTGAACCCAGGTCTCCCGCATTGCCAGCAGATTCTTTACCATCTGAGCCTCCAGGGAAGCCCAAGAATACTGGAGTGGGCAGCCTATCCATCCTTCAGGTGAACTTCCTGACCCAGGAATCAACCCGGGATCTCCTGCATTGCAGGTGGAGCCTTTACCAGCTGAGCTACCTGGGAAGACCAAATATAATATTAATGTTTATTAATAGTAACACAAATTAAGAAGAAAAAATGAAACAAAAAACAACATGACCAATCACCTCTTGAAATGACCAAGATACTTGGACAATATGCATTCTAATTTCAATTCACCTTAAAGATTGCTTTTCCATTAAATTCTTCAAACTGGAGAATGAAGACTTGGAGGTTATTAATGGCTTAATAAGCCACTGCTAAGCTGGAGCCCCTTCTAGTTTATTATAGATTAGTGAAAGTGATAAATGTAATGCCTTTTCAATCTGAAAAATTCTTTCCCCTTATAGGTGCTACGTAATATTGAGTATAGTTCCTTGTGCCATATAGTGGGTCTTTGTTGACTATCTATCTTATACATAGTAGTGTGGATATGTTACAGTGCTTGATTTGTACCAAATTATTTATGAACATCAGTATTCTATGGCACATGTTTAGTCACAGCCAGTCTTACCAACAATGGATTTTAATGTTTTAAAATAAATATATTTCCAGTTTAACAGTTAAAAAAAAAAAAGAATGCAGTACAGTGTGTGATCACTCTGTGGAAGAAGGTCCAGGCGGGCAGCAAAGAGAGCCCATGTTAAAGCAGTCAGAGTGGAGATGTACAGGAGAAAGACAAATATGAGGAATATTTAAGTTACAAACTCATTAAGGTTGGTAATTTGTGGTAGGGTGAAATAGGGAATGACCGCTAGGATACTAGTACGGCCAACTTGGAAGAAACAGTGGCACCAATTGGGGCAGTAAACAAAATGAAGGAGAAGCAATTAAAAAGGGGAGAAGAGAGGCTGAGTTTTATTTAGGGCACCAGGAAGCTGGATCGACAGTGGGTGGATCCATTTGGCAGCCTGCCTTCTGGTAGCCCACCATCTGATAGCCCTTACAGCCCTGGAGCCTCCTGGAAAGCGGCTAGACCAGTTGTGAACTTGAAGATCCCTCATGAGATGTGATGGAGCTGAGATTGGAGATCCTGAATGTATAGGTCTTTTCTCCTCATATCATTTAAAAACTTTACCTTGAAAAGGAAACTTGGACAGAGAAGATAATCTGTCATATACTGGATGGGGGTTCTGTAAATTGAAGAGTCTAGTGGTCCATATAGAGAGTACCTTCATTAGCAATTGTATATTTCACCAAATTACCTATTCCTTACTTTTTTAAAGTTGTTTTTTTTTTTTAATGTGGACCATTTTTAAAGTCTTTACTGAATTTGTTACAATATTGCTTCTGTTCTCTATTTTGGTGTTTTGGCCACAGGGCATGTGTGATCTTGGTTCCCTGACCAGGGATCGAACCCATACACCTCACACTGAAAGGAGAAGTCTTAACCGTTGGACCACCAGGGAAGTCACCCCATTCTTTTTTTTTCCATTTATGTTTATTAGTTGGAGGCTAATTACTTTACAATATTGTAGTGGTTTTTGCCATACATTGACATGAATCAGCCATGGATTTACATGTATTCCTCATCCCAATCCCCCCTCCCACCTCCCTCTCCACCCAACCCCTCTGGGTCTTCCCAGTGCACCAGCCCCGAGCACTTGTCTCATGCATCCAACCTGTGCTGGTGATCTGTTTCACCCTTGATAATATACATGTTTCGATGCTGTTCTCTCTAAACATCCCACCCTTGCCTTCTCCCACAGAGTCCAAAAGTCTGTTCTGTACATCTGTGTCTCTTTTTCTGTTTTACATATAGGGTTATCATTACCATCTTTCTAAATTCCATATATATGCATTAGCATACTGTATTAGTCTTTATCTTTTTGGCTTACTTCACTCTGTATAATGGGCTCCAGTTTCATCCATCTCATTAGAACTGATTCAAATGAATTCTTTTTAATGGCTGAGTAATATTCCATGGTATATATGTACCACAGCTTCCTTATCCATTCGTCTGCTGATGGACATCTAGGTCACTTCCATGTCCTGGCAATTATAAACAGTGCTGCGATGAACATTGGGGTGCACGTGTCTCTTTCAGATCTGGTTTCCTCGATGTGTATGCCCAGAAGTGGGATTTCTGGGTCATATGGCAGTTCTAATTCCAGTTTTTTACGACATCTCCACACTGTTCTCCATAGCGGCTGTACTAGTTTGCATTCCCACCAACAGTATAACCCCATTCCTTTTTTAACTCAATGAACATTGTCTGAATACTTACTCTGCTAGAGGCTAAGACTACAAAGATGAACAAGGTGTAGAGAACATACTTACGAGACTCACAATTAAGTGTTCAGAGACTATTTTGACTCTGTAGCTGACAGTGTAAAACTCTGGTTCAATTGAAATACTCTGGTATTTTCCTTTTTTCTTTTTCAGTTAGGGTAAAGAATAGTTTAATGTCACTGGTGAATATGTTAGCCTATCCAAGTCTGAAAATGGCAAACTAGACATTACGGACCAATTTTCCTATTGAGGATAACCAGAAAAGCCTAAAAAATTTGAGAGCTAACAAGAGAGTGAAAAATTACTGGGCCAGTTTGGAGGCCCAGAGCAGACCCAGGTCTCCTTTAACTTAAGAGCATTTGGTAGTTCCTGAGGGGTTGGAAAGAAGCTAAGTGACTGAATTAACAGAACAGATTGCTGTCCAGGGGTGAAAAGTCTCCATGGCGAATCTTGTTACTGTCAGTTGAGATGCTGAAGAAGTAAGGAAGAATTCGTAGACAAGCTCTCCCAGGTGCTTCACATTAGAATTATCCCAGTTGCCTGGCAGAAGCAAATGTAAATCCTCTTTCAAGAAAGAACACATGTCTGCTAATAGTTTTGTACACACAATTAACTGAACATCTTTGTTTTGTATACTCTTTGGTAGTGAGTTGTAGTTCACAATAAAAGGGCTTTATACACATACCTACTTATTTCACACAAGATATATGCTAAGCACCTAGCCTCATGCCTGGCACATACTAGAGAAATGAGATGGCTTCCTGCCCCCCATTCCTTTTTTTCTTTCTAGCAGAGAAAAGAGAAAAAGAGGAAAATGTGAATGTTCCCAAACATCTCACTTCCCAAGTACAGACACCATCATTCTCTTTCATTCTCTTACAACTTCATCCCCATGGCAACTGCAATCAGAGGCTGGGTCTGTGAAGAAAAGGAGGGATGTGGGCAGGCAGCCTGAACTTGATTACCTCCTTGCATGAGAGGACATCCTTGCTAATGACTAAATTGCTGGAGTCCTAAGCTGAAAGTGCCCATTAACGGATAATATGGTTGCTTGTTCTATATTTTCTTTTCCCTTCCAAAACACCAAAGCAAAACCTTTGTTTAAAGGTTTACCTTTGCTGCAGGTTGCAGTTAATCCTATAATCACTGAATGAATGGCTATCAAGCCAGACATTCTTTGTGCGTCAGAGAAGCAAGAGGCCTGTAGTGGAAGCATTTCTGCAGGGAGATTGTAATGCCTGGGGAGGCTGGAGTTGGGGTGCGGGCGCAGCTGGCCGTGGGCTGCAGAGAACAACTAGCTGCTCGTCTGTTCACCTGCTCCCACTCGGCCGGCCTGTCTCAGCCTGCACCCGCTGGTCTGGGTGCTTGCATCCACCCGCTTTCATGCCTCAGCTTGTTAGGAACAGCCATTTGACATGTTTACGACACAAGAAAAGGCTAGTGATACTTCGGAAGAACAATGAAACTCTATCAGATGAAAAATCAGACATCTGAAAATCAAAGAGGTGCCATGGACCACTTATAAATGACACCTTACCTTCCTTCAAGCCTCATCCCACCACCCCTACCCCCGTATTCAAACCCCTACCCCCAACCAATTCACTTGAAAAGTACCAGTCTTAGGAAGAAATTTTTAAAAAAGAGAGATTTCCAGGCCTGGAGGTGAGCGACAAGTTCAAAGGGCCAAACACTGAAATCACAAAGGGAGGCTTGTTTTTAGCTGATGTTGAAATTCTTTCTAGTGACCTCAAAGAAAATTCTGCCTTTAGCAGAGATTTGTTCTGCAAGGAGGATCAGATTGGAATTCTTTGCGGACCAGGAAGGTGGTGGGGGTCAGGGGAAAGGGTTCAGGAGAGGACATTTGGACTTCATTTCTGCGGAATTTGGCAGGAGGCATTCTTCTGGCAGAAGTGAGCACCACTGAAGACTAGATTAGTGAGTGATTAACTCAGCAAATAGTTACTGAGGACTTAGAGTGTCCCGTGTGCGATGGTGCAGGAGTCACTCGGGCCAGCCAGAGAGACTGTGCCCCTGCCCCCACGGAGTATGAGGACGGAGGGGCGATGTGGTTCCAAACCAGGTTCCAGGTGGGTTAGACACCTATAACACATGGGCCTTGCAGGATGACCGGCCTTAAAAAAGAAAGGAAAAACAGCCGGAGAATTTGCAGACCAGAATAACCACCAACTCCTTCATTTCACATCTGCAGAAGTCTGGCAGGAGGGCAAAGTGCGAGGAAGAGGGTGGCATATGCGGCTGTCATAGACGACTTGCAAACACAAAGACCCCACCTGAACATGGATGGTCAAGATGGGCCTGGAGAAAGGGGAACTCAGGGATGTAGTTGGGGAGATTGATCATCTACATAAATAGTGTCAAGAACTGGAGAACTTAACTGCAGGCCAGAACAGTGCTGTCTTGCAAAGCAGCAAAAACTGTCAGAGGAACACCACCGCTACTTCTCTGAGCATCTTCTTCCAGGGAGCCCAGAACTAGAGGGAGGAGAAAACAGGATTGACAGATGGCAGACTGACTACTCAGAGGTCAGCTAAGAAGGACACACACTGCCAGTCTGCTCATGGGTGGGAAGCCAGAGATACGATGTCCCATCTTTCTGGGGAAAGTATGAGATTCACCCAGAGATGATTTGGTCGTGCTTAGATTTCCAGAATGAACTGGTATGGAGGCAGCAGAAAGATCTGACAGGGGAGAACTTTCTAGTCTTTTTTTTTTTTAAATTAATTTTTATTGGCGTATAGTTGCTTTACAATATTGTGTTCGTTTCTACTGTACAGCAAAGTGAATCAGCCATACGTATACACATGCATGAGTGCCTGCTCCATTGCTTCAATCTTATCTGACTCTTTGTGACCCCATGGACTGTAGCCCACCAGGCTCCTCTCTCCATGGAATACTCCAGGCAAGAATATTGGAGTCGGTTGCCATTTCCTTCTCCACGAGATCGTCCTGACCCAGGGATCACACTCAAGTCAATCTTGAGTCTCCTGCATTGGCAGGTGGATTCTTTACCCACTGAGTCACCTGGGAAGCCCATGTATATGTATGTAACCTCTTTTTTGGAGAACTTTCTAGTCTTGATTTTGCTCTGGATTCCTCTGCAGGACCCTTGGCAAGCTTCCTTCCTTAACAATTTCCCTGTTTGCAAAGCATCAAAAACACTCATTACAGCAATTCCAATCCATTACCTTCATCATGCTCACTGCCAAAATTAAGTAGTGTAACACCAACATATCCTCTGTAATCCTTCCCTATGACACCATCTCTGATGTTTACAAAGTGTTTCCAGCCAAATTAGAGCAGGGAGGATTGGACCTTAACATCCAGAGAGAGGGGGATGTAGCCATCTCCTTCTACAGGGTGAAGTCATGGCCCCTACATATTACTGCAGTTGGCCCTGGGGCACCATGGACCCTGCCAACTTGGAGAGCTGAGCAGAGCAGAGCATCCCTCAGCCTTCAGAGCTGGCAAGACTGTAATGCACAGATGTGCCCTAGTCATAGACTGCAATGGGGTGAGATTTTACTCTTCAAATATGGAAGTCTTTCCTCCAGATTTGGAGGACCGTGGAGGACTGGGACTTGTCACTTTTCTTTATCTCTCCCTCAGTATCCAGCACTAATGCTTGGTGTTTTTTAAATTATTGTCAATAGAACAAATTCAACAGATATCTACCAAGTGTTTATTGAATGGATCCTATGACAGGCACTGAGCTACAATAAAGAGATGTTGTTTTTGTAAAGGACCAAAAGGTGCTTACAGTTACAATATTGTTCTCAAAAATAACCCATCAGATTTGCATTTCTCGCTAGAATAGCAGCCTCCCAGCTTTGAGAGGGGAGGGCTCCATTCTCCGCCTTCACACAGGCCAGTTCCACCCCAGGGTCCACAGTGGGTTTGGGCCAGTCCTTGTCTGAGTGAGCCGAGACCTGTCCCTGAGTGTGACAGGCCAGAAGCAAGTCACTGATGCAAGTTTTAATAGTCACTAAGGCTCTCAAATTCACCCCAAAGGTGAGGGAGGGGACTCAGCCTGAGTTTTACTAGTTTATTGTGAGTCGAATTGTTTTCTGAGATTCTTGGAAGGGGATGGGGGAGGGCAGTGGTGTGGTGGGAGGGACAGGGTGTTAGGAAAGCAGGTGGGGAGAGTCAAACAATTGGGGAGCATTTCAGAGTGATACGGAATCGGCAAATGTCATCTTAGCTGGTTGTAAAGGGGACAGCGGTACTTACAAACCATTCCCCTTTGATAAGATGAACGGAACAGAAAACCTGAGTGCTGTTATCTTATCATGCCTTCTTAGGAAACAAACCTAGAAATGCTGGCGCTTAGCCCACACTGAGAACCCAGACCGGCAGACACGTGGCAGAACCAGGCAGGCTCAATAGAGAGAGAACAGTCTTCTGCAAGCCCTTCGAGGAAGGCAGGCCTTCAGGGACAAGGGACTGTGTCCTCCGAACCTTTCTCAATGTCCTGAAAGCTGAGGCTACCCCCAAGCTCTTGCTATGCTGAGCCACAGACTTCCTGGAAACCTCATCTCCTGCCTGAACAAGGCTGGCAGAGGTTCTGTGGACCTATCCCCCCTGCCCCCCAACTCCCACTCTGCCCAGGTCCCAGGACCAAAGTGGTCCTGCAGCTGAGAGTCACAGGGACATCCGTTCTTTGCCATGACCCTTCTCTCCTCCACACTGATGACCTCCTGCTAGACCCCATGAGAATTCAGACCTGCCTTAAGCCTGCATGGATTGTGGCACTGGCACACGATCCATTCTCTCCACCCCAAATTCAGGGAGACAGAGCTCTGCCATGCGATGGTCAGGGCTCCCTGGACCAGACTGGCTTTGGAGAGAGCCTGCGGGGCTGGCCTGTAGGGAGCCACTCCCCCTTTCTCCCCATAAGGCCAGGGGGTAGATTAGAAATTTCTCCCTTGACCTCTCTGCAGCCCCAGAGGGTGACCATCTCACTTATTCTCATCCACAATCTACCTGCTACAGTGTTGGCCACACTTCTTCCAAGCACTTTCCTGGGGACACTTAGCCAGATGCAAGAATGTCCCTTCAGTGACATGGCAGCTCTGAGCCAGAGCTCAGAGTCACAAAGTCCCAGAGTTGGAAGAGACTGGAGAGCTATCCACACTTACCCCACATAGGGGTGAGTTACCACTGCTACATCAAGACCCAAGAGCCGTCTATTTTTTTTTTTTTTTATTTCCCAATTAAAAAAATCCTGTTTCTCCTTTCTTAGTGCTGTACAATCTCAGTTGCTATAGTCAGTCCTCATAAGATATGGTATCAGATACTGGTATGTGATCCACCACTGTCCTGGGCATACAAAGGTGATTAGGAAAGAGTACCTATACCACACAGGGATCCCAGCCTGGTGCTCTGTGATGACCAAGAGGGGTAGGATGTGGGGAGGGGAGGGAGGCTCAAGAGGAAGGGGAGATATGTGTACTTACGGCTGATTCACGTTGTTATGTGGCAGAAACCAACACCACATTGAAAAGCAATTTCCCACCCGTTAAAAGAGAAAAACAAAAGACTAACCAGGTAGGCACGTAAGTACAAGGTCCTGAGTGCTCTGTGTGGCCACGTGCCAAGTGCTGTAGGAAGGGCTCTTGAGATGCCTGATGCCTGAGCCGGCGGCTTCAGGGGACAAATGGGATTTACCAGATGGACAAATAGGAAGGGAGGGGGCATTTGAGGCAGAAAAACCAGCACTGACTCATTTATTTCCCCTTTCATTCATTCAGCTCGTATCTACTGAGAACCTGCTTGGTGGCAAGTAAGCTCTAGGTAAGAAGAGTGATAAAAGAAACATTGTCCTCAGGTAGCTTCCAGCCTAGTGTGGGCTACAGGTGAGAAAAAAGACAGCAGTGACATAGTGAGTTAAGGCAAGAACACAGGGGGAAAATAAGTGATTTGAGAGCCCATGGGAGGGCATGAAACGAGAGAAAGCAGGAAGCGAGAACCAGCTTGGTAAGCTCAGGGAACAGGTGGCCTGAGTGGCAAGCCCACTGAAATAACAGAGGGAAATGTAGCTGCGGAGGCAGGGTGAGAATGCGGAAGGTCCTAGGTTTTGTTCCGTAGGTGATGGGGCAAAGAGCTCTGAGGATATTAAACAAGAGAGTGATGTGATCCTATGTACATTCAAGGGAACCCATTCTGGGAGAGGCGTGGAGAGCCAGCAGGGAAGGTGCCGGGGTTTCGCGGGTCCTGCTTTTCTCCTCTCTATGCAGCCTACTGTGTCAATTTCCCTCTCAAAGCTTGATGCCAGATGGAACAAAATACTGTAGGTGTATGTAGGTGACTGACCAGCGGAGACATCGTGAGATAAGTAAGTATTGTAAATACTACCCTTCTGTTAATTGCTGTCTGGGACGGCAATAAGTTTTGGTAACATTGCTCTGCTGCTTCATGTGGAGCTTATTACCAACATTAAATTTTGGGTCACTTTCTTATTTACTATGACCCAACACTGGTTCGTCATTTGATATGGAGATATTCAACTCCTGCTACCAAAATGCAGGAATTCCCATTCATCTTAGTTAGATGTTATTTTGTAGACTCTGCCCATTCATCTAGTCCAACAGATTTATTTGGGATCCTATGTGTTCTATCAATATATTTTTATCTTGCCTAGTTTTACAGCATCTTTTGGGCTGATCGGGCCCAAAGCCCTGACATTGACCCCTCTTTTCCCTCTCATCCTCATGCAACGTATGAACAAAATTCAGTTGTTTCTGTCTAGAATTTGACTACCTCTTAGACCACATCTCAGTGCCTCCTTTGGCTGCCAGCCTGATTCAGCCATCATGACTGCACAGTTTATTACAAGAACCTGGTAACTTGTCTCCTTGTTTCCAATGAAGCCTCCCTTCAGTTCTATGACTCCATAAAGGGAGCTTTGTAAATCAGAGCACGTCACTCCCCAGGTCAGTGGCTGTGTCATTACCAACCCTGGTCCTTACGAGGATCTGCAAAGTCCTGCCCCACCCAGCCTCCTGCTGTTTCTCTGGCCCCACCCTCTATCATTCTCCCCCAAAGTCCCACACACTGGATGCCCTGCCAGGCTCTTTGCACTTGCTGTTCCATCTCTAGAGAGTGACATGCCTCTGGGTTTTACTCAAAGTTCTTGTGTCCAAGATCTTGCCTAACTCGCCTCTTTAATATTGAAATCTTCTCCCTCTAACATCCTGTATCTTCTTGCACCACTTTCTCTCCACAATACCTATCAGCAACCAACATGTTATATATTTACTTATTATTATTTTTTGAAAGTGAAGTGAAAGGCACTCAGTCTTGTCTGACTCTTCACGACCCCATACAGTCCATGGAATTCTCCAGGCCAGAGTATTGGAGCGGGTAGCCTATCCCTTCTCCAGCGGATCTTCCTGACTCAGGAATTGAACTGGGATCTCCTGCATTGCAGGCAGATTCTTCAGCTGAGCTACCTGGGAAGCCCTTTTATTATTTTTTACTATTTATTTATTTGGGTCTAAATTGTGGCATGTGAGATCTTTAGTTGCAGCGTGTGGGATCTTAGTCCCCTGAGCAGGGACTGAACCCAGGCCCCCTGCATTGGGAGCATGGAGTCTTACCCACTGGACGATCAGGGAAGGCCCTGCTTATTTATTTTTTAAAATCATGTAAGTCTCTCCTGCTAGATTTACCACTCCAAAGAAGGCATGGATTTCTGTTTGTTTTGTTCACTGCTCTACTCCCAGGGCCCAACACGTAGTAGGAATGTAATATTTGTTGAATAACTATATGGCCAGAAATTTTGCCTGGTGCTGACAGCACTGAGAAAATTCACTTCTTTCATTTTCAAAACTGGAACATATCTGCTCATCTCTCTCTTCTAGACTTTTCTCTGTTTGCTGTGGGCTGTTTCCTAGCAGATGTTTCACAGCAGATCAGCTACAGAGCAGCGGCAAGAGCAGTTCAGGTTTTGAGCACTGAATGGGTGCCGGGCTGAGTGCTGAGAATAAACAGAATCTTATCCTTTAATCCTTCAGAAGTCCTATGAAGCAGGTATTATTGGTCACCCCTTTTAAAAGTGGAAAAACTAAGACAGAGATTGATTAGGTAATTTCCCCAGGGTCATACAGCTAGCCAGTGACAGAGCCAAGATTCAAACCCAGGCAGTCTAGCTCCAAGGTCTGTGCTCTTCATTATTCTTCTGGAGCTACAGCAATCCCTTCTTGAAATGTTCTCAGAATTTGGGGATGTAATTGGCTCAGGCCAGGATATGTCAGTTACCTTGAGGATGCACACGCTTCATTCTTTGAGGATGTCAGTGTCTTCTGCTCTTTTTGGTCTTGAAATCATTCACTTTGACAAAGAAGTTGGAAGCAAAACAGATGGATAGGAGTGTTTTTCTGTCATTCAGTAACACCCCATCACTGTCCCCTAGGGACAGACCTAAGTCCCCTGTGTTTGTCTGCTCAAACAATGCCTTAAAAAGTTTTGCTAACATTTTTCAGATAGCCCACATTCCTGGCATGACTCCCACAGCTCCTTACAGTCTTTTATACTTAACGTTGTTTTTGGTCAACAGCCACCCTTCCACCTTTTATTCATGTTCTTTTTAAAGACTAGGCTCATCTGGGCGTTTCCTAGGTAGCCATGTCTGCCTTTCTATTTCCTGGCCCATGTTTATTAAGATGACCCTTTTAGAGCCCTCCTGTTCTCCTTCCATTTCAGGAGTAATTGAGATCTCATTGGTAGAATCTCATGGCAGAACTCCCATCCTGATTCCACTGGAGTCATGTTCTCTCCACAGTGTGGAGTTGGTGCTGGGAGGGACTCTCCAGCAGGGGCTACCTTTCCAAACCCCACTTCAGACAGGGAACCCAGTGGTTGAGTTCCGGCCAGTGGCATGAAGGCAGACATGATAAACACCACTGGCAGGGCTGACCCAGAAAGGCTCCTCCCTGGCTCTTCAAGACCTTCTTCCCCACCTGACGCTGCATGTCTCCAGTCTAGCTGACTTCGGAAGCCACGCGTTAAATAAGCAGTGCCTCTGCCGGCCAGGGTGCTGAGGGATCCCTTTCCCCATCAGATTCTGTGAGAGTGCAAACTAATTGTGTTAAACCACCGAGATTTGAGAATTTGTATTAGTATAGTACAATAGCTAGAATCATCTTAACTAAAACCGTACCTGTGTTTCTCCATGAGCCTTTGAGATCGTCTCTCTATACAGTCTGGAAAAGTGCACTGAGCCTGTAGCATGGGTTTCTCTCCTCAGGCATCACGAGCTTTACAGGGAAGTGGGTGCATTCTCCCCCATGATCCCATTGCTGCCACTTCACAGGCTATTCTTCTCCATCGCGGTGAAGTCCGTGCCACAGTTTTCCTCATCAGGTTGTCCACCATCTGGAAAAAAGCACTGGAGGCAGCTCTCTAAACAGTTGGTTTGGGTAAGGGGCCACCCAGATCCTACTAAAGACAGGAGCATAAGAAGTATTCGAGGGTTCAGGGAGAAGGCAGTATTTGGTTCTTCCTGTCAGGAAGACTAGAATACGCTTCAGGCCGTGTAAGAAACTTCACCCTCAGCCCGAGGAGCCAAGCCAAGGTCAACAAGCAGGCCCTTGTCCACCCTCCGTGTGTGGCAGGCGTGGCCCCCGAGGGGCTTGATGTGTTCTCCATGGAGCCTTCATGCTGCAGCGACAACCAAGGGTCCCCAGCACAGATGGGTGAGTGGGAATGAAGCAGGCGGTAGGGAGAACACCCAACCAGGCTGGACTCCTTAGGCAGAGAAACGAGTTCCCAAGAAGGCCTGGTCCAGGTGTCCTGGTCCCTCCTGGGCATAAGGAGGCCCCCCAGGGGGAGCTTCAGAGCACCCAACTCAGCAAGAGGTGCCACCCGAGACCCCAAGTTCACAGAACCTCTTGGCTGTTTGGCTCGATTGTTTGTGCTTTGTTTTCCATGTGAAATGGGAATAAGGCAACTGATTTGCCCCATTTGGAAGAAATATGAAGTATTGAAAATCACCACTATGAACAACAGTAATAGACACTTAGGGAATATTTACTATTAACCACTATCCCAAGCACTTTACACAAAGTAACTCAGTTCACCCCAAAACAAATGCTAGGAGGCTGTGCTACTATAGCCTGGTATTGTCTTCTAGAGAGACGATACATCTAGTCTGATGTCGCATGGGCAGTCGTGGCCGTGCATGGGATTTAAACACAGGCAGTTTGGCTTGTGAGTCTGTGTTCCTGGCCACCATGTCAGGCCTCCTGGGAACACTGCTGGTCCCCGTCCATGAGAGGATGAGGACACGTGGGGGAAAGGGTCCACGCCAAAGCACTGATTATATCTTGCTCCCTCTCTTCCTGCCTTGTCTCCATGCTGAAGGGAGAGGATAAGTGGCACCACTCCAGGTTCAAATGAAACAAGATGGAAGAAAAAAAATGAGAACCAATGAACATCCAATAAGTTCAAGAAGAAGCAGAATGAGAAAATAGAGGAGAGGCAGCACTGGAGAGACAGAGTGAGAATTTTTCAGGCTTAATGAAAGAAATGAATCCTTAGACCAAAGAATCACACTAACTCCCAAACAAGACAAATTTTCAAAAATCCATACATAGACACTATGTTAGAGAAGCTGATGAACAGCAAATATAGAGGAAAAATTGAAATCAACCAGAGAGAAAGGAAAGATTACCTACAAAGGTAATTGGACTTTCAGACAGATTTCTCAGCAATACAAGATTCTAGAAAATAAGAAAATATTTTCTAAGCGCTGAGAGAAAATATGAAACCACAATTCTATATCCCTTTAAACTATCCAAAAATACAAACATTTGATATTAAAAACAAAACAAACAAATGAAGAAAGCAAAGGCGGCAGTATTTGTGTAGGGGCAAAACACTGAATTAGGAATCAGAAGACCACTTAGTTTTGTGATCTTAGGCAAGACATTGAAACCTCAGTTTCTGATTTATAGAAGGAAAATGTGCCCATTGCAGGGATGTTATGAGTTCCAACATGAAAAGGCCTATTACCATGCCCAGCATTTAGTGGCACCTGGATGAGTTAGCTGAGATCGAATCCAGGATTCAGTTCCAAGAAGATGGGGCAGGCAGGGGGCTGTGAGCAGGAGAAGTCCTGCTGAACTAATGTTACTTCAAGGACAGGGGTCCACAGAAGTCATCACACTTGGGATATTGCATGCTTCAATCTCCAAGAACAAAAATCTCATTATTCCTGAGCAGACTGCAGCATGAAGACAGAGCAGATGGGCAGGCGGATACATCTTTCTGGGCAGAGCCGGCTCTCACCTATTCAGACTAAAAGGTACAGAGCCAGCCTAGAAGTCCATCTCTCAGCAGGTGAATTGGAGCAAGCTGGGCTGCTGCAAACGCATGGTCCTGGGTGAGTGAGTAACCGTGGCTGCAAGACTGATCCCCCCAGAAAGCTATTCTTATCTCCTATCCGCCCCTGCATCTCCGAGCACTCCCTATTCAAACCAGCATGGAAACCGACAAGGTTGGGTTGGGGTTGGGTTTGGGTAATTATTGTTACTTTTGCTGCTTGCTACTGGGATAAGGGATTAGACAATGGGCTTCTGGGCTAGACAAATAAGATGGAACTCTAGGTGGGCTTTGGGCTCTTCATGGGATTTTCATGGAATCCATGCTCCCAAGTCAGCTGGGCTCTGATCCTAGGGGTGGCTTTGTCCCCAGTCAGGCCACCATCTGTCTCATGGACTGTCACAGTTCTCAGAGTCCTCACTCTATTGATATGATTCATGCAAAACACACCCATGTTCTACTGTCTGAGCCTAGAAGGCCCGATCATTAGGTGTATTTGCTCCACAGGTCCTGTGTGTGCAGCCAAGACCACAGGGCTGAGAGAGGAGGTGTGTGTGTGTGGCAGACGTAGGAGGTTTCAGACACGTCACCCAGGTCTCATTTAAGCAAATGTTTGGGACTAGATAGAGCAGGAAACCACATGTGTCTGCTATGACTGGCCTGGGTGGTTTCCTGTTCCTTTCCTGAGTCCATTCCTGAGTCAGAGGTGGACCTTGCCTTCAGCAGGGCTCAAGATACCACATGCAAGATGCAGGTTCAGAATCTAGCATCTACGGAGCCAGTGGGCTTCTCTGAGGGGATCTGGGCTCCTGGCAGGAGTGGGGTGATCTATTTCTTTTGTACATGCCCCAGGTCCTTAAATGACCAAGAGGCCTTGGTTAGCATGATGGATTTGACACTCCATCCTCTGTGACTTGGAGAAGGAAAGTGAGGGAGAGGTGGAAAGGATACAGTATGCTGGGCAGTTTGGGTCAAACATGAGAAGCCAATTCAACTTTTTTCCTGCGAGTTTCTCAAGCCTCTATCACACAGGATGTGTTCTCTCTCCTCCACCCATCAGAGCATCTTAGAAATATTGTCTCTGTGTGCAAGGGCCTTGCTGGGGCTGCAGCAGCCCCGGGGAGCAGTAGGTAGACTCTGGGGTAGATACTGGGGGAGGGGAGAGGGTGAAGAGGACCCGTCACTAGGGCTCCTGTCCCAGGATGTGCGGGGAAAGGGTGGGTCAATACACTGCCCAAACAGCTGCCTTATGCCATGATGGTGGCAACAGCCCCAGGCACAGGTGTGGGGAAACACATACTTCATCTAGAAGGCATTTTTGCTAGGCTCTTGGCATGACCAGACTCTGTGCTAGAATTCAAAACAAAGTGAGACCTGGATACACTGCCCAGGAGGCACAGTCAAAGGCAGGGAAGTAGCATCCCACAGATTGCAGGCAGAACCAGGCTGATTTACCCACCTGAGGGTGGGCTTGCTCTTGCAAGGTTAGCGACTCAGAGGATGCAACCTCCAGCCACAGCATCCCTCCCCTCACTTTCAGAGCAGCACCCAAATCAGCACCCCGATCTCGGCAGTTCAGGGGCTCCGTCATCAGAGACACTTCAGCATCACGGGGGCTCCATGGAACTGGAGCGTTCATTCATTACCTCGAGAGATGTCCACTGAGTGGTCACCAGGGGTGAGAGTCGGGGAACCCAGGGCTCCCCAGTGGGGAGGACAGACCCATAAACAAATCCTATGTCTTAAAATGAAGAAACAAATCAGAGACGTGTTACAGAGAAGGGAGATGTGCTTGGGAGGAGCCAGAAGGGAAGAGCTGCAGCTTGTTTACCAACAGACACAGGTCAGCATGACGGACTGAACACTTAGCTTCCATCGGATTCACCCAGAACCATTCTGATCATTACCTCTGCCCTTCCTGGTTCCTACCCCATGAAAGGGCATTGGAAGATGCTGACGTCAGAAGCGGCAAGTCAGGACGCCCCAGGCTGGGTTCCATGATGCTCTTCCCGCCTCTCCCCATCCCAGTGTCTCTGTGCAGCCTCTTTCTGCTGCCCCAGGGACCTGCCTGACCCCTGTGGACTGCAAGTAATGCCCCAGCTTTACTCTGCCCTGGGCGGGGACTGTCCCCTAGGGCAATGAAGGTGATTGTTTTCCTCTTGTGGTTGCCCTCCTCCTTACCTGGGTGACTCATCGAGGTGGCAGGCCAGCCTGGGGCTCAGAGGTGGGGTGCAACCAGATCTACAGGATGTCACAAGGGAGAAGCCTGCTCCCACATGGACATAACTTGTCTGTTTTTCTAAGCTCAGCCATGACCTGATAAAGGATACAGTGAGGCCTGCAAGGAGGAAGAAAGGAAGTCAGGGAGATACACATTTTTTGGCCAGAGCCCCATCAGATAGGAGAGAAAGAGTCCATTCTCCCAGGGGAACGCAAGGCATGCTCTGTCCTTGGGTGCTGTTTTCCCAAGCAACAGGGTTGATGCTGGGTGACCCGTGGAGGGTGGGGTGCCGGTTGTGACACGGGCCTCCAGCACCCCACCCAGTCCACGACACCCACACCCGCTCTCAGGGGCCCATGGGGTAGCCAAGCCGGGGAGTCCCTGCCAGATTCCCTTCCTTTGTCTTAGGCAAACTTGGAAGGAAGAATGGTGAGCGTGGGTAATACAGTCAGGGTGGAGCCACAAAGGTGGAGTACAAGGTTTTACCCATCCCACGGGCCCCCCTTCTCCACCCTACCTGCTGTCCCCTCTAAACACCCCGACCCCCATTCAAAGACAAACTAGTCACTGAAGAGGAGAAGGCCTCGAAGTCTCACAGCATGTACCTCCGGGGCAGGAGAGGAGAAGGTGAGGAGGTCCTTGAGGGTGCGGAAGTCCCCAAAGATGGGCCTTCCACCTCTCAGGCTGGTCCTCCTTTGATCTTGGGATGTGGCTTTGCCAGGCTGGTGTCAAGCATGGCCACACCATAAGCCCAAGGACTGGGTTTGGGGGGGCTGTGCCTGCTCTGACAGCAGGTCAGCCTCCAGCCCTCTCTCCGGTCTGGGGTTTGATGTTCCTCTCTAGGTGTGAACTGGGTCCAGGGAGGAAGCCAGGGCCCTCAACTCCATGCATCCTTACTCAAGTTGTCCTGGGGAGGAACCAGGAGCATCAACAAGATCTCCTGTTGATTGTTGATTGGTCCATGACCAGCACGGACCCTTTCTTCCCACCCAGAATATCCCAGGATTGACTTGAAGAAAGTTCTGATACCATGCTGGTGACTTTTTACCTAATCCCTCCTTCAGGGCTCAGATCCATTCCTACCTCCATCATGAAGCCTTCCTTGTCAATGGCAACTTGCCACCATCTTCTCCCGCCCCTTCTGCATTTGCAAGAGTCCGCCACCACATCTCTTTTCGGGTTTTCTTCATCACTTCCTGTGCACCTCTTCTCGTCAGGTCCTCCTCAGACCCTGCACTGGGGGTTGGGAGCCGATGTCACATGGTATGCCTATTCCTGGCTTCCAACGCAATCAGGAAGATGTACAGAAATGGCCATTTCACTTGGCGCCATGAGGGACAGTCAGAGAATGTGCTCCAGGGGGTGGAGGAAGAAGACAGATGCCTCACAAGCGGCATCTGAGAGTGACTTTCAGAAACACATAGCATTTCTTTTTTTTTTTTTTAATTTTTTGCACACACCACAGGGCATGTGGGATCTTAGTTCCCAATCAGGGATGGAACCCAGGTCCTCTGTATTGGCAGTGCGGAATCTTAACCATTGGACCACCAGGGATGTCTTTGAAACACATAGGATTTGGGTGGCAGGGGCCAGTCTAGGAGGAGACAGAGGGAGAGGCAGGAAGGCATGGAGGCAGGAAGTGGTGGATGGCAGTGTGGGGGCGCCATCAGGTGGGCCCCCACCAGGCCAGCTCTTTCAGGTTGGCTGATTGACACCTGAGCTCCCCTCCTCGAGAGTTTCCCCATACCGGCAGCTTTGTGCCCAGGGCCATCTGGGAGCAGAGACTTGCAGCAGTGTGGGGTGCCGGGAATAGCTGCAGGAAGAAGTGGAGGCAACAGTGTGGTCTCCTGCTGTGAACACCAAAGTCAGCAACTCCCCCACCCCTGCCCAGAATTTCCATGCAACGTGGGCCCTTGATCAATACCAAGATGCCCTCCATGGGCCTCAGCTTCCCAGGGTGTGCTGGAAATAACCGCCTACCTGAGAGGCGATGGAGCTGGCCGCTAAACCGTTTAATTCTGCAGACTCGTCAACAAGCCCTGCAGTGGGGTTAACGTTTAGCTGGTGGTGCGAGGGCTGGGTTCTGGCTGGAGCCTGAGCCAAGGCGGATGGAAGAACAAGGGGGGTGGCAGGGAGAGGGGTACGAGGGGTACAGTCGGAGTACAAGGCTGTGCCGAAGGCGCTGCCATCCTTCACCAGCAGCCAGCTCCTGGACACATCCGCTCAGTCTTCCCTGATGAAGCGCGTGCCTAGGGCAGAGAGGTGGGCGCTGAGCTGAGCTGGTTTTCCTAACAGATAGTCAATTTTGTGACTGAAGGGTTGGCCTATGGAATCAAATCAGGCAAATGAGAATGTGGTCTGCTGACAGCAAAATCACCTGGGGTTTCCCAGGGAACATCCATGAATTCTGATTTAGTGGTTTTCGGTGACGCCCCTGTGAGTCTTTTTTAAACAAGCATTCAAGACCTGTAGATCTAAGAAGGCGTGGAATAAGATTGGATCCACAGATGGTGACAGATCCTACTCATGTAAAGCTGCTGGCATCCTGACCTTGTCTGTGCCTCAAATCACCCTGAGACTGGCCTAGAGAAGGCCCCCTGGGCGCCGCCTCCAACAGCAAGATGTCCTGTAGCTTAATCTGGGGAAAGGAGTCCCTCATCGGAGGGGCAAGGCTGCCACCTGCTGGTCCATTCTAGAAATGTCTCCCAGTCTCAGATGCCTGGTGGAAGCCAGGGGACACGGGCATGCCCTCCCTTTCCTATTCTGCCTTTGAATGTCTTGTTCAGAGAACTGGTGTCCCCCAACCTTGCACCTCTTCTGCTGCCTCTCATCTAAGCCCATCTTCCCTGGGCAACCACCAGTCAACAGGCAGATCCTGCGGACCCACCTTTTTTCCCGGACTTCAGTTTAGTACCTACTTGATATGAGCCAGTTGTGGGCTGGCCCGGCAGGGGCAAGTAATGCAGAAGGTTTGAGAAGTGAGGACAATTTTTGAACATGCGTCATTTCTCTCTGAGGTGACATCTGAGCTGAGGGTAAGAGGGAGACAGGCAGGTGGGAAACGGGAGAGGAGATTCCAGGCAACAGGACTAGCAAGCTAGGCTATTGAATATAGAAACTGAATTGTCTTATTTTTAATCCACTTCTTGGCTGCCCCCAAAAGGATGGAATGCTAACATTTCTCCTCAATTTCTTGGCAGGTTTAAAGATTACGAGACAGGGAAACAAGTTTTTCAGTTGCTAAGATTAGATTTGGAGTTTTAGGGGCCTCCAGGTTTGGTGTGAAACGACAAGAGGGAGGCCTGGGTTTGAGGGAAGAAGCTGTTTAACCAGGACAAGCAGGAGGCAGAGAAAGTTTCTCCTCTCTGCAGAGTTCTCCTGGTCTGATGTGATAAGGGCTCCCAGCCACCACTCCCAACCTGGCCCTGCAGCACCCCAGGGACTCATCAGGCCCCAGAGGGAAGTGGCTGAAGCTCTAGGGTGTGCTGCCCTCCCAGCCTTGCAAAGAACTTTCAGGTCCCAAGAATGGCAGAGGAGCATCCCTGAACCTGCAGACCTGTGAGCCCCAGCTGTCTCCATGGTGACCTGTAGAGACAAATGTCCAAGGACCAGATCCACTGGTCCTGTGAAGGACTCTCGGACCTTGACATAGATCAAAAGTAGAGAGATATCCATTCAAACCACAGTGAGAAAACAAAGGAACTCAGTGTTCCTGCACACCAGGGTCTATAGCAGATGCTACTGATAATAGATACAATGAGGGTCAAGACACGATACCGGAATCAAATGGAGAAGGTGGACCTTTTGAAGAGCTGGTTAATAAAGCCATCTGGGTGGTGGGTGGGAGGCCAGTTGTCCAGGACGTTCTGTGGCTCCGTGGTTGCAGGATCCCAGACAAATATTTTTCTCCAGGAGAGCACTTGGCCTTGTTTTGTGCCCCAGAGGGTTGGGTCATCTGGCTCCTGCGTACCAGCTCTGAACTTGTCCTGGGGCAAAACACAGTGTGGGCCACGTTCGATCATGTTCTGCTTCTGCTCATAATCCTTGAGCAAAAGAATCATATACCTTCTAAAGACAAAATAATCATCCTTAGCATGTCCCACAAGCCCTGTGGGACATCTTTGTCCCTGCAGCATCAGCCCCCTCTCACCTTCTCTTACTCAGCCATCGGAAGGGCTCCCAGCTCCCTACTTTCTCTCAATAGCCCCCCACCCTCTCTCAGCTAACTGCTGCTCAGCCTTTAGACCTCTGTTAAGTCATTTTCTGAATCCCCACCACCACCACCACCACCATGGCTGAGTTGTATGCCCCCATGTGCTCTGGATTTGCTCCATGACTCTTAGCAAACTCACACCACCTGCTCACTTCCTGATGTGTGTCAGGAGGCTGGACTCCTTGACTGCAGAAAGTGTGTTTGTGGAATACTGGCACCAGCACTCACACCCTGATTTAAGAAAGGTGTTCAACAAGGTTTCTTAGAGGAAATAATACTCAACATGAGATCTAAAGGATTGGGGTAGGGGCAAAGGTGTGATTTCAAGCATATGCCAAGGCCCTGAGGTTGCAAAGAGCTTGGCATGTTTGAGAAACATTCCAAAGACTGGCAGAGAGGGAGGGAGCAGGTGGTGTAGGATTTGGTCTGAGAGGTTCTAACCATCACCGATAGAAACATTATTCTCTATCTTCACCTCTCTTTCCCTCTTTGCTCTCTTCTGGAGCAGGTCCATACAGCCTACTCAAGGGGTGAGTTATTTTTTCTTTTCTACAACCGTCCCACCAATGGGTAAGGCAGGTGTCTTCTTCATCTCTTCTTGCCATTTCAGGCCATTCTTGTAAGAACTTCTTGGCTTTGAAGATCAAATCATCAGCCTGCATCACCCACCACCTCTCCTTGGCATAATCTCCCACAACCCCCAGGCCACTTTCTTTCCCTCATTTTTGGGCAGGGGCGGGAGGTGGCTGCACTAGATCTGCACTGCAGCACGCAGGCTTCTCTTGCTGGAGAGCATAGACTCTAGAATACGTGGGCTCAGTAGTTGCAGCACACAAGTGTAGTTGCCCTGTGAAATGTCGGGTCTTAGTTCCCCAACCAGGGATCAAACCCATGTCCCCTGCATTGGCTTGGCTTGGATTGAATTCCTAACCACTGGACTACCAGGGAAATCCTCTTTCATTCTGTATGTAGACCTTAGCGCTTGGCTCACTGTCACTCTCACCAACAGCATCATGTCCTAATTCTCGGGACTACAGCCCCACGTGTCTGGCCTCTGCATTCCCTGATCTCCTTCCCTCCAATCACCTTGTCCTCCATCCTATTTAGTTCAGTTCAGTCGCTCAGTTGAGTCCGACTCTTTGTGACCCCATGGACTGCAGCACGCCTGGCTTCCCTGTCCATCACCAACTCCCAGAGCTTGCTCAAACTCATGTCCATTGAGTAGGGGATGCCATCCAACCATCTTCCCCTCTGTTGTCCCCTTCTCCTCCCACCTTCAATCTTTCCCAGCATCAGAGTCTTTTCAAATGAGTCAGTTGTTCGCATCAGGTGGCCAAAGTATTGGAGCTTCCGCTTCAGCATCAGTCCTTCCAATGAATATTCAGGACTGATTTCCTTTAGGATTGAGAGGTTGGATCTCCTTGTTGTCCAAGGGACTCTCAAGAGTCTTCTCCAACACCACAGTTCAAAAGTGTCAATTCTTTGGTGTTCAGTTTTCTTTATGGCCCAACTCTCACATCCATACATGACTACTGGAAAAACCATAGCTCTGAAGAGATGGACCTTTGTCAGCAAAGTAGTATCTCTGCTTTTCAATATGCTGTCTAGGTTGGTCATGGATTTTTTTCCAAGGAGCAAGCATCTTTTAATTTCATGGCTGCAGTCACCATCTGCAGTGATTGCAAAAAAATAAAGCCTCTGTTTCAATTGTTTCCCCATCTGTTTGCCATGAAGTGATGGGACCGAATGCCATGATCTTAGTTTTTTGAATGTTGAGTTTTAGGCCTACTTTTTCACTCTCCTCTTTCACCTTCATCAAGAGGCTGTTCAGTTCTTCTTTGCTTTCTGCCACAAGGCTTTCTGCCACTTCTGAGCCTATTCCATTCTTGTGCCCACATAGCTGACCATGGCTGGAAGAAAGTACACCACCTTCCCAACCAGTCTCTTTAGTTCTTGACTGCCAACCTCAAGTGGGCTTTAAATGCTGCCTGGCAATCATGGACCCATTCACTTTCCTGCTCTCCTAGTTGAACATTTCCTCTCTCTCTTCAGGCCTCCCATACCTCCTTCCCCACCTTCCGTCTCAGCCAATGACCTGCTTCCTGTTACATCGAGAAAAACAGCCCTAGAAAAAACACTTTCTCAAGCTCCGTCTCTCCCCACACCCCTGCATCTGAGTCCTTGTCCTTAAGCTTTTCTCCTGTTCTTGGGGATGAACTGTGCAGAGGCCAACATCCGCATGTGTCCTGGATCCAATCCGCTCTTTCTTTCTCAAGGACATCTCCCGAGGAATTGCCTCCACTCCTACCCCATCAATTTCTCCTTCTCTAATGGGTCACTTCCTTCAGCATGCAAACATACTCTTCCCATGTTCCAGCTCCCTCTTACAGGAAAATTCCTTGAAGGAGGTGTCTATGCTCACTGACTACAATTCCTTTCCTCTCTTAAATCTACTCCAATCAGCTTCTAATGTGCATGTGGCTAAATCAAATGGTCATTTCTCATTGTTTAGTCTCTAAGTTATGTCCAAGTCTTTGCGACCCCATGGAGGGCAGCATGCCATACTTCCCTGTCCTTTAATATCTCCCTGAGTTTGCTCAAATTCACATGCATCGAGTCGGCAATGCCATCCAACCATCTCATCCTCTGTCGACTCCTTCTCTTCCTGCCCTCAATCTTTCTCAGTATCAGGGTCTTTTCCAAAGAGTTGGCTCTTCACATCAGGTGACCAAAGTATTGGAGCTTCAGCATAGGTCCTTCCAATGGTCATTTCTTAGTGATCATTTTAACTTGAGCTCTCAGCACCATTTGGTATAACAGATCACTTCCTACTCTTGGCATCATTTCTTCCCTTGATCTCCAGAATATCACATCCTTCTGACTTCCCTTTAAATATTTGTTCTCTTCTTTTCAACTCTTTTGCTAAAGGTATCTTCTTTTCTCTCTCATCTCCCACACTGAATAACACTAAGTCTGTTCAAGGTTCCTCTTCTATTTACTATGTACACTCCCTTGGTGACTCATAAAATGATGTGGCTTTAAATGCAGTTCATACATTGGTAACTCTTTTTTTTTTTTTGCTGCTGCATTTTATTCCACAGTATAATAATGAGGGTTTTTAGCTTGGCAGAGATGGGTGTGGATCCTAACCACAAATCTTACCAACAGTATGAGTTTGAGCTGCTCTTTTTCTTATTTTTCAGGAATTGGGACAGACTGTGGATCAACCTGTGACTGTGTGCTCTCTGTGGTCCTCCTGTTCCCCAAAGGCCTTATCCCTGTAAGTTACCAAGCCTTCTGTTTTTTGTTTTCTTCTTTCTGTCTCCCCTCAGGTAAACCTTCATCTTTGGAAATCTGCTAATGCAGGGGAAAAGGGTCCATCGCTGGTCTGGGAGGATTCCACATGCCAAGGAGCAACTAAGCCGGTGAGCCACAACTACTGAGCCAGGACTCTAGAGCCTGACCGTTGCAACTACTGAGCCCGGGCACCACAAGGACTGAAGCCTGCCACCTTAGAGCCAGTACATTGCAATTCCTGAGGCTGCGTGCTGCAACCACTGAAGTCTGTGCGCCTGGAGCTGTGCCCAGGCTCCCAGGATCCTAGGTCTGCAGGTCCTTTCCTCTGGCTTTTGCCCTGCTGAAAAGACTTGGTGGTTTTTCTTAGGTGGCCACAGGAATCGGAGGTGCATCTTTGACTTTTAAAAGGTGGAAATAAGGTGAAGCTAGGAGTATCTCATTGCTGGATTCATTGTGTTTCCCATTTCCGAGGTCCTAGTTTTTTCCATTGGTAACTCTTAAACTGTACATTCTACCAAGACCTCCATCTTGACATCCAGCAGCCTATACCCAATCTAATGCCAATATTCAATTATCTCTTCAATGTTTCCACTTGGAAACAAACCGAAACTCAATCTTCTCCTCTAAAACCTGTTTCCCACATTCTTTCTTAACTCAGTTAAGGGCAACTCTCTCCTTCCAGTTTCTTGGACCAAAAATCTTAAGAGTTGTCCCTGACTCTTGTCTGTCCTTCACTTCCATATCCAGTCTGTAATCAAATCATGTTATCTCTAACTTCAAAATACACCCCAAAGTTGACCATTTCTCACCATTTGTGGCCATTCCAGTCCAAATGACCATCAAGTCCCACCCAGATGACTGCCAAGCCTCTTAACTTATCTTCCTGAGTCTACCATTGCTCCCATCAGCTTCCTGCATCTGAAGACCAAGTGAGGAGAAGGTACAAACACTCAGCCTCTGGACCTGGAGCTTTGTTTGTGTGCTGATTTTTAACTATAAATTCAATTTCTTTAAAAGGCACATCGCTATCAACATTACCTATTTATTCTTGGGTAAGCTTTGGCAGTATGTTTCTTTCAAGGAATTTTTCTGTTCTAAGTTGTCAGATCTATTGGGATGACGTCCATAACATCCCCTTCTGATTCTTTTCATACCTGTAGAATCTGTAAATGTGTTATATTTCTCATTCTTGATATTACTCATTGATATTTTCTCTTTCTCTGTTTTCTTTTTTGGCCTGGTAAGTCTGACTAGAGGATTATCAATTTTATTGAGCCTCTCAAAGAATCAGCTTTAGGTTTCATTGGTCTCCTTTATAACAAAGACCTGGTGGCTTAGACCTTGATACAGCCATATAACAGAGAAGCCTGGAGGGTTACAATCTGTGGGGTTGCAGAGAGTTGGACACTACTTAGCGACTAAACAACAACAGCAAAAGGAGCCACAGTAGCTAAGGGAAGGGCAGAAGGAAAGGAGGTCGGGGAAGTAGCAAGGGGCCAGCTGTGTACAGGCCTTAAATATCATGTGAGGAACGGGCTTCATTTGGAGTAAAATGGGAACTCTTCTGAGGGCTGTGAGAAAATAGGAGCTATCAGTTTATTAATTTGAAAAATATTTAGTACCCACTATGTGCCAATTACTGTTTTAGACTTTACGGTTTTATCAGTGAACAGAACAGACATGAATTCCAGCCACAACAAATTTATAACACTAAAAGTCTTTGCTATACATGAAGAAAGATCTCAAGTAACGATGTCAATTCCCTCAGAAATCAAAAAAAGATCAAAGTAAACCCAACATTGGTAGAATACAGGAAATGATAAAGATCAGAGCAGAAATAAATAAAATAGGAAAGAAATACAATAGGGGAAAAAATCCAATGAAACCTAAAGCTGATTCTTTGAGAGGCTCAATAGAATTGATAATCCTCTAGTCAGACTTATCAGGTAAGACCTTCTATTCTGAATGCAAGTTTAATTTTATTTTCATTTGTGCAAGGATATAACTTGTTTCATTGTTATTTTCAAATGTAATGACATGAAACTGCAAAGTATGCCTGTATATGTTTATAACCACTTTCAATTTTGCTTGTGTTTTGATCTCCAGCCTCTGCCCACATCCTCTACCTAGATTTGTCCCAGGTTTTCACAGTCTTTCCAGAGAACAGGCACGCACATTGCTGGGCTAGGAGGGAGGACCAGTCCTCAGCTCACCCTGGCCAGGAGAATCCACACGTAGAGTAGTTTCGCATCCCAGGAGCCCTAAAGGGAACTCCTTTCAAGAATCTTGGCTTCACAGTCTGGGCCAGAGCATTCTGAAGACAGGTCCTCTCCAGTTATGCTCAGGGCAGCCGCTGAAAATGGGAAGGGAAGGTGTGTTTTTATGGAAACCTCAAACGCCTCTCTTCATCTCCTGTGAATGACCTCTGTGTTCAGGCAGCCGAGCTAGACAGCTGTGAGTTGAAAGGCGTGTGTGATCAGTGGGGGCTTTGGAAAGAAAAGGCCCCTTTCACCCTGGCCAGCACTGTAGGTGGTGGGGCCCACGAAGGCCCCAGGCAGGAGCTCTCTAGCTGCCGGCAGAAGTCAGAATCCTGGTGGCAATGCTCAAGTGAGCCAGAGGGGGAGCCAGAGAGCTGGGAAGCCGATCCTTATGCAGAGAAAGGGCAGAGCAAAGCCAAGGAATGTGACGTGAAATGCCTGACGGTAGTGTGGCCCGGTCCCTCCCCTTCTTTGCTCGGCAAACCCAAGTTTATCTTTCAAGGCATCTTGGAAAAAAAAAAAAAAAAAAGGCATCTCTTTTGGAAAGACCTCTCTGAAGGCCAGGCAAGGCCGATTCCTCCTTTTCTGACTACTCACAGCATGCCTCAGAATCACGTGGGGGCTTGTTGAAATGCGGCTTCTAGGGTCCTCCGACACCTGAAGAACCTCTCGGGTGTGGCCCTGGAGTCACCATATTTAACCAGATCCATTTTTCATATGCAGAGCAAGACTGATGCCAAGCATAATGTTTTTCAAATGTTCTGACCAGGAATCAAAGCAAACCCGACTAACAAATAGTTTTCATTACAACTCCATACATATGTTTGTATATAAAAGTTAAAAAAGAAAAAAAATAGTACCTGCAATTAAACTTTTATTATGTGTAAGAAACTCTGATCCATTCTACTCTGTTCAAACAACAGTGTCAGTTATGGTTCAGGAAAGTGATTTCCTGTCCTGTTCACAAGTTGTGTATCTTCAGTTTGATAACTCCAGCCAGAGTTGTGCCCAACACACGTTTGCTGAATGAATAAGTGAAAGATGGAATACTTAAATGCATCCTTGTATCTCAATAGCTGGAAAGCAGCAGGCTCCACGAGATCATTTCTAACACCTCTTTATTTAAAATTCTGAGTCCTGATGACTCTTTTTTTTTGTTTTTTTCAGTTTTCAACAGCTTCATCATGCCCAGGGCTCTAGTAATCTTTAGTTAGAAGGATCCCCAGTGATGGAAGAGTTTAGAGGGTTCTGTTTCAGTTTGTTTATTAACCACAGATACGCAGTGTCTTCTAACCTCCCCAGACCAGCCAGAAGGACCAGCAGAGGCAGCAGGTAAGTGTACAGAACAGGAGACTCCTAGGAATTGTGTTTGTGGTGTTCTTTCTTTGTCTTCTACGAGGTCCCAAGGCCGAGTAAATGAGGAAGAATCTGCAGCCTGGAAGGGGGTGCCATTCTGAGGGCCAAGGAAATCTTCTGTTGTGTCAGGAGAGTGAGTGAGTGAGTGACCTTCACGATGAACCTCAGAGATTTCCATCCTGTTGCCTGTAGCTTATCCTCTGGAGGTGGGGACCAGGGGCTTCAGTGGTCATCTGGGAGGGTAACTGCAGCACAATGTGGGCCTTGAGGAGATGAGAGAGGGGTGGTCTGCTTGGAGCTCACCCAAGGGGCTCCGTGACCACTCTAGCTCTAGCTCATACATAGGGGGGGCCTCAGGCCTGCTCAGGAGACGGTTCTGATGGAGACTAGACGTGGGGTTCTCTGCTGTTTGGACTGCAGTAGAGGAGAGTCCTTCTCTCCTGAAATCATTCTATATTACTATTGATCATTGGGGCTTCCCCGGTGACTCAGACTGTAAAGAATCTGCCTGCAGTGAAGACCTGGGTTCAATCCCTGGGTTGGGAAGATCCCCTGGAGAAGGGAAAGGCTACCCACTCCAGTATTCTTGCCTGAAAAATCCCATGGACAGAGGAACCTGGTGAGCTACAGTCCACAGGGTTGCAAAGAGTCAGACATGACTGAGCAACTAACACACACGCATTGGCTATTATGGATTGAGTGCTCGCCTATCACTTGCACTGTGCAAAGTACGTCACCTCACTTAAACCCCATAACATTCCTGGAAGGCAGACACTATCATTAGCCATAAGTTACAGATCAAGAAACTGAGGCCCAGAAAGGTTAAGTAACTTGCCCACAGTCACACAGCAAGTGGTAGAAATAGAATGGTTGGAGTTATCGCCATGTTCTGACATCCTGTCTAGAACACAAACCTCCTATTCCTGGCATCAATTGCCACGTGTGTCAAGTGCAACACACAATGAAAAGCCCTGATATCACTGCTCTGGGGATATCACTGGCCTTGAAAAGGCCTGCTTGGCTGGCCTCTGAGTGGGAACACTTTGGGGCAAGGAGACCAGAGTAGGAAAGAGAAGATGATGCTCTTCTGGTGGCAGAGTAACAAAGGCTAAGCATTCTGGAAGGACAGGCAGGGGGGAAAGACATCAGCAAGGTCCCATCAGCTCTAGGCTAAAAATAATAATTTATTGAAAAACCACTACATTGGGCTAAAAACTTCAAAAATATTGTTTCAGGAAACTTTCACAACAACCTTATAACAAAGGTTGTAATTAATTCTTATTCCCATTCTATAGACAGAGGGCCTGAGGCTCAGGGAAGTTAAGGAAATTCGTCAAGGTCATCCAACAAATAGACCCGGGATTCAAAGCCAGGTCTGTCTAACCTGAGATTGTATACCAAGTTCCTGATCCACTCACAATTCTGCTTGCCATATGTATTCTATTACCCCATAAAGTTTGATGCCTGCGAGGAAAACAACAAATATTTGAAGTCTCTCCCATGCTTGGGGGCTCCATTAATCTTCCTCAAGGATGACACAGGCCTGGGACAAGAAAGCAGACTGGATAGTTGATTTCTCACCCAGGGTTCCCCCTGTTGGACAGCAGCTCAACTAGATCACCGTGGTGACAGCTAAAAGCAGAGCAAGGCAGGGTCGGGGTCGGGGCAGGGGGGTGGGGCAGACCTGCAAGGGTGGGGGTCCCGGAGCCTCATCAATGGAACTGGGCAGTTTCTCAGGGTCTCTCAGAATCACAGTCAGACCCAATGTCCAGGCTCAGCCATGGTTCATGAACTCAGCCAGGTGCCCACGTGTTCTCCAGGATGGAGCGCCAGTCTGTTCCATTGTCCACTTATCTCACTCAGCCTAGCTGTTTCAGTCTGTGCGGTTCACGGGCACCACTGAGCTCCGACATCTTGCCTGGCAGGGGCCAGGTGCCCTTCCATACAGGCCTCCCTCAATCTCTCTTTTCTCCCCTCCCCAGACAGGCAAGGGGACCCCTGTTTTCACCACTGCCAGTCAGGACTTCTCAAAGGGAATGCCCGATTTTGAAGGCAGACTTGCAAATAATAACAAACAAAAACAACACCTCCCTTGTCTCTGTACCTAAGGGACTGGGCAGAATGATAGAGATTCCAAAAACTCTAAAAAGAAGGAAAAAGATGGGGCCTTCCCGTCAGCCCTCACGCCTAGCGGTACTCAGAGTGACTCGGGGAGATTCAATAGGAGTGATTGTGTTTGTATTGTCGAAAAAATCCTTGTGCCCTTGGGTCCAAGCAGGCTGACCAGGGCTGAGCGAGACCTGGGGGTCTGTTCTGAGGCTGGCTCAGCTCCCTGCTTGCAGCTCCTGAGGATGGAGAAGTTCCACACACAGTAAAGGTGCAAAATGGGATGTCCAGAGGGGGTTCCAGGAACCTCTCAGGGAGATGACTCTGGAAAAGGGGCTCCTGTTACATCTTGCTGTTGTGAGTATCCGGGCCGCTTCTTATCCCATTTCTCACTCATGGAGTGGCCTGGCCCACAGTGCAGTGGCCACATCAGGGTGTTTTGAAAACCGAGGAGGAGGCAATGTGGGTGAGTTAACATGCAAGGCCCATGGCTCGTGGGCTTTTTTGTTCTACAGTCAGCTGCTAGGGTTTCTATTGTCAGCTGGACAATAATGAGCTGGCCTTTAGGGGACCCCCTGTCTCCTTGGGGAGCTGTGCAGAGGGCAAAGAAGGTCTCCTTCCTCTGCGGGGGCGGGGGGAGGGGAAGTGCACTGCAGGACCACACACACACAGAGTCGGGCAGCCTTGGGTGGATGGACTGAGGGTTTCCAGGAGGAGGGGAGGGTGGAGCTAGACCAAGGCCAAACATGCAGGCTCTGGGGTGACCGTGTTTGGGCAGTTTGTGGTTAAAGTCCGAGACCCTGGTACCTTGGAACCAGAGCTGTGCTCAGTAGTGATCATGGGGCTAGGCACCTAGAAAAGGCACTAGGCTGTCTGTGTCTCTGCACACTCAGTCTGTGGACCAGAGAGTAACACTGACCATAGCAGGCACTCCCCTGGAATGTGGTGAGGATGGATGGAGGCACTGCATGCGGTGGCAACGTGGTGTCGTCCCGAGGAAGAGCTCCGTGCGTGTGCACCAGCGCTGTGGCACTGGGAGTGGGGAGGAACACACGCACCCTCTCCCCAGCTCCGGCTTTGACCTCCGCCAGCCCCTCGAGGAATCTAGTCACTTTTCTGCCAAAGGGACCTGAAGGGCAACCCATATGATAGGGTCACTTGGGAAATTTTGAACAACAGTGTTGGGGTGTGGGTTGGTGGCAACGCCATCTGATAAGTTGCTATGGGAGATATTTTAAGCATCAACTCTTCCTATCCCACCCCTTCTCCCCTCAACACCAATGGTTCTCATCCTTTTTTGGACCACAGTCCCTTTGAGAAATGGGTCCTTTTGCCCAAACAGTGTATATCCACATATCTGTAGCATTCTGCACTTTACTTCAGGGACGTGCGGATTAGAAGCCTTGTTCTAGACTTGCAGGCTCAAAGACTTAGAGGCTTCCCTGCTGCCTGACTTCCCCTTCTGAGGCTACACCTGCAGTACTCCAAGGGGCAGAGGGACCTGCTTCTCTCCATCACATTCTGAAGTTTACTGTTCAGAAAAATGTGTCAGGTGTCACTATCACTCTCAAGGCCCTAGACATATAAAAGGAGTCCCATGAGCTACCTGTTCCCTAGAAACAAGAATATCAATAATAACAAGGAGGGCAACTGACTTTTCTGGGCACTTAACTACGTTCCGGACACGGAGCTAAGCTCTTTATGAGCATGATCTCATTTAACCTTCCCAAGACCCCTGTGATGAGGGGACCCCCATTTTACAGATATGAAGCTAAGGCACACGGAGGTCAAGTAACTTGTCCAAGGTCACACAGGTTGTGAGTTAAGGTTCCAATGCACCAGAATCCTAAGTATATTTTTGGCCACCTGGGGAACATCACATTCTATCCCCTATTTTAGTGTCCTGAGCATTCACCCTAATAAAAGCACCCTAGACTTGAGTGGGTACCAATTCTAGACATACTGAGTCTAAATCCTGAGCCAATTCTCTCTTCAAAATGAACCTGCCTGGGCAGCAATGCTGAAAGATGGTGAGACAGGCCTGGTTTGTGCATGAATTAGGAAAGAAAATTATCTTCCTGTACCCCACCCCTAGCTAAATGGTCATGGGCATCTTTGAGCCAATGATAACTGCAAAACATTCTGGAAATACCCCTGCTCAAACCACCATGCTGCAAAAGGTGGGTACTAGAATAGGGGAGGTAGGCGTACAGACAAAATACCCGGTCCTGTCTCCCAGGAAGAAAAAACATGCTTCCTCATGAAGCTCACAGTGCAACCAGAGGCTCAAGGACATATCGGGGCAGGATGGAAGAATGGAGTGCTTGCTCCACTGGAAGAAGGGGTGAAAGTGAGCAGGAGGGACAGGGCCACCTGCAAGAGGACTGAGTAACCTTCCTGAGGGCGGGAGGAAAGGAAAGAGGGAGGAAGACTGGAGGGGAGGCGGGCTCAGAGGGAGCAGCGGGAATTGGTTCAGGCTGTGAGACGGGGCAGCCCCCCTGGACTTCCCAGGCTGCCCTCTGGGCTGCAGGCAGGAAGGCTGAGTGTCTTACACCAGCCCCACCTCCTGAAGCTCTCTCCGCAGCTGCTGGACTGGACACAAAAGTGTGAGGGACAGAGACACCCTCTCTGCTGATTCGTACCCAGCTCTGCTCCCTGTTGCCAAGAAGTCACGCGGGGCAGAGAAGCCGGGCTGGGGGCCTCTTTGGCTGTCTGCATTGCCCAGGTAAGTGAGTGTTCATGTATGAGCCAGAATTGAGCCAGGTCTGAAGCTGGTGGGCAGGGGAGAAGAAGGGAGGTGGCTGCCCTGGAGTGGACTGGGTACCATCTATGCAAGGAAAGAGGGGGCCAGGGTCAGGAGCTAGAACAAGCCGTGAGGCCAGGTTTCTGCAACTCATCACATCCACGGGTGATTTGGGTGTGCCGGAGCTGCACCTGGACAGCAAATGTGGGGGAAGGTCCAGGAAGGGACTGCACGCTGCCCTCCTCTGGGGTCAGCACATCTGGAAAGCAGAGGGGCTAGCCGCACTGTGGCATCAGCGTTCCTCTTCCAGACTGGGAATATTCGTGTCAACTTGGCCAGAAAACCCCCGCCTGAGCCCCTGCCTTCCTCTCGGTCTTCTTGGTGGTCAAGAGAGCGCCTTTGGCCGCTGCAGGAAGAAGTGAGCAGGGGATGTGGCTGCAGACAGGGGAGGGGTTTCCCATCTGGAAGGCAGTCCCCCGTCAGCGATGAGCTAGCAGAGGGCTGGGTGCCACCCGGAGGAGGCTCACCTCTGGCCCGGAGGACGGGGATGAGACATGTGTTGTGTAGAAGGGGCAACATGTGCCAGAGGTGGGGTGGGGAGTGGGTGGGATAAGTGGTCTGTGAAACACTCCCCATGAACCTGCATGGCACACTGTCCCAGAGAAAGAAAGAATCTGCTTCACTCAAATCCAGCAACCCCCTGCCGTCTGACTGGTGGATCACAGTGCTGATCAGGCATGCTGGCCTCAGGAAGTCAAAGCACGCTGGCCAGGGCTGTGTCCCTCTACACACACACACACACACACACACACGGGCACAGCCACTCTCTAAGAACCACTGAAAATATGTCCAACCTGGTTTGCGTCCCTCTACACACACACACACACACACACACACACACACACGGGCATAGCCACTCTCTAAGAACCACTGAAAATATGTCCAACCTGGTTTCCCGCCAAGAGGTATGTCAGCTCAACTCTAACACATTACAAGGACAGAGCAGGATGGTCAGAGGCAGGGAGTGACCACTGGGCTTCGGGCACAAAGGGACAGGAGAGGCTGGACCCCTGTCATCACTGCACTGTGTCCGCCCTTCATTTATGGCTTCTGTGTCCAAGGAGAGAGTGAGGATTCCTCCCCTTTGCTGCACCTCCACACACATTCACAGTACCTGGGCTTATGATCAGGCAAGAGCTGGGAGAAGGCCAGCTTGATAGCACAGGGGCTAATAAATCAGGACGTGACCTTACTGTCTGAACCTCGAGCACCACACTGCGAGGATCGTCCGCCTGGACACCTCCCAGAGGAGTGAGCCGCTCGAGTAACAATGCCCCAGTCAGTGAGTGCCAGCCGTGTGTGTGCAGGAGCATCCCACAGACTACACAGTAGGGGCAGTATCTCCATCCTGCAGATGAAGAGGACCAGGCTCAGAGATGTTTGTTGACACAGGCATACAATTTTAACCATTTGCTCCACATTTGTCAAATGAATGAATCTCTTGCTGAGGAAGGATGGAACATCTCTGCCCTGAAAAGGAGTGCAGAACCGCTCCTGGTATCCTTCTGAGAGGTGGTGGAAGGTGGGCGGAGGAGAAGCGCAGCAGCTTTCGGAAAGTAAACACCCCATGACTCACACTCCTGACCACTCCGGGCAACAGTCTCTGCAGCAGGCAATCTGGCCTCTCTCTCCGCTGAGGGCAATTTGGGTCAACAGGGGCAGGGAGGAGCCCAGCATCAAGGCCCTGTAGCCCGTAGCCAAGGTGCCTTGGCCCAGCAAACACAAGGGGCTTTGATGCCTCAAAAAGCAGTGGCTCTCCCCCTAGGATGCTGTGGCCATTCTTGGGCAGGGCTCAGCCTCTGGGCAGGGCCTCCGTGAGGAGGCCACATCTGGGAGCCAGGACAGCTCCTTGAAGGCAGAAACCCCAGGGCTGCTGCCTATGAGTTGTGTGACCTTGGGCAAGTGAGTAATCTCTTGAAGCCTCAGTTTTCTGGTCTGTAAAATGAAAAGGTTGCTCTAACAGTAATAGAGTCTGTCTTAAAGGTTGCAGGGAGGAATAAGGAAAGTCATGCTTGTGAAATACTCAGCACATTGTCTGGCTCGTAACATTTGCCCAGAAAATGGAACTGCTGGTATTACTGATCTCTGGGATTCTCAGAAGTTTCCCTCCAGACCAAACTCAGCCCTTGGGTTAGAAATTGCTCCTCCCACTCCCTCCCTATCCCCCAGCCCCACAGAGACCCTCAGTAGCCTGCCTCTCATGCAGGCAACCCCTGTAAAACTCACACAAACAATCCTTATTAGCCAACCCCAGCAGGTCTCTCTGTCTTCAACCTAAAATAAAATCAATCAGAAAATGCAACTCAAAGGCTCCCTTGTCGTGCCTTGCTGTCAAAACCCTAAGTCCACACTTTTCAAGTTGGGGTATAGGCACCCCTGGGAGTATATGGGGGCATGCCAGGAATCCATGAGGCCACAGGCTAAATATAACACACTGGGGAAAAGTTAAAACATTTAAACCGAAGGTAACTTAAAACACTTTTCATGTTAAAACGAACAGGACATGGAATGTACATTCCCATGAATGTTGAAGATGAAGCAATATCTCAGGGGTAGTTCAAGCTTTCAGTGGGCATCCCTCTCTCCCTGGTGCATGTATTTTACCCTGCCCAACCAGCAAGGGGTGCTTTGCTACAGAGGCCTGAGAAGCCCCACTTAAGCAGGGAGGGGCAGCTGGGTTTCTTCTTGGGAACACCGTAGTGTCTTCCTGACTCACCCCCATGCTCCCAGGAGCTGGTCCATGTCCTTGGAAGAGGTGGCCCACACAGCCCAGTGCCTGGGAGGCAGCCTCGCTGCCACCATCAAAACATAGCGGGCTTGCTCTCCTGGCAGGAATGGCAAGAGCCAGCCTGGCTTTCAGCTTCCCGGCTGGGCCGACAGGTTAAGAGGTCCAAGGACAACCAGACCTTGCTTTCTGCCCTCTCATCTATTCTTCCTCAGCTCACAGAGAACCCACCTGGCTAGCAGTTGGTGTTTGAGCCCCAGGGTGGGACAGAGCACAGATGCTACTCAGCAAATGCTCACACTGGCCATCCTGACGGCACTGTCTCCTGGGGTTTCCGGCAAGGGGGACCTCCAAAGGATTAAGGGTGACTGGGGAGTTTTCACCAAGGCCCAGGTCCTCCTTCACCTGTGAGGGACCACCAATGTGGCTGGTGCGGCTACCAGCTGCACACAGACCGGTAGTGAGAACTCGATCCCTCGGGCCGTGAAGGTGACTAAGTCTGTTCTTTGCGATCTTCCTTTTTGTAGGTTTCCTGAGCCAAGTGAAGGTCTGTCTTGGAGAAGCAGGAGTAGAAGGGCCTGCACATAATGGCGCAGGAGGACCCCCAGGATGGGTGGGGAGACGCGTCTCCCCTCCGCAGCTTGACTGGGGAGGCTTATGACCCCGGGACGCTGAGCATCAGCTTGGAGAGTGAGGAGGAGGCCCCTGGAAAGGCAGGAGACCAAGGGGCCACCGGTGACCCTGGTCAGCAGGCCCGACCAAGGGGCAGTTCCCAAGTGACCGAGGACAATCCTGACCTGGTCTGGCAGCATCCAGCCCGCAGGAAGGAAGAGAAATTCTCTGACTCCTTTAGTGCCGCAGGCGTCGGGAAGAAACCCATGGCACTGCCAGGGAAGAAGACCAGCTGGGAAAGGGAGGCGTCAAAGATCACCCCGACCCAGGCCTCCCCCAGAGCAAGAATGACTCCCAGTGCCCTCCCCAGGGGCCTCTCCCGCAGGTGGTTCGGTGAGACCCAATCTCCTAGGGCCTCATTGTCTGCTGGTGATGAGGGAGACTCAAGGGCAAACCCAGACGCCACCCCGAGCATCCCATCCGACTTCCCCTATTCTGCAAGGTACTTCCGTGCACAGAAGGATAGAGACAAGTCCCCAGACAGCTCCTCTCCGGGGGTGTGCGTCCCCAAATCAGGGGGCAGCTGGGACCTCTCCACGCAAGAGGCACACACACCAGCTCAGGAATCGGCTACCCAGGCCCGCCTGGCAGCGGAAGAGGATCTGGCCAAAGGGCGGAAGGGCTCTAAGGACCCGAATCCGGGGACCTCCGGGGAGGGCAGGCAGGGGGAGGCCCGTCCCTACAAGTGCCTGCGGGGCGGGCGGGCGGCCCAGAAGTCGCCGGGCGCCAAGCCTTACGCGTGCGAGCTGTGCGGGAAGGCGTACTCCCACCGGGCCACGCTCCAGCAGCACCAGCGCCTGCACACGGGCGAGCGGCCCTACCGGTGCCCCTTCTGCGACAAGACCTACACCTGGTCCTCCGATCACCGCAAGCACATCCGCACGCACACGGGCGAGAAACCCTACCCGTGCCCGGACTGCGGGAAGGCCTTCGTGCGCTCCTCGGACCTGCGCAAACACCAGCGCAACATGCACAGCAACGACAAGCCCTTCCCGTGCGCCGAGTGCGGCCTGACCTTCAACAAGCCGCTGTCGCTGCTGCGCCACCAGCGCACGCACCTGGGCGAGAAGCCCTTCCGCTGCCCCACCTGCGACCGGGAGTTCGCCGTGGCCAGCCGGATGATGGAGCACCAGCGCGTGCACTCGGGCGAGCGGCCCTTCCCCTGCCCCACCTGCGGCAAGTGCTTCACCAAATCCTCCAACCTGCTGGAGCACCAGACGCTGCACAGCGGCCAGAGGCCCTTCAAGTGCGCCGACTGCGGCGTGGCCTTCGCGCAGCCCTCGCGCCTGGCGCGCCACCAGCGCATCCACACCGGCGAGCGGCCCTTCCCTTGCGCACAGTGTGGCCAGGCCTTCGCGCGCTCCTCCACCCTGAAGCGGCACCAACAGATCCACTCCGGGGAGAAGGGCTTCCTCTGTGCCGAGTGCGGCCGGGCCTTCCGCGTGGCCTCGGAGCTGGCCCAGCACATTCGGGTGCACAACGGCGAGAGGCCCTACCAGTGCGCCGACTGCGGCCAGGCCTTCACCCGGTCCAACCACCTCCGCCGGCACCGAGCCAGGCACCACAGCTGCAAGAAGGAGCCCACCACCCCGTCCTCCGAAGTCGAGTGACGGCGCCCTCGGCGGGCCAGTAGGGAAGGTGAGGAAGACACGGCCGACCTCGGATGCGATGACAAAAACGACTAGCCGCCTCCTGCCCTCAAAACCATCTGAGAAAGCATCGGGGCTGACCCTCTCTAGAGAAAGGTCCTTTTCCGTTTTTACGTGAATAAAAGAAATCCCCAGAAGCTTGGTCTCCTTGAGGGAATCTAACAAAGCAAAAAAGCCTACCTGTGGGGATGGGAGGGTTAACCGAAACCCCGCCAGATGGCTCAGGCTTTCAGCTTCCTAACAGATGACTTTACCCTGGGCAAAGTCATGGCTTTGAATTAGAGAAGGCCTTTATCTTAGAGGGGCTTCCCTGATGGCTCAGACTGTAAAGAATCTGCCCACAATGCCGGAGACCTGGTTCCATCCCTGGGCCCGGAAGACCCGCTGGAGAAAGGAATGGCAACCCACTCCAGTATTCTTGCCTGGAGAATCCCATGAACTGAGGAGCCTGGCGGGCTACAGTCCACGGGATCACAAAGAGTTGGACGTGACTGAGCAACTAAGACATACTCTTTATCTTAGAGAGTGGGGCATTTATGTTCTATGTTTTGTTGTTGTTTTTCAGTTGCTAAGTCGTGTCTTATTCTTTGCATCCCATGGACTGCAGCAGGCAAGGCCTCCCTGTCCCTCACTATCTATCTGGAGTTTGCCCAAGTTCATGTCCATTGAATCGGTGATGCTCTCCAACAGTCTTATCCTCTGCTGCCCTGTTCTCCTTTTGCCTTCAATGCCCTATGTTTAGGGCCCAGTTATCCTAGAAATTCACAACAGCCTTAGCATCTGGAAAAGAAGTCTGCGCTCCCACAGTGGAGCTTAGTACCTGGAACTAACCCCCAAGTCTCACCCACAAAATTCACACGTGCCTCCTCTCTAGACACCTCTCTTCTTGTTTCCAACCTGGGAGCTTCAGTCACATTTACAGAGGAATCTGCCCATTTACAGAGATGTATACAAAATTTCTCCATATGAGCCTGCCCATGGTTCAGGGAAACTTTAAGTTTCATTTAAACTTACTGGGATCATGAGTTCCAATTTGAAGTAAATAAAATAAAGCACCCCTTGCCCAAATGCCGATCAGCTTGTGTTTCACTATCATTAAAACCAGGTTTGAAAACCTACCTGACTCACAGCTGTTCTCTAACAAGGTTAATTGAAATTTGCATGACTAACAGCCAGTCTTAAAGATTACTGATCCATCACTTTTGGCATAGTAATTAGCTCTGGACCTCAGCTGGGAGGAATCCATGACGTCACAGAGTTCGTTGATGCATGGGGGCCAATAACACTTTTGATCTTGCCGAACTTAAAGATACTCCACAAAAAAGGTACTGTACTCCCCTTTTGAGGACATTTTTAGTATATTCCTAAAATCGCCCCAAAGTCTGCCAAATATGAATTTCTCTTGTCCTTCTCTTGATTTGGACCCAGGAGTGACTGCTAGATAGTCTTCTCATGCTTGACACATGGGGGCCAACTAGAAGTGACATATGTCGTCAGACCTTGTTTGACAAAGGTGTCTTAGAGCTCTGACTGTATGCCTGGAGGTTTTGTGTGTGGATTCCCTTAGGTACATCTGCATGTCCAAACGACAGAGTTGGTTCTGGGTCTGGTACAAGAGCCAGTGATTTGGTTTCTAGTCCATCTCCAGTGATATGATCTTGAATTCAGCCTCTGTGTCTGAAATGGCAAAATAGAAATGATAATAATGGGGTAGCAAAAGTGAACTTCATCCTCCCAGGAGAAGGATGCAAAAGCATCCTGGTAGAGAAGTCCTAAGAGCCAGCCATAACCTGGTGACTATGAACAGAATAGAGTCTAGTATTTTTTTTCCTGGGTAATCAGTGAAATATTTGAAAACTGAAGTTACTATTTCTTTTCTTTGTATTATTTTTAAGATGGTTGGTAGTAGAGTTATTTTCTCCTAATTAAAAATTTTGGTTTGGCCTATAGTTTCTTAAGGTGGTTGTTCCCCAAACCAATTCTTAGAATGGCTGTATAGAAATCACCTGGGATGTTTGTTAAATGCATACACTTGCTGAATTCTAGCCTTAAATATTGACACAGGTCTGTAATGCATCTTATAATCTAATTTATAAAGCTTCCCTTGTGTTCTGGTGCACAGCTAAGTTGGGACCACTACTGGCATAATTAATATATTGGTGATGCTCAAATTTTATTTAGTAAACAGATAATAGAGGAATAAGAAGTGGGTGATATGGATGAGAGCATAGTAGAACTAGACTAAAAACAGGCACAAACTACTAGGACATCTCCTGACTTGGCCATGGTGGACTCAAACTAGCAAGCAGGTTTTGAAGTCTTCCATAATTTCATTTCTGAGATGAGATGATGCAACAACTAGGTATGGCTTCCAGATGGGAAGCCCAGTTTGGGGGAGAGAGTGAGTTAATAGGCCAACTAGATTAGCTTGTTCTTTGTACTTTTGGAGCTCTATACTGTGTTTGTATAGGAGTATATAATGTACTGAATATTATATAATATACTGAAGAGAACTTCATTAATCTTCAGTGCCTATTACTTGGGCTACCCTCGTGGGTCAGACGGTAAAGAATCTGCCTGCAATGCAGGAGACCCGGGTTCGATCCCTGGGTCAGGAAGAACAAAGAAGTCACTTTTCTTTCTTTTTTTTTTTTTTTTAAACGAAAGTTGTCCCAGTCTTTTCTCACATCAGCTGCAGGGGTCATGCTGAGTAGGTATTGTAGGGGGAAGCAATCCTGTTGCCATAGTTACAGGACCATTCCATGGTGCACAGTAGAAGGCAGCAATATGTGGAGTGGATGACAGAAAAATCAACCATCTGCAAGTTGGCTTGGCACATATCCTGCCCAATAGCCTGTCTTTCCAAATTAGAGGCAGTTGAATCCTCTATTTGCAGAAGAATCAGTGGCAAACCTGCTCAGATTGCTGCCCTCAAGTGATGGTGAGCTATTTTCTGGCTTTCTATACCCTGCACCTCATATCTTATTTCCCTAATATTTAATTTAAAATTGGAGCAGGGCCCTCTTTGTGATGGAAGAAATTTAAAGTTTCTCTCTAGAATAGCCCTGCTGCCACCATTTAGTTTGTGAAAGTTAGCTTGGATATGCCTAGTGAAAATGTTCATTTATAAGTTTTCAATTAATATAAAATTCACCTCCTGTATTCACCAGAGTCTACAGCCATCGTGATCCACATCCTTTGGATAATAATGATATGAGTTAGCACTGACCTGGTACTGAGTATGCCAAGAACTCTTTTAAGTGTTTCTCTTAGTGTTAACTATTTCATTTTTAAACTAAACCTATTTCCCCATTCTATTTTCAAGATGAAGAAATCAACAGACAAAAAAGTTATACTGCCCGAGATATTATAGCTAGAAAGTAGCATAATAATGATTTGACATTCTGGCTCCAGAGACTGTGTTCTTAACCACAGAGCTAACTGCTTGTTTGGTATAGAGGAATGTACTGAAATTCTTGATGACATGATTTTCAAAATTTATGATCATAAATTCAAGAGAAGATAAAGGTTGAAACACAGCATAGCAGAGACCATGGTGTGACTCAAATGAGGAATGAGGAAGACCTGTGAATTACTTAAGAATGGGTCTGGGAAGAGCCCAGATTGGCAGCTGTTAATCATTAAATTCTTGGAAAAGTTGTTAGTAAGCTGGCCAGGGGGAAGGAATTGGGTCTAAAGGAATGATGGTTCCTTGAAGGCCTACCATTACTTCATCTCACTGAGGAAAGAAACATTCTGTGCCCTTAATGGACACAGAAAAATACACCAGCAATGAATCTTGGCACTCAACATTTACACGACATTTAATAAACCAAATGCATGCATGTTGAACAGCTATATTACCCCTGATCCAAACACAATAGACCACCCAGGATTTCCTGCTAGGCCTTAAAAAATCTTACTTGAAAGGAAATGTTGTGTAAAGCATCAATTAATTGCTCGAATACTCAAGCAGCTGTCATCGCTAGCCTCAAAACTAGACTCTGAACTGCAAACTCAATGACCCATGAAAATATTGCCAAAGAGAGAATGACTCGATGTTTCATCAAACCAGGAAAGGGCATCCTTTTAAAGTTGAGAGGGAAGCTCATTTTTGATGTGAATTGTCCTCTTTCCATTCTGCATAAACCATGCCTGTACAATGAATATTTTCCCAGTATGGCTGGATAGTAACTTTAAATCTTTCTCCTCGTTTTCTCCTCCTCAGTCAAATTGGCTCTGAGTTTCACTGTCTCAGGAGTGTCAGGCACTCGGTAAATTGCTTCAGTGAATGAAGGGAGTACCTATAAAACATAAGCTGTGATTAGAATTTAAAGAGAAACAGGAGGAAAGCAAGGATATTATCTAATAGTTCAGATGATATCAAGGACAAGTGGGGATAATAGGTTAAATGAGGAGATGTCTGAGATTTCAGAGGTGGAGTCAATTAGGTTTGTTGACAGGATAATAATAGCTACCACTTAGTGAACAGTTTTTAGGGGTCAGACACTACATTCATTATCCCAATCAATCCTTACAATAATCTGTTATGGGGGACCCTGGAGAAATATCCCCATGTGAGATCTGCAACAGTTTTCCTGTCCAGGAATGCAGGTGAGATTAATAGAGCTTAGTTATTGTCTGCTATTGTTAAGCAGAGTCACTAAATCACTAGTGTCTGTGTACCCCTTCCAAGAAATAGGTCATACACCCGTGACAAGGAGATTGTACAGAATATGTGCCTTTGGGTTTAGAAATAATGCTTGCTTTCATTTAAATTTTCCATAGTTGTGGCAGTTTAAGACATATACTCACATAAGTGATCCTCCACGCGTGAATTGGTAAAGAACATGTGGTATATCCATACAGTGGAATATTATTTCAACTATGACAGTGAAGGAAATCCTGCTTTTTTCAGCAGCAGCATAGATGGACATGTGGAGAACTTTATGCTAAGTGAGGTAAGTCAGACAGAGAAAGACAAACACTGAATGATCCTTATATGTGGAATCTAAAAAAGTTGAGCTCAAAGAAATACAGAGTATAGCAGTGATTACAGGGGACTGGGGAGAATTGGAGAGATGTTGGTCAAATGTACAGACTTTCGGCTATAAGATGAATGAGGTCTGAGGAGCTAATGGAAAACATGATGACTGTAGTTGATAATGCTATGTTGTATAACTGGAATGTACTGAGAGTAGAAATTGAATGTTTTCACCCAAAAGAAAAATGAATATATGAGGTGAAGTGTAGTGAAAGTTACTTAGTCATGTCTGACTCTTTGCGACCCCACGGTCTACACATGGAATTCTCCAGGCCAGAATACTGGAGTGGATAGCTGTTCCCTTCTCCAGGGGATCTTCACAACCCAGGAATTGAACCCAGGTCTCCTGCATTGCAGGCAGATTCTTTACTGTCTGAACCACCAGGGAAGCCCATGTGAGGTGATGTCTGTGTTAATTAACCAGATTATGGGAATCCTTTTACAGTGTATGTATATATTAAATCACCACAATGTACACTGTAAGTATCTTATAATTGTATATGTCAGTTATACCTTGATAAAGCTAAAGTTTCAGAAATGAATGTAGAATATTTTACTAAAGAATTTGCCCCCAAGTCTTGGCCATTCCTCCCTTCAAGCAGTTCAGTTCAGGTCAGTTCAGTCACTCAGTCATGCCCGACTCTTCAGGACCCCATGGACTGCAGCACGCCAGGCCTCCCTGTCAGTCACCAACTCCCAGAGTTTACCCAAACTCATATCCATTGAGTCGGTGATGCCATCCAACCATCTCATCCTCTGTCGTCCACTTCTTCTCCTGCCTTCAATCTTTCCCAGCATCAGGGTCTTTTCATATGAGTCAGCTTTTCGCATCAGGTGGCCAAAGTATTGGAGTTTCAGCTTCAACATTGAAGTAGAGGCTAGTATTTCCTCCTTTGTGTGGGTGAGACTCAGTGACTCAGTTCTAGTGAATATAATAAAGCAGAAATGTTAGTGCACAGTTTCTGAGGCTGCTTCATAAAAGGCACTCTGGCTTCTATAACCCTCTTTCTGTCTCTCCATCTTTCTCTCTCTCTAGAGGAGCCCGTATGTCCAAGAACAGAACTCTCCTGCTAACAGCTACATTGATGTGTTAGTTGGGGATCCTCTAGCCCAGCTGAGACAGTTCAGATGACTGCAGACCTGCCCACTGCTTGACTGAAACCTCATGAGAGATCTGAAGTCAGAACTGTCTAGCTAAGCAGCTCCCAAATTCCTGGCTCTTGGAAACTGTGTGAAATAATCAGTGCTTGTGCTGTTTTAAGATGCTAAGTTTTCTTGGGCAATTTGTCACAAACAATAGAAAACAACTTGCCCCTAGTGAGTAAGAGGGCTGTCACTAGATGTCACCATGAGCCCTGATTTCTGCCCTAAGGAAATGGACAGAGGGGTTGGAAAGCATCTCTATTTCCCGTCATACCTCCCCACGGTGGCCACTGTTAAAGTTGGCAGAAATTCAGCTGGTGTCCATCTCTGCCACAAACTCCATGGCCAAGTGAGCTGTCCTAATTCTAGGGCCGGGCAAAAGAGACCCTCTGGGAAGGGGGCAGAGAATTGTGCCTGACATATGGACGCTAGCGCTGAGTCTGATGGAGAATGCTGAGAATAAAACCCTTTTGCTTGCCCTCGTTTCTGGAATCCTGCAATTCCTAATCCATGGAGATAAATGGATCAGTGCCTGGTCTTCCTCAGAATGACGGCGGGGGGTCGGGGGGGGGGGGGCGGATCTCGAATTCTCTAGAGTGTAGAATACAACCCTATAAAGGAAATATTATTAGCCCCATTTTGCAAATAAGGAAACAAAGGAGTGGGAAGATTAAGCCACACATTCAAAGTCCCAAAGTTAGTAAGCACAGAACCAGAGCACCAAGTCGGATCTGTGGAGCTGTCTTGCCTCCGCCTTGCCGTGGAGAAGGGTGTGGGAACCAAGGCTTACCCCGGGTTTCTCTCTGGGCTTACTGGTACTCAGCGCTCCTTCCACTATAACCGCTGGATCTTACTCCTACTGTCTTTATTTCTTTATTCCTTTCTTTATTTTTAAAATGTTTTTTATTGTGGTAAAAGTCACATAATATAAAACATACTATTTTAACCCTTTTTAACTGTACATTTCAGTGGCACTGAGTGCATTCACATTTTTGTGCAACTCTCACCATCATCCATCTCTCAATTTTTTCACTTTCCTAATGGAAACTCTCCCACTTCCCTGCCCTAGGCTTTCTGTAAGTTCTGCAGTGAGCCCTCTCCCATTTCTCTTTCTCACACCTCACTTTCAAACCCCTATCTCCAAGGAATAAGGGGCTCAATGCCGAAGGGGAGTTTAATAAGATGATGATGTGGGCACATTTGGGAGCAACTGAAGTTCCTGTTGGGACATCCTCAGCTCACGTTTCAGGGAGGAAAGTATTCTGAAACTTAGAGATACCTAAAGCTTTTCCGGCATGTGGCTGCATCATCCCCGTCTGTCTTTAGAGTCACAATGTCGCCTCCTTTTTGGACACCTTCGTTCTCCCTCTCTTTATAAGGACACTATGATGGCATTTAGGGTCCACATGGATAATCCAGGAAATCTTCCCATCTCAAAATCCTTAATCACACATGCAAAGACCCTTTTCCCTCAGAAGCTAACATTTACAAGCGCCATGTGATACCTTTTTTTGTTGCTTAGTAGCTAAGTCATGTCTGACTCTTTGCGCCCCCGTAGACTGTAGCCCACCAGGCTCCTTTGTCCATGGTATTTCCCAGGCAAGAATACTGAAGCAGGTTGCCATTTCCTTCTCCAGGGAATCTTCCTGATCCAGGGATCAAACCCACATCTCCTGCATTATCAGGTGGATTCTTTACCACTGAGCTACTTGAGAAGCCCAGTGGTATCTTTAGATGGCCATTATTCAGCTTACTACACTGATGTAAAACAAACCTCTAAGGTATCAGAGGTCTTACAGCTATGAACTTACATGTTTTTTATTTTGACTGTGCTGGGTTTTCTTTGCGGCCTGTGGGCTCTTCGTGGCCTGTGGGCTCTTCGTGGCAGTGAACAGACTCACTAGTTGTGGGGTGCAGGCGTAGTGTCCAGACCAGGAATCGACCCTGCATCTCCTGCTATTGGAAGGCAGATTCTTAACCTCAAGTTTCCACAACTATGAATATTAAGTGATAAACACTTTTTGCATTTAAGATAGCCGAAAGGTCAGCGGACGTATACTTTTCCTGTCACTCAAACAAAGAAATTTTGGAACTGCAGAGAGCCTTGTGCTGCGCTTAGTTGCTCAGTCAGGTCGGACTCTGTGACCCCACGGACTGTAGCCCGCCAGGTTGCTCCATCCCTGGGGATTGTCTAGGCAAAAATACTGGAGTGGGTTGCCACGCCCTCCTCCAGGGGATCTTCCCCACCCAGGGATGGAGCCCAGGTCTCCTGCATTGTAGGCAGATTCTTTCCTGCCTGAGCCACCAAGGAAGCCCCACAGAGAAGCTTAGCGATCACTTATTTTGCAAGTTCAAAGGCTGCAAATTGCTCAGCTTTCAGTGGCAGTCCAGAGCTCTTTTCATTTTACCAGATCCTCTTTTTTCTTTGTTTTTGTGTGAAGTTTGATTTCTAATCTTTAAATCCACTAATAGTCGTAACTTTAGCTCTGTTAATTTCAGCAGTTATGGTAGATTTAAATAAAATAAATGAAATAGATATCGGAACATTTTTACATTTTCTTTTTATACTACTAACATTGCTTTAATTTTAGAATTGCTTCAATTGTCAATATATAGCTTTTTCTGCCTTCTAAGTGCCATTCACAATTTCCATTTCCTTCCCAATGAAATGATCTACCTAAACTTTCAAGTTATTCCATCACTATTAGTCCTTATTTTAACATGTTTTCTACCATCATCGCTTAATATCTAGGCAAAAAATGTTTTCAATTTTGCATGCAATTGTATGAATTCTCCTTCCATCAAAACTTAAAATATCTTAAAACACACACCGTATAAAAGAGATTACTGCCAATATAATCACAAATACAAAAGAAAGCATTTATTAGAGACCTTTTAAGAATGATGCTTTTGTAATGATACACCAGCCCTGAAGAAAAGTGGGAAAGAACTAAAGATGAAACCAGAGTAATAAGTCTGGAAGTCAGTCCCTAAATCTTTTTTTTTTTTTTAATTTTAATTGGAGGCTGATTACCTTACAATATTGTGGTGGTTTTTGCCATACATTGACATGAATCAGCCACGGGTGTACATGTGTCCCCCCGCCCCCGTCCCAAACCCCCCTCCCACCTTCTCCCCATCCCATCCCTCTGGGTTGTCCCAGTGCACCAGCTTTGAGTGCCCTGTTTCATGCATCGAACTTGGACTGGTCATCTATTTCACAATCTTTTAAAGCAGTTCTGAACCTTTTCTTGAATCAGACTCTTGGAGAATAAAGAAAGCTATGGATCCTATCTAAATAAAAAACCCACATTACTAATGTTTTATGTTAAGATTTCAGAGAGTCACAGACTTTGTAAAGCCCATCAGTTCACCTAGAATTAAGAATTTCTGTTAAATTCCTCTTTCAAATGTGTGCCCAGCACCAAAATCCAGGGACTTGAGTCAGTTACAATAGCAAAGGCCTACCACAGACTTACAAAGTAAGCCTTATCAAAAACAATCTTTTAGCAGATTTTAAAAAAGGAAAATCAAACAGAAGATGGCTAAGGTAAGTCATACACCAAAGGGATATACAGATTTTTTCAAATACTAAAATGAATTTATTACTAATATGATAAATTAGTCATGTTCTCTCATAAAGGTAACAATTATTCTTGTAATGTGTAAAATGGTATATGTAGTTTGAAAAAGGTACTAGTTCACCTAGCTAAAGTATTGTTATAGCTTTTAAGAAAAACAATTTTTTTGTAAAAAAAAAAAATGCAATTACTGACAAAGCTAAACCAAATTATTAGTGTACTCTAGGCGAGAGGGTATCTTTGCATCCCGAACTGCGTGCAGACCCACCCGGGGGTTACAACTATGGAAAACCCCACTGAGGACTAGTCCTTCAAGGACAACACGGGACACCAAAATTTGAAAAGAGCCAGAGGCTTCTTGATAAGGAGTCTGCCAACCAGAAATTTCATTTAGTTCTGTCATTAAAAGCAGTGCTATCTGCACCTGTAAATACCTACTTCTTTACTCCTGCTAGAAATGACCATAGCATTTCTAAGTGGGGTAAGAAAAAAAAACAACCCACCTACATTCTTAGATTTATTTTAAGCCATTGTGAGGATGCAGGGTCTGAGAAAAAAAAAAAAACCTGGACTAAGTTAATGACTATATTAGAAAACTTGCTACATTAGCTCTTTTAAACAATTTCTGATTTTTTTTTTATTTTTAGCTGCTCTGGCTCTTTGCTGCTGTGCATAGGCTTTCTCTAGTTGTGGTGCTCGGGCTTCTCATTGTGGCGGCTTCTCTTGTTGCAGAGCACAGACCCCAGAGCACGCGGGCTCAGCAGTTGCAGCGCACAGGCTCTGTGGTGTGTGGACACCGGGAACATCTTCTGACTGCCATGCTACCTCTATACCCAATTTGAGGTTCTGGTCCTTTGGTCTTACATATTCCCTAAGCAGATTTTCTAAACAGATATAGTTTCACTTTAGTTTTTAAACATTCTAAAAGGGGGAAAAAAGAGATAAGTTTTACCCACAGAATTATTTAAATTTACTCAAGGAATTACAAAGATATTTCTTTTTCTAAACAGTTAAATAGTCTTTAATTCTAAAAAGGATTAGTGCAGTAATTGCCTGATTTTAGTCAAGAGGGTACTGGGAGTTTCCTTTAACTACCACTTCCAAAATATACAGCAATACAGAGATAGAGAAACCATTAAAATAGCAAGAGAAAAAAAAATCAAAGTATACTCAAAAGCAAGATAAAAATCCTCATGGCCCATAACTGAATAAGAATAAAATGCAGCAGCTGGGGCTAAAGGTATACCCTTGTCGGGTTCTGGGTCAGAGAATCAGCAGAAGTGGCAGGGTGTATGATTCTCAAAGTGTAAGTGAAGTAAAAATGGAGTTGAGTTGGGAGAACATGAGATCACAGCCTGTGAGATGGCTTATGTAAACCTGTGTACCTAGAATAGTAGAAGCAGATACAGTCACTAAACCAGGATATGATCCAGATAGGGGAAAATTAATAATCTAGAGAACAGAAAAAAAATCATGATGAGAAACACTAGGCACTGATTCTTTGAAAACACAAGGGAAAAGAGACAGACTAGCAAGACAGACAAAGGGAAAAGGAAGGGGAGCACACAAATTTTAGAAAGGAAAGAGAAGGCAAGATGACATTCAGTGGGAAGTTTAAAAACTAGACTACAATAACTCTGCATATCTGAAACTAGTATAACATTATAAACCAACTATACTTCGTTGAAAAAAAATTCCAGAAGAGAAAGTCAGTGGATTTGATTAGTTTTGTAAGAGCCATTTGATATCAGAGAACATAGGAATTTATGAACCTCATTTCAACAAGTCTGTGCATAATTGGTGGTTGGGATTAAAAATTCATAATGTTGAAAATTCTGCCAATGATATAGCTTTTTCTTTTCCATTTGGTCCTATTGTCATTATGACTTAGGTTTTCAGCTGTGTAGCAAAATTAAAACCAACTGTTATATATGAACATAAAAAAACTAGACTAGAATAAGTATTTCAAAAAATTTACTTGATGCCCATATATTTAAAAACTTAAATGGAAAATTTTCTAGAAGAATGTAAGTCATCAAAATGGCCTCAAGAAAATGAAAACTTAAAATAATAACCACTTAAATTTAATATATTATTTCAAGTCTTTCTTTCCCTCAAACTAATGAAAAGGCCTTAGGCTTATGTGGTTTTACATTAAATTGACTAAATATTCAAAGAATATATAATTATTTTCTATTATAAGTCATCTGAGAGAATAAAATAAAGAAGGTGATTTTTATAGCAAGGCTGGATTAGGATAATACAAGAAAGGGAAGTATGACTAAATCTCACAAAAACAAATTCAAAAATTCTAAATAAATATCAGAAAATCAAATCCAGCATGAAAAAAGAAAATCTAAACAGCAAGAAACCAACAATGAAACAAACACATTTTGACTGGAAAGGTTTTTATCCCCCCAAATGGTGTTTCCACATAAAAAATTTTATTGAAGTGATTGACCACCTTACTTAAACAAAAAGAAGTATAGGATTATCTCAGCAGATGTGATAGAAAATATGTTCAATAAAATTCACTAGAAATTCATGATAAAAGCTACAAAATAGAGAAATACTCTTTTAGAGTCCCTTGAAAACAGAGCTTCAGACAAGGACTAAAGTATTGAGTACTTTATTTGGGAGGTGATTTCAGGCAACAGCAGTGAGATCACAGAGAGAATGAAACCAGAAAGGAAGGTAAATCAATATAAATGTGTGTCATCAATATCACTGTTTTGAGCAACCAGTTATCAGTACTGCTGAGACCCCTAGGAACACAGGAGGAATTATCCACCAAAGGAAGGAAAGACTAGAGGCCAGGGTATCCATCTCTGAGCTCCCATTCACCATCAATTCATGGGTGACCTCTAACCCAGCACTTTGTAATATTCCCACACAAGGACCTGGTAGGCTCCTCTGGTTTTTGAAAAGGCCTACTATTGTAGAAAAGGCTATTGAGGAAAACTAAAGGCAAGAAAAAACAAAACAGAAATCCAGAGATACGTGGCACATGCTTGAGGTGAGATACTGTTAGCATGAGTCAACAATGTTCATTATAGATGCAGCTGAACTATAGTGAGCTTTACTGGGTACAAAAATGTCTGCTATAGTTACCTGATCAGAAGATACAGCCAACATCATAATGGTGGTGGTAAAGCTCTTTAAAGTCAGCAACAAGCCAAAGATACCTCTCATTGTTACTATTCAATACTATTTGAGGATGTGATGCTATCAGTTAAGAAAAAAGTAAAAAATTTGAAGGAAAGAGACAAAACTATCTTTATTTGTAGGTGATAAATCTGTCTACAAAAAAATCTAAAAAATGGACAGACAAGTCATTGGAACTCAATGCAAGATTAGCCTATAAAAATTAATAGATTTCTATACACTAGCAATAATTTTTAAAATGTAACAAAACCATATAACATTAACATTAGCAATAAAACCTCTGTGATCTCTAGGAATAAAGTTCAATAAAATATAAGCAGAACTGATGGAGACAATTATACAATGTTATTGAAGAGCATAATATCAGTTCAGTTCAGTTCAGTCTCTCAGTCGTGTCCGACTCTTTGTGACCCCATGAATCGCAGCACGCCAGGTCTCACTGTCTATCACCAACTCCCGGAGTTTATTCAAACTCATGTCCATCGAGTCGGTGATGCCATCCAGCCATCTCATCCACTGTCATCCGCTTCTCCTCCTGCCCCCAACCCCTCCAAGCATCAGGGTCTTTTCCAATGAGTCAACTCTTTGCATGAGGTGGCCAAAGTACTGGAGTTTCAGCTTCAGCATCAGTCCTTCCAATGAACACCCAGGACTGATCTCCTTTAGGATGGACTGGTTGGATCTCCTTGCAGTCCAAGGGACTCTCAAGAGTCTTCTCCAACACCACAGTTCAAAAGCATCAATTCTTTGGCGCTCAACTTTCTTAACAGTCCAACTCTCACATCCATACATGACCACTGGAAAAACCATAGCCTTGACTAGATGGACCTTTGTTGGCAAAGGAATGTCTCTGCTTTTTAATATGCTATCTAGGTTGGTCATAACTTTTCTTCCAAGGAGTAAGTGTCTTTTAATTTCTTGGCTGCAATCACCATCTGCAGTGATTTTGGAGCCCCCCAAAAATAAAGTCTGACACTGTTTCCCCATCTATTTGCCATGAAGTGATGGGACCAGATGCCATGATCTTAGTTTTCTGAATGTTGAGCTTTAAGCCAACTTTTTCACTCTCCTCTTTCATCAAGAGGATTTTTAGTTCCTCTTCACTTTCTGCCATAAGGGTGGTATCATCTGCATATTATCTGCATATCTGAGGCTATTGATATTTCTCCTGGCAATCTTGATTTTAGCTTGTGCTTCTTCCAGCCCAGCGTTTCTCATGATGTACTCTGCATATAAGTTAAATAAGCAGGGTGACAATATACAGCCTTGATGTACTCCTTTTCCTATTTGGAACCAGTCTGTTGTTCCATGTCCAGTTCTAACTGTTGCCTCCTGACCTGCATATAAGTTTCTCAAGAGGCAGGTCAGGTGGTCTGGTATTCCCATCTCTTTCAGAATTTTCCACAGTTTATTGTGATCCACACAGTCAAAGGCTTTGGCATAGTCAAAAAAGCAGAAATAGATGTTTTTCTGGATAGGACCTGACTAAATACAAGATAGATCAAATTCATGCTTAGGTATAGAAGGACTCAAGATCATGAAGATTAAATTACATGTAACTTAATACATAAAGTTGATGCACTTCCAATAAAAACCTCAGTATGAATGTTTTAAGGGTCTTGAAAACTGCTTTGAAAACTTATATGGAAGAGTTAAGACCCATGAATAGCGACAATAATTTGGGGGAGGGAACTGGATAAAAAGAAGCAAAAGGAAGAGGAGTAGCCTGAGTGGTTAGTAAGACACCTACACAGCAGGTCATTTTAGAGTACTTAAGTCAGTTTTGTATTGATGTAAGGATTGACAAATAGATTAATACAACAAAATAGAGAGCCCACAGAAAGATCAATGTTTATATAGGCTCCTGGTATATGATAGAGCAGGTATCACAAATCAGTGGCAAAAAAACAAGGTGGTCAATAATAGTGTTGGGATAACAAGATATACATATTATAAAAATATATTTTTATTATAAAAATATAATAGATCAAAGATATTTATTATAAAAAATAGATATAAAAATTTCTTCCTTGCATCATAAATGATTAAATACCCAAATGGGAAAAACAAATATTAAAATTGTAAAGAGTAAATGTAAGATATATTTACAGCATAAGAAGAGTTTTCATTTTTTTTAAGAAGAGACCAAAAGGAATCTTGGTAGAATTGGTAGGATTCTTGGTAGAATTAGACTACATTGAAACTTTAAAGATCTGTTTTTTTTTTTAAAAAAAGGGTAGTATAAGTAAATATAAAAGACAAGTGACTGTTTGGAAGAATATGACATATGACTGCCAAATAACTCAGATGAATCATTTAAAAAAGGATTATAAAGGATTTTTCAGACTTAGGGGAGGAGCCAAGATGGCGGAGGAGTAGGACGGGGAGACCACTTTCTCTCCTACAAATTCATCAAAAGAATAACCGAATGCAGAGCAAACTTCACAAAACAACTTCTGATCGCTAGCTGAGGTCATCAGGCGCCCAGAAAAGCAGACCATTGTCTTCGAAAGGAGGTAGGACAAAATATAAAAGATAAAAAGTGAGACAAAAGAGCTAAGGACGGAGACCCGTCCCGGGAAGGGAGTCTTAGGCGGCCTTGCTTGGGCTAGGGTCCGGGCCTGAGTGCCCTGAGGACAATCGGGGGGAGCTTCTGTGAGGTGCCAACTTGAACTGTGGGAGACCAAAGGAGAGAGAGAAAATTGACTGGCCGGAACACACTGCCGGCCGTTCGCAGAACAAAGGGACGGGGAAAGTCCCGAGAAGAGCTCGCAGGCTGCGGACCGGCCCAGCCCCGCCGGAGGCAGGAGGCAGGGGGGAGGGGAAGGTCGCGGCGAGACACAGGGCGCAGGCACCCGACCGGCGCGGGGCGGGGACTGGGGCTGGGGACGCGGAGGGCAGAAGGCGCGCGCACCCGCCTGGCGCCAGCGGAAACTGAGACTGGGTCCGCGGAAGGGAGTGGGTGCGCCACACCTGGGGATAGCGCGCCCACCAAGCCCCTGGCTGCCTGGACCGCTCTGACGGGGAAGGCACAGAGAGCAGGCGCAGCTTTTCCTTCCGCGCTTTTGTGTAACACCCGAGGGCTGGAACCTCGCGCAGCGCGGGGCGCGCTCCATATAGAACAGCCGGGAGCCTGAGCAGCGCAGACGGAGAAAGCAGCGTCAGCCCCTTCCGGCAGCGCCAGCCCGCCCCCGCAGGGCCAGCCCCTCCCCGCAGCGTCAGCCCCGCCCCCGCAGGGCCAGCCCCTCCCCGCAGCGTCAGCCCCGCCCCGCAGCGCCAGCCCCGCCCCGCAGCGTCAGCCCCTCCCAGCAGCGCAACGGAACTAGCTACCTGAATAAGAGTCCCGCCTCCGGCCGCCTGTGTCAGGGCGGAAATGAGCCTCTGAAGAGACCGGCAAACAGAAGCCAAATAAACAAAGGGAACCGCTTCAGAAGGGACTGGTGCAACAGATTAAAATCCCTGAAGAAAACACCGACTTCACCGGAAGGGCCCTGTAGATATCGAGAAGTGCAAGCTGGAACGAGGAGCTATCTGAAACTGAGCCGAACCCACACTGACCGCAACAGCTCCAGAGAAATTCCTAGACATATTTTTACTTTTTTTTTTATTTTTCTGTTTTTTCTAAGTAAGGAAAAAAAAAAAAATTTTTTTTTCTTTTTATATTTTTCTTTTTTATTTTTTCTCTTTTATTTTCCTTTAAAATTCCCTATTACTCCCCCATTACTCCTTAACTTTCATTTTCATAGATTTTTACGATTTTTTTAATTAGGGGAAAAAAAAAATTTTTTTTTTCTTTCTTTTTTTTTTTTTCTTTTTCTTTTTTTTTTCTTTGTTTTTTTTCTCCTTTTTCTTCTTTTTTTTTTTTCTTTCCTTTTTCTCTTCTATTTTCTATTTTTCTTCTTCTCTTATTTCTTTTAAAGTCCTCTAGTACTCCTCTACTACTCTTCATTTTCATCTTCACTACACTATAACCTTACAAAAAAAAAAAGAGAAGCCCTATCTTTAAACCGAAGATTATTCCCTCCCAATCTTGACTCTCTGTTTTCTACCTCAGAACACCTCTATTTCCTCTTTTCCCCTTCTCTTCCCCATCCAATTCTGTGAATCCTTGTAGGTGTCTGAGATACGAGAACACTCTGGGAACAGACAGCTGCGTAGATCTGTCTCTCTCCTCTTGAGTCCCCCCTTTTCTCCTCCTACTCATCTCTATCTCCCTCCTCCCTTTTCTCCTGTTCATGTAACTCTGTGAACCTCTCTGGGTGTCCCTAACGGGGGAGAATCTTTTCGCCATTAACCTAGAAGTTTAATTATCAGAGCTGTATAGTTGGAGAAGTCCTGAGACTACAGGAAGAATAAAACTGAAATCCAGAGGCAGGAAACTTAAGCCCAAAACCTGAGAACACCAGAAAACTCCTGACTACATGGAACTTTAAGTGATAAGTGACCGTCCAAAAGCCTCCATACCTACACTGAAACCAACCACCACCCAAGAGCCAATAAGTTTTAGAGCAAGACATACCACGCAAATTCTCCAGCAACACAGGAACATAGCCCTGAATGTCAACATACAGGCTACCCAAGGTCACACCTAACACATAGACCCAACTCAAAACTCATTACTGGGCACTCCATTGCTCTCCAAAGAGAAGAAATCAAGTTCCACGCACCAGTACACTGACGCAAGCTTCCCTAACCAGGAAACCTTGACAAGCCAAACGTCCAACCCCACCCACTGGGTAAATCCTCCACAATAAAAAGGAACCACAGACCTCCAGAATACAGAAAGTCCACTCCAGACACAGCAATCTAAACAAGATGAAAAGGCAAAGAAATACCCAACAGGTAAAGGAACAAGAAAAATGCCCACCAAGTCAAACAAAAGAGGAGGAGATAGGGAATCTACCTGAAAAAGAATTTAGAATAATGATAATAAAAATGATCCAAAATCTTGAAAACAAAATGGAGTTACAGATAAATAGCTTGGAAACAAAGATTGAAAAGATACAAGAATTGTTTAATAAAGACCTAGAAGAAATAAAAAAGAGTCAATTAAAAATGAATAATGCAATGAATGAGATCAAAAACACTTTGGAGGGAACCAAGAGTAGAATAACGGAGGCAGAAGATAGGATAAGTGAGATAGAAGATAAAATGGTGGAAATAAATGAAGCAGAGAGGAAAAAAGAAAAAAGGATCAAAAGAAATGAGGACAACCTCAGGGACCTCTGGGACAATGTGAAACGCCCCAACATTCGAATCATAGGAGTTCCAGAAGAAGAAGACAAAAAGAAAGGCCATGAGAAAATACTCGAGGAGATAATAGCTGAAAACTTCCCTAAAATGGGGAAGGAAATAGCCACCCAAGTCCAAGAAACCCAGAGAGTTCCAAACAGGATAAACCCAAGGCGAAACACCCCAAGACACATATTAATCAAACTAACAAAGATCAAACACAAAGAACAAATATTAAAAGCAGCAAGGGAAAAACAACAAATAACACACAAAGGGATTCCCATAAGGATAACAGCTGATCTATCAATAGAAACCCTCCAGGCCAGAAGGGAATGGCAGGACGTCCTGAAAGTAATGAAAGAGAATAACCTACAACCTAGATTACTGTATCCAGCAAGGATCTCATTCAGATATGAAGGAGAACTCAAAAGCTTTACAGATAAGCAAAAGCTGAGAGAATTCAGCACTACCAAACCAGCTCTTCAACAAATGCTAAAGGATCTTCTCTAGACAGGAAATGCAGAAAGGTTGTATAAACGTGAACCCAAAACAACAAAGTAAATGGCAACGGGACCACACCTATCAATAATTACCCTAAATGTAAATGGGTTGAATGCCCCAACCAAAAGACAAAGATTGGCTGAATGGATACAAAAACAAGACCCCTATATATGCTGTCTACAAGAGACCCACCTCAAAACAAGAGACACATACAGACTGAAAGTGAAGGGCTGGAAAAAAATATTTCATGCAAACGGAGACCAAAAGAAAGCAGGAGTCGCAATACTCATATCAGATAAAATAGACTTTCAAATAAAAGCTGTGAAAAGAGACAAAGAAGGACACTATATAATGATCAAAGGATCAATCCAAGAAGAAGATATAACAATTATAAATATATATGCACCCAACATAGGAGCACCGCAATATGTACGGCAAACACTAACGAGTATGAAAGAGGAAATTAATAGTAACACAATAATAGTGGGAGACTTTAATACCCCACTCACAACTATGGATAGATCAACTACACAGAAAATTAACAAGGAAACACAAACTTTAAATGACACAATGGACCAGCTAGACCTAATTGATATCTATAGGACATTTCACCCCAAAACAATCAACTTCACCTTTTTCTCAAGTGCACACGGAACCTTCTCCAGAATAGATCACATCCTGGGCCATAAATCTGGTCTTGGAAAATTCAAAAAAATTGAAATCATTCCAGTCATCTTTTCTGACCACAGTGCAGTAAGATTAGATCTCAATTACAGGAAAAAAATTGTTAAAAATTCAAACACATGGAGGCTAAATAACACACTTCTGAATAACCAACAAATCATAGAAGAAATCAAAAAAGAAATCAAAATATGTATAGAAATGAATGAAAATGAAAACACAACAACCCAAAACCTATGGGACACTGTAAAAGCAGTGCTAAGGGGAAAGTTCATAGCATTACAGGCTTACATCAAGAAACAAGAAAAAAGCCAAATAAATAACCTAACTCTACACCTAAAGCAATTAGAGAAGGAAGAAATGAAGAACCCCAGGGTTAGCAGAAGGAAAGAAATCTTAAAAATCAGGGCAGAAATAAATGCAAAAGAAACTAAAGAGACCATAGCAAAAATCAACAAAGCTAAAAGCTGGTTTTTTGAAAAAATAAACAAAATTGACAAACCATTAGCAAGACTCATTAAGAAGCAAAGAGAGAAGAACCAAATTAACAAAATTAGAAATGAAAATGGAGAGATCACAACAGACAACACTGAAATACAAAGGATCATAAGAGACTACTACCAGCAGCTCTATGCCAATAAAATGGACAACTTGGATGAAATGGACAAATTCTTAGAAAAGTATAACTTTCCAAAACTGAACCAGGAAGAAATAGAAGATCTTAACAGACCCATCACAGGCAAGGAAATCGAAAGTGTAATCAAAAATCTTCCAGCAAACAAAAGCCCAGGACCAGATGGCTTCACAGCTGAATTCTACCAAAAATTTAGAGAAGAGCTAACACCTACCTTACTCAAACTCTTCCAGAAAATTGCAGAAGAAGGTAAACTTCCAAACTCATTCTATGAGGCCACCATCACCCTAATTCCAAAACCAGACAAAGATGCCACAAAAAAAGAAAACTACAGGCCAATATCACTGATGAACATAGATGCAAAAATCCTTAACAAAATTCTAGCAAACAGAATCCAACAACATATTAAAAAAATCATACACCACGACCAAGTGGGCTTTATCCCAGGAATGCAAGGATTCTTCAATATCCGCAAATCAATCAACGTAATACACCACATTAACAAATTGAAAGATAAAAACCATATGATTATCTCAATAGATGCAGAGAAAGCCTTTGACAAAATTCAACACTCATTTATGATTAAAACTCTCCAAAAAGCAGGAATAGAAGGAACATACCTCAACATTATAAAAGCCATATATGACAAACCCACAGCAAGCATCACCCTCAATGGTGAAAAATTGAAAGCATTCCCCCTGAAATCAGGAACAAGACAAGGGTGCCCACTGTCACCACTACTGTTCAACATAGTGTTGGAAGTTTTGGCCACAGCAATCAGAGCAGAAAAAGAAGTAAAAGGAATCCAGATAGGAAAAGAAGAAGTGAAACTCTCACTGTTTGCAGATGACATGATCCTCTACATAGAAAACCCTAAAGACTCTACCAGAAAATTACTAGAACTAATCAATGAATATAGTAAAGTTGCAGGATATAAAATTAACACACAGAAATCCCTTGCATTCCTATATACTAACAATGAAAAAACAGAAAGAGAAATTAAGGAAACAATACCATTCACCATTGCAACAAAAAGAATAAAATACTTAGGAGTATATCTACCTAAAGAAACAAAAGACCTATACATAGAAAACTATAAAACACTGATGAAAGAAATCAAAGAGGACACAAACAGATGGAGAAACATACCGTGTTCATGGATTGGAAGAATCAATATTGTCAAAATGGCTATTCTACCCAAAGCAATCTATAGATTCAATGCAATCCCTATCAAGCTACCAACGGTATTTTTCACAGAACTAGACCAAAGAATTTCACAATTTGTATGGAAATACAAAAAACCTCGAATAGCCAAAGTAATCTTGAGAAAGAAGAATGGAACTGGAGGAATCAACCTGCCTGACTTCAGACTCTACTACAAAGCCACAGTCATCAAGACAGTATGGTACTGGCACAAAGACAGAAATATAGATCAATGGAACAGAATAGAAAGCCCAGAGATAAATCCACGAACCTATGGACACCTTATCTTTGACAAAGGAGGCAAGGATATACAATGGAAAAAAGACAACCTCTTTAACAAGTGGTGCTGGGAAAACTGGTCAACCACTTGTAAAAGAATGAAACTAGAACACTTTCTAACACCATACACAAAAATAAACTCAAAATGGATTAAAGATCTAAATGTAAGACCAGAAACTATAAAACTCCTAGAGGAGAACATAGGCAAAACACTCTCTGACATAAATCACAGCAAGATCCTCTATGACCCACCTCCCAGAATATTGGAAATAAAAGCAAAACTAAACAAATGGGATCTAATGAAACTTAAAAGCTTTTGCACTACAAAGGAAACTATAAGTAAGGTGAAAAGACAGCCGTCAGATTGGGAGAAAATAATAGCAAATGAAGAAACAGACAAAGGATTAATCTCAAAAATATACAAGCAACTCCTGAAGCTCAATTCCAGAAAAATAAATGACCCAATCAAAAAATGGGCCAAAGAACTAAACAGACATTTCTCCAAAGAAGACATACAGATGGCTAACAAACACATGAAAAGGTGCTCAACATCACTCATTATTAGAGAAATGCAAATCAAAACCACAATGAGGTACCATTACACGCCAGTCAGGATGGCTGCTATCCAAAAGACTACAAGCAATAAATGCTGGAGAGGGTGTGGAGAAAAGGGAACCCTCTTACACTGTTGGTGGGAATGCAAACTAGTACAGCCACTATGGAAAACAGTGTGGAGATTCCTTAAAAAACTGGAAATAGAACTGCCATATGACCCAGCAATCCCACTTTTGGGCATACACACTGAGGAAACCAGATCTGAAAGAGACACGTGCACCCCAATGTTCATTGCAGCACTGTTTATAATAGCCAGGACATGGAAGCAACCTAGATGCCCATCAGCAGATGAATGGATAAGGAAGCTGTGGTACATATACACCATGTAATATTACTCAGCTGTCAAAAAGAATTCATTTGAATCAGTCCTAATGAGATGGATGAAACTGGAGCCCATTATACAGAGTGAAGTAAGCCAGAAAGATAAAGAACATTACAGCATACTAACACATATATATGGAATTTAGAAAGATGGTAATGATAACCCTATATGCAAAACAGAAAAAGAGACACAGAAATACAGAACAGACTTTTGAACTCTGTGGGAGAATGTGAGGGTGGGATGTTTCAAAAGAACAGCATGTATACTATCTATGGTGAAACAGATCACCAGCCCAGGTGGGATGCATGAGACAAGTGCTCGGGCCTGGTACACTGGGAAGACCCAGAGGAGTCGGGTGAAGAGGGAGGTGGGAGGGGCGATCGGGATGGGGAATAAGTGTAAATCTATGGCTGATTCATATCAATGTATGACAAAACCCACTGAAATGTTGTGAAGTAATTAGCCTCCAACTAATAAAAAAATTAAAAAAAAAAAAAAAAAAAAGGATTTTTCAAATGAAAAATAAGCAAAGATGATTAAAAAAAAAAAAAAAAACTCTAAAGGAAGAAACTTGAATTGCCAAGGAAAAGATGGTAAACCTTGTGAGTAATCAAGGAAATGCAAAATAAAATGCATTTTCATTTCTTGTCTGTTAGATTGGCAAAATTTAAGATAATCTGACACCCTCCTGATGTGATTCACTGAGAACACAACATCACTTATATAGTATTCCTGCCAAAAATACATAACCTGATCTAATCTTGTGTAAACCATCAGGCAAATCCAAATTTAGGAACAGGAAACAAAATAACTGGCCTGTATTCTTCAAATATATCAGTGTCATGAAAAAGAAAGACTATCCAAGGAGCTGTTCTAGATTAAAGGAGACTAGAGAGAAACAACAATTAAAGGCAACAACTAAAGTGATTTTTATTAAAAAAATTACTAAAAAGGACTTAATTGGGGACTTACTTGGTGGTCCAGTGGTTAAGAATTCACCTGGTCTGGGAAGATTCCACATGCCACAGAGCAACTAAGCTCATGGGCCACAACTGCTGAGTCTGTCTGCCTAGAGCCTGTGCTTTGCACAAAGAGTAGGTCCCACTTGCCACAACTAGAGAAAGCCCACGTGAAACAGTGAAGACCCAGTGAAGCCTAAAATAAATAAATAATAAGTTTGGATGTTAAGAGATTATGCTTCTTAAAAAAGGACTTAATTCATTTTAAAATTTATTTATTTTTAATTGGAGGATAATTGCTTTACAGTATTGTGTTGATTTCTACCAAACATCAACATGAATTAGCTACAGGTTTACCCATGTCCCCTCCCATTTGAACATCTATCCCACCTCCCTCCCTGTCCCACCCCTCTAGGTTGTTACCGAGCTCCAGTAAAAGCTAAAATAAGTAATTACAAAGTTCTATTATTTATCTATTTCTTAATTAGGACTTCATTCTTCATTGGGAAAATTGGTGAAATGGTATACTCTTTTTCGATGTTAAATCTACTGAATTTGATCATTGTGCCACAGTTATATAAGACAATGTCTTTGTTCCTAGGAGTTTCATGTGGGAGTACTTGGGACTAACAGGTCATAATTTCTGCAACTTATTTTTAAATGGCTCAGGAAAAACATTATGGAAATAAAACTTGTAAGGGCATATGAAGGGAAGAAGAGGAGGGAGGAAAGAAGAGAGATAGAGAAAGGAAGTAAATGTAACAAAGTATTAATAATTGTTGAATCTAGGTGAAGCTTATACAGAAGGTCACTGTGACATTCTATCAACTTTTCTACTGGTTTGAAATTTTTTTCAAAATAAAATGTTTGAACCATCTGTTCATATCAAGTACTAGTAAGGTACTCAACATTCAAAAAAATCAACTAAGTTAAAAAACTCAACTAAAAATTTAAAAAGCTCATGCTAAAACTCAACATTCAAAGAACTGAAATCATGGCATCTGGTCCCATCAATTCATGGCAAATAGATGGGGAAACAATGGAAACAGTGACAGACTTTATCTTCTTGTTCTCCAAAATCACTGCAGATGGTGACTGCAGCCATGAAATTAAAAGATGCTTGCCTTGGAAAAGCTATGACTAATGTAGATAGCATATTAAAAAGCAGAGACATTATTTTGCCAACAAAGGTCCGTCTAGTCAAAGCTATGGGTTTTCCAGTAGTCATGTATGGATGTGAGTGCTGAAGAATTGATGCTTTTGAACTGCTGTGTTGGAGAAGACTCTTGAGAGTCCCTTGGACTGCAAGGAGATCAAATGAGTCAATCCTAGAGGAAATCAGTCCTGAATGTTCATTGGAAGGACTGATGCTGAAGCTGAAGCTCCAATACTTTGGCCACCTGATGGGAAGAACTGACTCATTAGAAAAGACCCTGATGCTGGGAGAGACCGAAGGCAGGAGGAGAAGGGGATGACAGAGGATGAGAAGGTTGGATGGCATCACTGACTCGATGGACATGAGTCTGAGACGCTCCAGGAGTTGGTGATGGACAGGGAAGCCTGGTGTGCTGCAGTCCATGGGGTCGCAAAGAGTTGGACACAACTGAGCAACTGAACTGACTAGTAATGTTGTAGGAAAATGGAAATTTTCATACTCCGTTAGAAAGGATGCAAATTAGTACAGTTCTTTGGAGAATAACATCATCATAATAATAGTATATTAAATGATAGATACATAATAATATAATATGATAATAACGTGTTAGTAATATAACATGTTTATATATGTTAAAATATAAAATGTTTATATCCTGTGCCCCAGCAATTCAAATGGAATGTGGGGTGAAAATAATAGAACTTTGTATTTACTTATTTTGTCTTTTAAGAAAAAAATTTACATTTCAGAGTGGATATTGTATACCGGTATGATAGTGCATTTAAGTAATTTATAAATGAATATAGAAATACTGTGGATAGGCAGTTAAATGTTTTCTTGGTAGGGCAGCCTGATGAACAAAGTAGGAGACCACTGCTCTTAAGAAATTCAAATATATCTATCCTCATGCATGTATATATATATATACATGCATATATTGAATCTATACATACACACATATATGAATATTAACTGCAAATTGTTTGGTAATGGCAAAAATGGCAAAATGGAAACATCCTGAATGTTCCTCAGTAAGAGAAGAGAGAAGTTGTGTTCTAGTCATAAGATGGGATACTATATATCAGTTAAAATGAATGAAACAGAGCTATAAGTATCTACATGGGCAGGTTTAGAAAATGTTGAGTGAAAAAAGGAAGTTGCAAAACAATAAAGACACAATACTATTATGTATAGATATTTAATCTGCCCTAAAAACAAAAGCACTGCCTAGACAATAAGTTCTTGGTGCTTGCCTCTGGGAGGGATGAAGAAGACAAGCACTAGAAAAGAGATTATACAGAGCTTAAACTTGTAAAATTTTATTTCTTTGTTTTCTCTCCTCCAAACATAGATCAAGAGATCTGAAGAAAACATTACTAAATGTTAATTTTGGTTAGTCTTGGGTATCAGATAGATGGATGTTTACTTTATTACTCTTGGTACATTCTTGTATCTTTTGCTTTGTCCAAGAGCAAAACATGAAGTTTTTCATTTCTCTGATGAATTCCAAGTTCCAGGAAGCACCTGACAAGTCAGATCTGTGTCTACAACTCTGCATATGTCTCTGCTTCTGAACACACCAAAGCAACTTTAAATCAGAGCTTCTAAAAAAATACTTATCAACAGAAAAATAATTTTTCTTATTTTCATAATGCTGTGCTGTGCTCAGTCACTCAATCTGTTTCCAACTCTTTGTAGCCCACAAGACTCCTCTGCCCATAAAATTTTCCAGGCAAGAATACTGGAGTGAGTTGCCATTTCCTACTCCAAGAGATCTTCCCGACCCAGGGATCAAACCCGCGTCTCTTGCATCTCCTATATTGGCAGGTGGATTCTTTACCCCTAGTGCTACCTTGGAAGCCCTATTTTCATAATAGGTGTTCCTAATCTTACAGAAATATCACTCTAGTAAGGAGCATGTAGAAACCCAAGTGATGCCTTGTGGAACCCAAATATTCTGAAGTGTTAAGTAACACTGGCTATTATCTTGATCTATGCAAAGATAAAACTGGAAATTCAAAGGTTATAAAGCAATTTAATAATACAAAAGTTGTGTATTGCTGGGTAACATATGTTAAATTCATTATCCCTTCTATATAAAATTATCAGCTTCTTGCTCATGTCTCCCTCAGTTCAGTATTTCAAGTTATGCTCATATAATAAAAGAATTTTAATTACTCAGAGACAATTTATATTTCTCTAACATTTGGCTTCCTAATGGCATTTTTGTTTTCACCTTGTACTGACTCCACTTCCACTAGAAAGAGAGTGAAACTTAAAAGATTGGTCTATTTTACTATGTGTTGGGATAATTAATTACATTTTAGTGAGGGAAAAAAGATACCATTGCTTTAAAGGAATCTTGAGGAATACTCCAAAAATTTAATTGTAGGAACTTCCTGTGGCCCTCACTTGCATTAATAATTAGGAGATGGCTCCCATGTTATTGTTGCCAATAAATCTATAGGATAAATGTTTCCTGGGTCTATTCAATAATACACTTATTTTAAGTGGTGATTTGGGCAGTTCCTCAAAGCTGGGAAGTGGGGAGAATAAAACATTAAGAATTTCTATCTGAATAACTTTCGAAGCTTTTTGTCTTAGCGTGTGTGTACAGGATTTGTAGTGTGGTCTCTTTTCTCATTCCTTATATTGGATATTTGTTTTGTCCTTTTTTTTAAAGTCTCACCAGAGGCTTTTAAATTTTATTAGTCTTTAAACTTTTTGTTTTCTTTTGTTGATTCTCTATCATGTATGTTTCTATCTCATTAATTTCTGTTCTTTACTTTTCATTTTTTCTATTGTTGGGTACTTATTTTTTAATCCTTTTATAACCTCTCTAGAGATAGAATGCTTGCTGGTTAATTTTCAGTCTTATTTTCTACTGTATGACTTTAAGGCTGTAAATTTCCTTCTAAGGATTTTTTAAAGCTAAATTGTACAAAATTTGATTATACATTTTGATATTGTTCAGTTCAAAATATTTTCTAATTCTGTTATGATTTCTTTCCTCTTTGACCATGAGTTATTAGAATATGTGCTAAATTTCCAAATACATGAGAATTTTCTGGTTACCTTTCATTATTCCTTTCTAGATTATGTGTATTAGGGTCACTAATATACTCTCTCTGGTCTTTATGATTTCATTCACTTGAGCTTTGATGAGATTTGCTTCATGAGCCAGTTTATAATTAATTTCTGTAGATGCTTTGTGTGTGCTTGAAAATAAAGTATATTCTGATGTCTTGCATAAAATGTTCTATATTCGTTCATTAAGTACAGTTTCTTGCTTATTCTTTCCTGGTATTATATCCTTAAGTTTTGTCTGTTTGCTCTATAAATTACTAAAAGAAGTATGTATAGAAAGTTCCCACTATGATTATGGACTTGCCTGTTTCTCTCTGGCTTTGAGCACTTTTATTTTATTTATTTTGAGACCATGTTATCTTCTCTGCTTAAAATGTAGGGAAAAATAAAGAAGAAAAATAGGTTACAAAGGTAATTCCTCCTCCTTTTAATAAATCAAAAATACTGCTAAAAACATTGCTGGACAAGTAACTCACATTGTAAGACATTTTCAATGATGACATTTGTTCTGGGTTGTAATGTGTCACTCAAAAGAGGTAATGTTGGAGTCTTAACCCCCCAGTACCTCAGAATGTGACTTTATTTGGAAATAGGGTCTTTACACAGTTAAAGTTCAAATGAAGTCATTAGAGTGGGTCCTAATCCAATATGACTGATGGCTCTATAAAAGGGGGGAAATGAACACAGAGTTAAACAAATATGGGGAGAAGCTGGCCTTCTACAAGCCCAGGAGAGAGGCCTGTAACAGATTTCCTTCCACATGCCTCAGAAGAACCAACCTTGCTCTCACTTTGATCTCGACTTTGAACCTCTGGAACTGTGAGACAATAAATCTCTGTTGTTTAAGCCACCCGATTTGTGGGATTTTCTTATAGTAGCCCTGACACACTAATAGGATGTTTATAACATTACAGCACAATTTTGTTGTTTGAAAAGAAAAGTATGTTTTTTAGCAGAGTGGAAAAAAAATAAAACCCTTTCTGCCCTTGATAATGTAAAATGAGGAGCCAAGAGTTGAGAAAAGCTGATTTGCTATTTTATAGAATATCCTTTTATATTTTAATAGTAAAGTTAAAACTGTTTAGTATCAGGAGACATTTTTGTTTAATAAATTTGGTGGGTCAGCCTTATTGAGTGAAGGAAAACAGTTCCCATGTTCTCAGAATTGCATTTTATGATTTCCTGATTAAGGATGAGAAAGACAATTTCCAAGTTTCCTTCAGAGAGGAATGGTGCAATAAGCATAATTAGCTCTAAGAAGTTTAATAATAAATCACTAAATCTCATGAGCATAGTAAACATAACCAGGGAATTATGTTCATATAAACTCAGTGGAATAACCACAAATTCAACTTCAAAGACAAAGAAGCATGAATTACAAATATACTACACATACATTAAGCTTTTCTGGAAGTCAAATTTTAAAGAAGCTAATTTTCTTAGCATAGATCTTGGGCCATGCCATTTTTGAGGTCATTTCTTGTTGGAAAAAGAGGGGTATGTCAGTGTATAGCCTAAGCTGTTTTAAGACAATGTCAACAAGAATAACAGCGTCCTCCTCAAACCCTTCATAAAAGCTTGCTAAAGAGAAAATATTCAGCTTCAATAAGCACCAGATATGAATATGGATCAAGTGATAACTTCTTTAAGACTACCAATAGAATTTCACAATCACATACAGAGGTTGTCTTATTAGTAACATGCTGGTCCCTCAAATTCCCTAAAGTATTGGGTTGGCCTTAAAACTCAACATTCAGTAAACTAAGATCATGGCATCTGGTCCCATCATTTCATGGCAAATAGTTGGGGAAACAGTGGAAACAGTGACAGGCTTTATTTTTGGGGGCTCCAAAATTACTGCAGATGGTGATTGCAGCCATGAAATTAAAAGACGCTTGCTCCTTGGAAGAAAAGTTGTGACCAACCTAGATAGCATATTAAAAAGCAGAGACATTCCTTTGCCAACAAAGGTCCATCTAATCAAAACTATGGCTTTTCTGGTAGTCATGTATGGATGTGAGAGTTGGACTATAAAGAAAGCTGAGCACCGAAGAATTGATGCTTTTGAACTGTGGTATTGGAGAAGACTCTTGAGAGTCCCTTGGACTGCAAGGAGATCCAACCAGTCCATCCTAGAGGAAATCAGTCTTGAATATTCTTTGGAAGGACTGATGCTGAAGCTGAAACTCCAATACTTTGTCCACCTGATGCGAGGAACTGACTCATTAGAAAAGACCCTGATGCTGGGAGGGATTGAAGGCAGGAGGAGAAGGGGGAGACAGAATATGAGATGGCTGGATGGCATCATTGACTCAATGGACATGAGTTTGAGTAAACTCTGGGAGTTAGTGATGAACAGGGAAGCCTGGCATGCTGCAGTCCATAGGGTCACAAAGAGTCGGACACGACTGAGTGACTGAACTGAACTGAACTGAATTGGGTTGGCCAAAAGTTTGTTTGGGTATTTCGATAAGATGTTAAATGGACTTTTTTTCTTTTTTGACTTTTTTTTAAGGTTTTTAAAAAATGTTATTATTGGAGTATAATATTGCTTTACAATGCTGTATTAGTTTATGCTATACAACAAAGTGAATCAGCTGTATGTATAAATATATACATATATATATATTATATATATGGCATCTGGTCCCATCACTTCATGGCAAATAGATGGGGAAACAGTGGAAACAGTGACAGGCTTTATTTTGGGGGGCTCCAAAATCACTGCAGATGGTGATTGCATCTGTAATATATATATATATCCACGTCTACCTGATTCCACCCTCCACCATCATGCCACCCCTATAGGTCATCACTGAGCACTGAGCTGAGATCTCTGTGCTATACACTGAACAGATTCTTTGGCCACCACATCATATCCTGTTCTGATATTGTGAGCATTTTGAGGCTCTTGCTCTTATGTTTGGACAAAAGCCTACAATATGCGTTTGATAGATTGTCAGCTGATGAATTATACGAGACAAACAGTTTGATATAGCTCCATCTTTATTAGAGCTCATAAACCCAGAACAAGCTTACTGACAGTAAGAAATATACCTATCAATTGCAAGCCCTTGACTACGACATCCAATCTGATATGATAGATATGTAGACAATTTTGGCTGGATCAATGAAAGTCTGATTTAAAGTCCTTGGGTTTAAGTATCACCGAGTCAAAATTTTGATAAAGGGCCACTGTATGCTGGAAACTCATACAGGCGCTCAACTAGCCTCTTCCTTGACACTGAGTGACTCGAATGGTACAAATCTCTCCTATTCACTAGGTATTCCATCCTACCATCTAACTGCTCTAGTTATTAGAAATGCTTTCCCTAGAGTAGCCTCAAATTGGCCTGTAGTTAAATCTATTCACAAAGCTTAATTTTGCCGTAGGGAGATATAAAAAGGAGTTTATCTTAGAAATGACAGCTCTTCAGATATCTAGAGAACAATCAAGTCTCCACCAAGTCTATTTCTATTTACAAAATAAACACATTTCTGTATTTCAGTAAACACAGAGGATCCAGTTAATTTTCAGTAATGGGGCTTGTGATTAGTGGGGGCTGGGGAGAATGATTTAATGATAGAACTGCTTCTTTAAAGGAATTTTTGACACTGCCTTCAAGCTTTTAGTAACCTCCCTACTAATTTGTGTTTGAGCTAAGTTTCTCATTCAGGGAGTCCAAGGAATACCTCAATAGGAAGCCAGGAAGTTACTTGGAGAGAAAGAAATAATGATCTGGGATAAAGGAAACTTCAGAGGACATACAGAAAGAAAGATATTAGATGATTTTATAGATTCTTCATGTTGTCTGTTATCTCTTTCCTCATTCTTCTATTTCTGGCCTTGTAAATTACAGGCAAGAAAGATCATTATGAAAAGGTTATTAAGACTAAAATGCGGTGAGATACCTCAATTTAGCCACAAATTCCTTTACTTTATGATAAACAGGATTTATACATTGTCCAGCAAATCTATTCTTCCCAAACCTGGTTCCTTTGAAGACTCCTTGGAAAAAAGGATGCATATTAGCTTCCATTAATTTGCAGTTTCTGAAAAATATGATTTTAATCCTTTAAATCTGGGTGCCTAAAATTTGAAAGACAAACGTCTTGAGAAAGATATCTGGAATGGTACTTAACAGTGAATTTAATAAATAAAAATCATCTTTCATTGTTCTGACTTCTACTAATAGCAACCTCTCCCTGTGTGAGTGCAATATGAAACAATCTCTTGAACCTACAGATTTTAGGTCTGAGCATTCTACATCCATATTGTATAATAATATATAGTGAAGTGAAAGTTGCCCAGTCGTGTCTGACTCTTTGCAACCCCATGGGCTATATGTAGCCCACCAGGCTCCTTTGTCCATGGGGTTCTCCAGGCAAGAATACTGGAGTGGGTTGCCATTTCCTTCTTCAGGGAATCTTCCTGACCTATGGATTGAACCCAGGTCTCCTACATTGCAGGTGGATTCTTAACTGTCTGAGCCACCAGGGAAGTCCAATAATATATAAACAGACTTCTATAATATTTTTGTGTGTGTATGATATGGGGACAAGTTATCTTAGAGGCCAAAGAGAGATGATAGCAGGGAATCAGTAGAAGTAAATTAAGGGCACATTCCAAATGTCGTAAAAACCAATCCATGTTTGTCCCTGTTCTTGCCTTGCCTTTTTCATGCTGGTCCAGCTTCTCTACTGATGCTGTTACTGTTCATTCCTCCAGTCTGCTCCTGTGTACAGCCACAAACATGTAGTATAAATCTTTCCTGTTCTTTTTTCTCTCTTGTTAGCAGTTATCCTACTTTTTACTAGGGCTTTTTTGGTGGCTCAGATGGTAAAGAATCTGCCTGAAATGCAGGAGACCTGGGTTCAATCCCTGGGTCAAGAAGTTCCCCTGAAGAAGGGAATGGCTACCCACTCTGGTATTCTTACCTGGAGAATCCCATAGACCGGGTAGCCTAGCGGGCTACAGTCCAAGGGGTCAGAAAGAGTCAGACATGACTGAGCGACTGACACTTTCATTTTCACTCACTTTTACTAACCAGTCTCAGCCCTAGCCAGTCTAAGCCAATATAATTATGTTGTGATTAGCATCAGCCCCTCTAATGCCTCTTGTAGAACATGGGATTGCCAAAGCTTTAATTATGTAGAAATGATTATATTGCACAATGTGGTAGGGACATTCCTGATGGATGGTTATTACAGAAACAAAATTATTATTCAAAAAGCAAAGGTAGAAAAAGAAAAATAATGGCCCAGAAAAAATATATATTGATTACCAGATGCTAGAAGTTCTTTTTGAGAAACAAATTTCTGGTAAAGTGTATCATTCATGAGGTGTAGAGACATGACATATTAGTGTGAATTCTATGAATATATTTAAATCTCTCTATAAACATACAAAGCTCAGAATAAAAATACATGCAGCATTGAGAAGCTCATATAAACAGCAAATATATGGATTGAAATAAACAGTGAAAACTTTGTGGGGTGATAGTCATGTTCTATATCTTACATAGGAGTGTCTGTTTAGCAAAAAAAGTGTATCAAATGATATATGTAAGATTTGTACATTACATATACATTTTACCTCAGAAGAAAAAATTCATAAGCAGATATTGAAATTTAGTTAAAGATGTACAAGTTGAAGTGTTTAGGGGTGAAGTGTACTGATGCCTGACACTTACTTACAATACTTTAGGAAATAAGACAGAGAAGGCAATGGCAACCCACTCCAGTGTTCTTGCCTGGAGAATCCCAGGGACGATGGAGCCTGGTGGGCTGCCGTCTATGGGGTCTCGCAGAGTCGGACACAACTGAAGCGACTTAGCAGCAGCAGTAGCAGGAAATAAGATGGACTGTTGGATGGATACACAGATATGTGAATAAACAAGTCCTGTAAAATGTTAAAATAAATAGTATGCATGAGTTTAAGTTAAATGAGATTTGTGTAACTGGACACCATGTGCACGGTATTCTAAGCTGCCAGCTAGAACTGGATACTTCTACTTAATTCCCACGTGATATTTATTTCTAGGCCTTGTTTTGGTTATCTTGAAGTTGTAATTTGTCATCCATAATATTAACGTTAGAAAAACAACTCTTAAATGTTATTTGATACAAAAAAAGGTGAATAAAATACGACCAGTAATCTTTCCATCAGTCTGGGCTATGTGGAAACAAAGAATTCAAAATCTCAGGAGCTCACAACAGAGGTTAGTTCTCATATCTACACTGGGGTCAGGTTTGAGTTGGTTACATGCCTTTCTCATTCTAAAACCCAGGATAAAAAGCAGCCCCTATATAAAACATAATAGTTTCATGTCAGAAGGAAAAAGAACTGGTGGTTATGGACCACAGAACTTCTCAGAACTTCTCCTAAAGTTCTGTTCAGAGGTGAGACATATTCCAATTATATTCCAATGATCAAAGCAAGTCACATGACCATGACTGCCATGAGCAGAGACATGTCATCCTCTCATAGGCAGGGGCTTATGGAAGAGGCAGTGAATATTTAGAGTGAAAATGCCATCTATTACAAACTAATAATGTTTTGAATTTCATCATAAACATATTTATTATGTTTCAGTTCTTCAGTATTTTTATATTAATACTAAGATAATTAGTATTAATAGGTAGTCAGCAAATATTTGCTGAAGAATGAGTTTTTCCATATTATATCTTCTCAAATTTAAAAAGTTATCACAAATTATTCAATGGGATCCAGGAAAAGAGTGTAGATAAGTAAAATACAGCAAGGCCTGAAGTGGACTATGGGGAATAATTGCCCTAATGGTACCTTCTTGCACTGGTGTGGTACATTTGCCGTAAGTGATGAACCAATATTGCTACATTATGATGAATGAACAACCCCAAGGTCCTGAACCTCAAAACCAAACAAATCAAAGTTAGAGAGGTCAAGGCCCATGCAGTGAATAAACTTGATGCTCCAAAAATCATTAGGCTTTTAGTCTAAGAAAAATCTAAGTCTCCTACAGTGGGGGGGGGGGTGGGGGGAGGGAAGAGTATAAGTCAAGATCTGATCAATGAAAAGGGTAACTCTTCTGTGAAAAACAAGAAGTAAGTATTTTAGGCTTTGCAGGCCTACCTCTGTCACAATTCCTCAACTCTGCTGTGGTAACACAGAAGTTGCCACAGACAATACATAAACAAATGGACATGGCTATCTTTCAATAAAACTACATAGAAACACAGTGAATAGCCTGGATTTAGCTCCTGGGCCATAGTTTTCTGATCCCTTTTCTAGACCATGGCTTCTAGATTTGAGAGCTTGCTTGGATGACGGATTGATCCTAGAACCACAACAGAAATTCATAGAGGTGACCTCAGGTCTCCTCTGTACCTCTCTGCCTGGTGTAATGTCAAACATACAGTAAGTGCTTAGAAAATATGGGATCAAGGTCAACTGTGAATGCAATATATGAAAGGGTCACGGAACCTGGTAAGACCTGTCCACCAAGATTTCTTGACAAATAGCTCAGAGGGAATCAGACAGTGACAACCAAAATACAGTTATGATGACTGACTTCGACTTGTCTTCACTTTTCTCAGTTACTATGTTTTAGATATTATGCTAGGTATTTTTTCACAAGTTCATACAGGATTCTCATGACAACATTGCAAGGAAGGTAACTTTTTCACACTTAATTAGATATTTATTTATTGAAAGAAAAAAAGAAAGAAAGATTCTTTAAATTCTGGAGTGGCTTTACAATTTTTGAATTTTCACATGCATGGTTTCATATGATCTCCTAATAGTCCTTTCCCCTTACCCAGATAATGCTCCTTCCCTCTTCCCTCTCCCAACTGGTAAGCATTAGATTGTTCTCTTTATCTGTGAGTCTGCTTCTTTTTTGTTTTATTCACTAGTTTGTTGTATTTTTTAGATTCCCCATGTAAGTGATATCATACAGTATTTGTCTTTTTCTGTCTTACTTGTTTCAGTTAGCATGCTGCTGCTGCTGCTAAGTCGCTTCAGTCGTGTCTGACTCTGTGCGACCCCACAGATGGCAGCCCACCAGGCTCCCCCGTCCCTGGGATTCTCCAGGCAAGAACACTGGAGTGGGTTGCCATTTCCTTCTCCAAGGCATGAAAGTGAAAAGTGAGAGTGAAGTTGCTCAGTCGTGTCCGATTCAGTGACCCCATGGACTGCAGCCTACCAGGCTCCTCTGTCCATGGGATTTTCCAGGCAAGAGTACTGGAGTAGGTTGCCATTACCTTCTCCTCAGATAGCAGAATGCCCTCCAAATCCATTCATGTTGCTACAAATGGTATTTTGTTCTTTTTTATGTCTAAGTAGTATTCCATTGTATATCCGTACTACATCTTCTTTATTCATCTGTTGATGGACACTCAGGTTACTTCCATACCTTTGCAATGGTAAATAATGCTGCTATGAACATTGGGGTGAGTTTATCCTTTCAGATTAGTGTTTGTTTCTTTCAGATGTATATGCAGGAATGGAATTGCTGGGTCATATGGTAGTTCTCAGAGAAGGCAATGGCAATCCACTCTAGTACTCTTGCCTGGAAAATCCCATGGGCAGAGGAGCCTGGTAGGCAACAGTCCATGGAGTCTCGAAGAGTCAGACACAACTGAGCGACTTCACTTTCACTTTCATGCATTGGAGAAGAAAATGGCAGCCCACTCCAGTGTTCTTCCCTGGAGAATCCCAGGGATGGCGGAGCCTGGTGGGCTGCCGTCTTTGGGGTCACACAGAGTCGGACATGACTGAAGCGACTTGGCAGCAGCAGCAGCATGGTAGTTCTATTTTTAGTTTTTTGAGAAAACTCTATACTGTTTTCCACAGTGACTACACCAATTTACATTCCCACCATGGTGTAGGAGGGTTTCACAAGGAATGTACTTTTATTCTCACCTAAAGAATGAACATCCTGAGTCTTACTGGTTGAATTATGTCTCCTCCAAATATGTTGAAGTTTTAGCCCTCAGTACCTCAGATATGTGACCATATATTTGGAAATAGGGTCACTGAAGTTATAATTACTTAACAGTCTTTGTAGCTATAATTATTTAAGGTGAGTTTATACTGGAGTAGCAGAGTATGAAATGGCAACCCACTCCAGTATTCTGGCCTAGAAAATTCCATGAACAGGAGAGCCTTGTGGGCTGCAGTTCATGGGATCACACAGAGTCAGACACGACTGAACTACTAAGCACGCATGCATATTGGAGCATACTGGAGTCCATGGAATTCTCCAGGCCACAATACTGGAGTGGGTAGCCTTTCCCTTCTCCAGGGATCTTCCCAACCCAGGGACTGAACCCAGGTCTCCCACAAGGGAGGTGAATTCTTTACCAGCTGAGGATTCTTTACTGGAGTAGAGTGGATTCCTAATCAAGTGACTGTAGGCCTTGAAAGAAGACAGCCATGTGAAGACCCAGAAACACAGGGAGAATGGCTTATGAAGAGAGAGGATTGGAGTGATGTATCTACAAGCCAAGAAACATCTGAGGCTTCTAATACCAGAAGTTAGAAGAAGACATGAAACAGATCCTCCCCTGGTCTTTAAGGGTGCATCACCTCGCTTACAACTTGATTGTTACAGTCTCCTTGCAGTTACCGCCTCCAGGATTATGAGACAATAAGTTTCTGTTGTTTTAAGCCATCCAGTTTTGGGTGCTTTGTTAATGGCAGCCTAGGAAACTAATACACTGAGACTCAAGGAATTTGTCGCTTGTCTAAGATCACCCAGCTAGTGTGAAACAAAGTCAATATTAAAACTCATGGTTGTCTGGCTCCCAGATACATGCTCATTTGATTACACTGAGGTGAATCCATCTTTATTTTACTTTTCTGTGATGAAATGATGTAAAATCAAATACTGACTCATACTAGAAAAGTGATTCCCTCTCTCCTATTCTCACTCTACAGTATTCCCTATGAATAATATTTTCCCTCCTTTCTTTCTTTCTCTACCAATATTATCTTTAAAAGTAGTGTTTCTTATACTATCTTTTACAGTTACAAGCTAAAGCGCTGTACAAGTTTTGCCTTTCATCCTATTCTGGCCTCATGCTGTTCATATTTTTATTGTTTTTTTTTTTAGTGAACCATCTTTATCTACACATGGCATGTTTCTTTTTTTTTTTTTTTGGCATGTTTCTTTTAAAAACGTTTCCAGCACACACCTTAAAGGAGATCTCTTAAATTTAATCAATAAATGTCTCCAGGAGATATTTCTTGGAGGCTTCTCATTGCAGGGGCTTCTCTTGTTGTTGAGCACAGGCTTGAGGGCACGTGAGCTCAGTATTTGTGGCTCCTGGCTCTAGAGCACAGACTCAGTAGCTGTGATGCATGTGCTTAGATGCTCTGTGGCATGTGGGATCTTCCCAGATCAGAGATTGAACCCATGTCTCCTACATTGGCAGGCGGATTCTTTACCACTGAACAACCAGGGAAAACCACCCTATTTTCTGAAGGAGAAACTCAAGTTCAGAGAAGGTTAAAAAAATTACTTAAGATCAAAGCTAGCAGTGGGAAGACACAGGGTCTCAAGGCCCAGGACTGGTGTGGCTAGAGCTGTAGGATGAGGCATTGACAGAAGCCCAGAAGTGAATCTCTGAAGATCTGTGCATGGTTACAAGATCCAAGTCCTGTAAGTGTTAGATGTGACAAAGAGAATAGAGAGGTAAGGATTTTTTTTCTTTAAGTAGAGAGGATGGAAAGACAAGTATTAGTGACATGGTTGTGGGTAAGAGTTGGAGGCCATAGCCTGGGTACCAAGCATTGTACAGTTCCAAATGTGTGGACACTGTATCTTGACCTAAGTTTACATAGTTAAAGGTAGTGGTAATAACTTTTAAGAAAAAAGATCAAAGCTAGTATGTGGTAGAGCCAGTATTCCCCCCAGGTCCATCTGACTCCAAAGACTATGCCTTGCATCTTCAGTTTACCCTCATTGCATTTTCCATATTCATGTGTATCACTAAATCCTTGCCTCTCATTTTCAAAATTGGCCAGATGTATTATTGTGAAGTATGCAGAAATCCTGTCAAGGATCCTTTTATCTTTTGATCATTTGGCAAGCTTTAACAAGACCTTGTGCAACATTTCTCTTTTCCTACATTCTTTAAAACTGGGATGTCCCTGCTCCTACATGAGACCTGGGCCTCCATTTGGGCTCTTGGTCACGCTCTTTTCAGTCTCTTCAGGGATATTCCTCTGTCTCAGATCTCTAGCTTTCGTCATTCCCTCCTCCTTCGCTGTATCCTCTCTGCTCACTAACATTCTCTCTTTTAAAACATCTCTCCCTTATCCTCCTACCTACCCCCCAAGTCACCACCCGAAGGCCATCTTTCCATCTTTTTATTCCCAGCCATGGACAGGAAAGTGTAGTTTACAGTTGTCCACTCCATTTCCTGAAAACATTGCAGTCAGACTTTGCCCCCACCTTCCACTGAAACTGCTCTAAGATTACAAAAGCCTCTTCAATATCAGAGCCAATGCATACTATGAGGTCATTATCCTCCTCCGTTTCTCTGCTGCTTGGACAGTTTTTGTCATACCATCATGCTAAAAACCCTCCCCTCCCTCAGTTTCTGAAATATTGCATTCATTTACACTCCTTTCTCCCCCCTTATTCTGTCTTCTAACATGGCCCACTGCTTGCCTCTCATTTCATGCTGTCCTGAGAATTCTTCCTCTCTGAAAATTTCAACCAACGCTCTAATGCAGAACTATGCGCCAGAACTCTATAGCTGAGCCTGTCCTCATCTGACCTCCTCTTCAATATTTTCAAAGGACTTATTTTCTCTTAAGATGATTTTGGAAGAAAAAGTAGAAATTTGCTGTCAGGCTCACAAAGTAGAGAGAGAGTATTCCAGGGAGGCAGCTGCAAAACGATATGCAGAAATAAGGAAGGGAAACATTCGTACAGATTGAGAGGACCATCATCAGCTCGGTCACGATGCAGTATTCAGGGAACAGCTGGGGGCAGGGTGGGGAGGAGAGAAGAGAGGAGGCCAGGCAGGTAGGCAGAGGTCAAACGAAGGGAAGGATCTTATATGCCAGGCACATTGTTTCAGATTTTGCCCGTGTGGATGGTGAACGGTTGTGTTTGGAGCAGAAGAGTTCCATGATTGACTCTGAGTTCTAAAATGCTGATTTTGTTAGGAGAGTGGAAACAGGATGAAACTAGAGTCAGGAGACCAAAGAAGCTGTGCTAATAATCCAATGAGAGATGATAATGGAGTGAACGAGGGCCATAGGAATCTTTTGGAAGAGTAGGGACAATGGTCTTTTCTAAAGTGAAAATCAAGAGAATTTAGTGATTAATCAATTAAAAGGGTACCTAGAAGGTAGACTATAGGATAGTGAGGTTTCTAGTTTAAAAGAGAAAATATTTATCATGATGGATTATAGGAAGTAAAGTAGATTTATTGGACAGCACTCATGTACCAAACAGATTTATATTTTCCCCATGCTAGGCACTGTGTGAAGCTCTAGAATGATTTCCATTTTGAATATTTTTGAGATACTTTGAAACATTCAGGTTTGAAGTGTCTGGGAAACAGAGGGAAAGACATCTAAAACTCAGGAAGCAGATCTCCAATGTGTTGCTATTATTAACAGTGTTGTGACATAGGTTCTTGTGGGTAGGTTTTTGTCCCGATGCCTAATTAGCTTTCCCAATAGCTCAATGGGTAAAGAATCCACCTGCAATTCAGGAAACACAGGAGATGCAGGTTCAGTCCCTGGGTTAGAAAGATCCCCCGGAGAAGGAAATGTCAACCCACTCCAGTATTCTTGCCTGAAAAATCCCATGGACAGAGCAGCCTGGTGAGCTACAGTCCAAAGGGTCACAAAGAGTCAGACATGACTGAGCAACTGAGCATGCATGCCTAATTAGCTATACAGTATGAAAGATATTGGTGAAATGAGAATTAGTTGAAATGTACCATAATCCTATGCCATGTTATTCATATTACTTAAAAAATAATACCCTGTCAATCTGCTTTCTTGTATGTTTAACATAATTTTCTGAGAAACAACACATGCAATTGCATAATTGAGCCATGTAGGACTGATTTCTGTGAAACTGATACAGAATCAAAGGTTAAAAAATTCTGTTCATAAGCATTTTTATCACTCTCAAAGAAATTGCTGTCTTCACCATACTTTAGTGGTATCTTTTGACTTTACAAGAATGTTTTATATATGATGACTACATTTATATTGATGACAATCTTATGAATAAGTACAATCCTTTTGGGAAATGGGAAAAATTTAGAAAGAGCTTAATACACGCGTACCTCTTGACCCAGTAATTCAACATTTGGAAAATTATAAGGCAATAGTCCAAGCAATAGAAAAAAGCTATATACATTTGTCACAGCTTTATTTATAATTTTTAAAGAAAAAGAAGCAACCGTGGTGTCCTTGGGAGTAAATTAGTGTTTATTTACAGGTGACCATTAAAATTATGCTTAGAAACATGATAGACATTCAAAATGCATATAATAGAATGGTAAGAGGAAAAAAAATCAGGAGAAAAATTTTAAATAAACTATAATTACAGTTATGTAAAAAATACCCAGAAAAAATAATGGGAGTAAATTTGCCAAAATACTAACAATAGTTATATTTGAATGAGGAATTTAGGGATTATTATTTCTATTTTCCAATTTATCTGTGTATCAGAGATTGATCATTTTTGCTTTCCTAGTAACGACTTGCCCTTTTTCTGGTTACATGCACCCTGAATCTTCTTAGGGAATCACTTGTTCCTTCTCTGAGTTCATGTGGTTTCAGTGAGGTTGACACAACCTCCACAGGAATATAGCCCAAGTCAAGATCATCAGAGGCAAATAGATTAAATTCTAGAAGTTTTTTTTTTTTTTTAAACCTTTTGAAAAAGATGCAGGTTCCTTCCATTGTGAATTGCTAAGAGGATAGGATGTAAGTCTGGAGTTGTGGACAGCTATTTTGTGACCAGGAAGTAGAAGAGATCCAGGGAAGGGGGTTCAAATTGCCACCCACCGACATGGGCTCCCCAGGTGGAGTAAGAGGCAAATAACCCATTTGCCAATACAAGAGACTTAAGAGACACAAGTTTGATACCTGGGTCAGGAAGATCCCCTGGAGGAGGACACAGCAACGCACTCCAGTATTCTTGCCTGGAGAATCCCACGGACAGAGGAGCTTGGCTGGCTATAGTCCATAGGCTGCAAAGAGTCAGACATGACTGATGAGACTTAGCATGCACATAGCACAGAGAGGCAGAAGAAAAAGTCACTAAGAAATGTTTCAACTAATGACTTCGAACCCAACTTGATTAATAGTACCTTCTCTCTTGGGCAAGGGTAAAGAGCAAAAAAAAAAGTGGTAGAAGAGAGACTAGGAGGGTAGACAATCAGCCAGAAGTTGCCTTTTCCCTAATCACATGCGCTGTTGAGCATTTGTAATATAGCTAGGACATCTAAGAAACTGAATTTTTAAATTTATTTAATTTTAATTAATTTAAATTTTAAAGCTATAGTACTTTTCCATGAAATACAGTTTTATTGTTTTGATAGGATCATATTTCACTTTAAACACTGTGTTGTCTCATATATTGTTATTGCATTAGAGTGTATCAGGCATGTGCATTATTTAATATACATAAATACATCACTGATCTAGTTGGTGCTGAACTGTTGATTCAGTTTGAGTGATTTTTGTTTATATAGCAGTATAACATTATAATGCATTTATTTTTAATATTTTATGTACCTTGAGTTCTGGTAGTATATATGTAAATTATAATTGTTAACTAAATAGAAATACATAGTGTTTTCATTATAATGTGACCAAATTATTTTTACAAGTTAAAAATTAAGCATGGCCAGATTTTTAAGTTAAAAATGAAGGCAGAATAGTAATGTAGGGGCAAATGGAAATGTAGAAGCTAAGACTGCATCCAGGACAGTAAGAAAAGATGCTGAAAGAAGGTGTGTTGCAAATTTTACAGTGAATTGCAATTTGCTGAACAAATTTTTTTTAAAATATTTGTTATGTAAAAAAATTAAGATAACAAAATGGATATTTTCATCAAGCATATAATAAATTTGATCAATAATCAAAAGAGACTCAATGAACTTACTTGCTTAAAATCAAAATTAGATGACCTATGAAAATGTTTTTAATGATTTTTAATAGGACTTGAGCTTGTAGTGTTGGTCAGCTATAAAACAACTTGGCTTCCTGCACTGCCCCCCCCACACATACCTAGATGGAGAGATGGTAGGTAAAAGAAGTTATTATTTGTTATGGAAATTTTGTGAGAAAATTATTAATAAAAGAATAAAAAGTATTTTACAAAAAGTAAAATATCTACAGTTAAGCCATCAACAATTTTCCATAAAATACAAAACCTTTTAACAATATCAAAGATGAACTGATTCAAAGTTGGGAAAATTGCCAGAGAAAAACAATTAATTGCTCTGTTCCTCTATGTGATATATATTGAAAATATTTGTAGTTAGTTTTCAGAAGCAAACTATGAAAAGTATCATGATAAAATTAATGTTTTTCAATGTATATGAGCAAATGCTTATGATTTATTGCTAATTTATGGAATATTGAAAGAAATAGAAGACAATAAAGGTAATGATTTTTATGTTCTTTGCATATTTATTGAGTAACAGAAGAGTTTTATAAAAATTTACTGTACCATTGAGATTCTCAGGTGGTGCAGTGGTAAAGAAGCTGTCTGTCAATTCAGGATATGCAAGAGACTTGGTTTCAATGCCTGGGTCAGGAAGACCCTCTAGAATAGGAAATGGCAACCCACTGCAGTATTCCTGGAAATTTCCATGGACAGAGGAGCCTGGTGGGGTCGCAAAAAGTCAGACAAAACTGAGCAATGACTGTGTGTGCACACATGCATGCACGCGTGCACACACACACACACACACACACTACCATTACCTCCAATTTTTCTGGAAACCAAAGGAATGCTTGACAAATATTCAATAATCAAAGGTAAACATGGCAGTGCGTTACTTACAATTTCTCACTATTATACTTCTCATAGAAACCTCTAAATTTGAAGCTCTAAGGAAAAGAAAAACACATATAAGTCCTAGATAGTCAGGTATTGAGGTTGAAATTTAAACTTTTCATAGCACAAATGAATAATAATGACTTACAGTTTCTCTAATATGAGCCAAAAGTCGCAAGTTTTAGTCATGATTGGCAGTGTTATATGTTAGCTACAAAAATTAATGGGAAAATTTAAATAATGATTTGTTAATTATACATTTATGCTGCTTTTCAATTTATCTAAAATTTCTTTGAATCTGAAACTAATAATACAAGAATTAGTGAGTTTGCTTAACTTGGACAAACATAGTTTTGAACCTGAAATACATTTGTTTCAAAGTCAAAGCAATTCTTCACAAAAGGATGAAAAATTTTTTAAAATACGAATGAAGGTTTGAAAGGGATATGACGTTTTGATACCTGATTCAGTTATTAGAACACTTTAAAATATGTTCCAAACATTTTGGGTGTATAAATGTAGTTTCACAACCATAAATTTTATGAAGTCTAACTACAAACCAAGGATTTGTGATGAAAATTTACTGTGTGCATTGAGATGTGCTGTAAATGTAAAATACACATCAGATTTCAAAGACTTCATAGGATAAGAAGAATGAAAGATATTTCAATATTTTAAAATATTAATGATGTGTTGACATGGTTATTTGAAATATATTGGCTAAATAAAATATTATTAAAGTTAATTTAAACATGTTTATTTTACTTATTTAATGTGACTGCTAGAACATTTAAAGTTACATAAGTGGATTGCATTAAATTTCTGTTGGGCAGTGCTGGGCTGGAATGTCAAGTGTATGGATGTCTGTTTCTCCCATGGACTGATAGTTCTTTGAGGATGGATACTGCAGCTTGCTGATCACTTGCTTGCTGTACATTATCTTCATGTAATGCTGTACTTTCATATAGTGGATAATCAAATAAATGTTTGCTAAATTTAATTTCATTTGGAACAAGACAATACATTTTGTTATGAGAAACTATTCTCATCTTATGGATTTTTAGAACATTACTAGCAATGACTATTAAATTTGGGTTTTATTTTTTCAACCAGAGGGATCTAGCGTATTTCACATTTTTCTCTCTTCCCTTACGTGCCAGTTCTTTGAAACATTTTTATTTGCTTCTGAATTCACCCCAGTGCCAATTACTTGAGGATACCAGATAATTTTGCTCTTTCTATACTCATTACTTCTGTCATCACCAAGATAGACTTGCAAAGCTAAAATATCAAGAAAAAACCCTGAGGGAAAAGAGAGGAAAGAAAGTGGGAAGAGAAGAGAGATCTTAAAAACAAGAAATGGAGGAGATCTTTGAAACAAATCTAGTTTATGAAGCGAGAAATGGGATTGAGAGTCTAGTTATAAATCCCAAGTAAGTACCTTGAGGAGAAGGACCTTGATAGAACAAGGCAAATACAAAGAGCCAAGTGTCAGACATTGTTCCAATCAGTGAACAAGGAATTGAGATTTGGAGGCTAAGATGTGGAATGACTGTGTGTGCTGGTTGCTTAGTCGTGTCCAACTCTTTGTGACCCCATGGACTGTAGCCTGCCAGGCTTCTCTGTCCATGGAATTTTCTAGGCAAGAATACTGGAGCGGGTTGCCATTCTCTTCTCCATGGATCTTCCTCATTCAGGGATCAAACCTGAGTCTCCTGCACTGCAGCAGATTCTTCACCATCTGAGCCACCAGGGTGGATGTGGAATGATTCGTTCAAATCAATAGTCCAAAGCAGCAGTTATATGTACTTCTGAAGACCTGGATCTGGAAGGCACCCAGAAAAAATGTTTTTGTTTGTCTTGAGTGATTTTGACATATGACCATCTTTATGACCTGTTAAGTTCTTTTGATTCTGTTCAATGGAAGGAGGTGCTCCAGAGATGCCGCGCACCATCATGGTACTCAAGGAAGAACAGGGAATGGAAAAGAATTCCCAGTGATACACTCCTTCCTCTAACTGGTCCCACATTTTTGACAGAAAGTGAAGAAGTAGGATGGGTTTCTGTAGCTCTTTCAGGATTGGAGGAATGTGTGAAGCATGCTCAGCTGCAGCGTGGGGCAATGAATGCCAACACTTAGAAGGCCATGAGTCAAACGCCATTGGAGAGACCACTGCATGCAAAGAGGCTCCTGAACGCCTGTGGGATATCTCCTTGGCCGGCCTGTGCAGTGCTGTGGTAAGTCGCTCCAGTTGAGTCCCTCTCTTTACAACCCCATGGACTGTAGCCCGCCAGGCTCCTCTGTCCATGAGATTTCCCAGGCAAGAAAACTGCAGTGGGTTGCTATTTCCATCCTCATATGTCTTGCCTTGTGATGAGATGTTAAATTCTCTTCCCTGGACCTTTGAGTCAGCTGTGCCCTTACCCTATGTAGGCAAGCACCTTTTTTTTTATAAGGATAAGCTACTGATTCCAGCCTGAATTCAAGAAAATTGCCCGAGAATTCTCAGCCTTTGCTTTTCCTGACCTTCTGGCACTCTAATCCTGCTCCAGCTCCCACCTTAGTGGCCTGACCTTCTCTCTGGAGACCTGTCTGTACACATCCTACCAGATAATTGGGTCCTGGCTTGATTCTTTGGATTTCCTCTAGTTCATTCCTTTGGCTCCCAAGGCACTGGCGACCCCAGGCTCAGTCCTAAGGAATCTAATCTGGCCACAGCCATTCAGCGGACTGCACTAGCCATCAGGAGCTAGGGTGTGAAGGCCAACATTTTGTCTAAACATTGTGAGGGACTCTGCATGCTCCTCCAGCAAAAATTAATTTACCCATTGGCATGTTCCACTTTCAGTTTATGGGAAATGGGATGTATGGGAAAACAGAGCATTCCAGAAGCAACTGCCCACATCATTGGCTCAATTACCAGAAGTGATGAAGGAATGTGATCACTGCCTACAAGCCTTATGGACTTCTACTCAGCCTGTCACTTTCTCTCGGGTGTTCTAAGTAAGTATGCTGCTCTGCAGGAAGTGTTTTTTGTCTGGGCAAGACAACACTCACCACAAGACCAGAAAGAAATTATAGATGTATACAGCAGAGCTATAGACTTCATGACAAGAGCCTTTGTCCCCACCACAACACACATTTACTTTGTGAGGTGTGGCTGTTGCCCTTCACAGTGCTGTCACACGAACTTCCAGAAAGTTCACTTGACCCTCAGCTTTCCCCTGGGTGGCGGGGGTGGGGTGGGTGGGGGAAGGCATCTTCATCGTAAGAGTTAGTGGGACCATATATAAGTGACCAAGCCTCCCTGTGCCATAGTGTCTTCTTCAGTAATATGGAGACAATAACAGTGTCTACTTGAGAATTGTGAAAATTAAATGAGTGAATGTGTATAAAGAACTCAGAAGGCAGCTGGCGCGTAATAACCACTCAGTCTAGGTTAGCTGCTGCTGCTGCTCTGCTCCTTCAGGAATAAACAGTAAAGGCCTTTCACCTGTTAACACTTCTCAAGGGGATGATGGTGGACAGTCAGTTTCTGCTCCTGTATCCCCAAGTAGTTTCCTCCAGTGGTCTTAGAGCGTGGTACATTTGGATTTTCTATTGCTGGCTTTTCTTTTTTTAAAAACATTTATTTATTTTTGGCTGCGCCTGTCTTCATTGCTGCATATGGGCTTTCTCTATTTGTGGTGAGCATGGGTTACTCTTCGTTGCCGTGCGGGCTTCTCATTGCAGGGGCTCCTCTTGTTGTGGAGCCCAGGCTCTAGGCCTGCAGGCTTCAGTAGGTATAGTACATGGGCTCAGTAGTTGTGGCCCCCCAGCCTCTAGAACACAGGCTCAGTAGTTGTGGCACATGGGCTTATTTGCCCTGTGGCATGTGGCATCTTCCCAGACCAGGGATTGAACCTGTGTCCCCTGCATTGGAAGGTGGTTTCTTAATCACTGGACCACCAGGAAAGCCCTATTGGTGGCTTTTCTGTAAAGAAAGACACTGGTGTTTGGTGAAGTGATGTGTAAAGAGACCCCAAAGTGGAACTCCTCCCCTCACCCCAGAAGGAAAGTGAATGTTTGTCTCCTTATCAGTGGAGAAAGCCGCATGTTTCTAGGGAAAGGAGGCCTGTCACATGTATAAAATCTTCTGAGTGGCTTGTAATGCCATCTTGTGGAAGAAAGGACCCTTCTAGTCAGGTTTTAGACCTCATTCTAAAAGCCGGAAATTATATTTTACCTTGGAAAAAATCACTGATGTATCTATACCTTTTTTTTATCACTTTAAAATTGGGCATTAAAATGCATGAGCTTCAGAGTCCCTTCCAGGTCTAACATTCTAAAATTATGTAATTTCTGAATCACCATGGTTTAGAAAAAACATAAGGAAATAGATCTCTACTTTATGGGGACACACACTCATAATTCCTGAACACTTTATTAAATATTGGATGGAAAAAACCTAACAGGCCTTTTGGCTATTTCAAGGCCCCATTAACAAAGCTTCCTGAGACATTTTGATAACTGACTCTTGTTATAACTCCACAGCTCTAAGTTCAAGAGTGTTTTCACACCGAACTGTGCTAACCTTGGAGAGAGGGTGGCTGAGGGAGAAAATTTGTCTATGTCCACATGTCAGTACATGGTACAAAACCCTACAGCTACATTGTACATTGTCTAAGACTGAAGAGATGCACCTGACTCAGATGAAGATCTCAGCACATTTCCTGCTTGGCCATTAGAAACAACACAAACGCCTATCAACAGGAGAACAGATACAAAATGATGGAATATTCATGACTGAGTTCTATAGAGAAATGACAAGGAATGAAATACTGCCGCAGGCAACAACAGGAATAAATATCACAAACATGAGCGTGATCAAAAGACATCACAAACACAAACCACGTGAGTCCAATTATGAGTTCAGTTCAGTCGCTCAGTTGTGGCCGACTCTTTGCGACCCCATGGACTGCAGCACGCCAGGCCTCCCTGTCCATCACCAACTCCCGGAGCTTACTCAAACTCACGTCCATTGAGTCGGTGATGCCATCCAACATCTCATCCTCTGTCGTCCCCTTCTCCTCCTGCCTTCAACCTTTCCCAGCCTCAGGGTCTTTTCCAATGAGTCAGTTCTTTGCATCAGGTGGACAAAGTATTGGAATTTCAGCTTCAGCATCAGTCCTTCCAATGAATATTCAGGACTGATTTCCTTTAGGATGAGTCCACTTATATAAAGTTTTAAAAAAGGAAAAAGCTAATACATGATATTAGATATCATGATAGCAGCTACCTTTGCAGAAAAGGATGCAAATTATGAAGAGGCATTGTGGGTAGATAAAGTGGGGAGTTCCTGGAGGAAGAGAACCAAATGTAACATTTTAAATACAGGTTTTAAAGGCTACACTCCCTTTTCAGTTATTACAAATATTGGCTATAATCCCTGTGTTGTACAATACATTCTTGTAGCCTGTCTTATACCCAAGAGTTTGTACCTCCCATTCCCCCACCCCTATAGTGCTCTTCCCCCCTTCTCCTCAGTGGTACCCACTAGTTTTCTATACCAGTGAGTCTACTTCTTGTTATAGTAACTAGTTTATTATATTTTTAAGATTCCATGTGTATGTGACATCATAGATTATTTATCTTTCTCTAGACATAACTTTCTTGACATAAGAGGAGCCATTTTAGGCCTAAGCCAATTTGTGACCTCAAGCTGACCACAGTGCTTGCTCTTGACCAGGGCAGGGAAATGTATCAGTCATAAAGGCTCCCAGCTCTGTTTCAAAGGTAAAGATTAGCCTGAAGCACATTCCTGAGCTATTTTGCAAGATTTAAACCCTCTCAACCACCAGATTAACCAGAACCAAGGAATGATGAGACTGACCTTTGCTGACCCTCCTGACTTCAATCAAGCAGAGCCAAGACTCAGTCAACCTTTGTCCAATTCTATGCTAAATTCTTCTTGGCTCAAGCCCCTTCATGAATATGCATATACCATACCCAAGTCCCTTCTGTACATGTACCCTGAGCTAAAACTTCCCCAATTTTGCTATTTGAAAAGATACTACTTCAGAAAATTTCCTTAGTGTTCTGCTAACTTGCTGAGAGTAATAAATCCTTCCTTCTTCTTCAATTATGGTTTCCTCAGGGTATATGCTCCATAGTGGGGTTTCTGGGTCATATGGTAGTTTTATTCCTAGTTTTTAAGGAATCTCCATACTGCTCTCCATAGTGGTTGTTATCAATTTGTTTTTCCACCACAGTGCAAGAAGGTGCCCTTTTTGCCACACCCTCTCCAGCATTTATTGTTTGTAGACTTTTTGATGATGGCCACTCTGCCTGGTGTGAGATGATACCTCATTCTGATTTGCAGTTCTCTCATAGTGAGCCATGTTGAGCATCTTATCATATATTTATTAGCCATCTGTATGTCTTCTTTGGAGAAATGTCTGTTTCAGTCTTCTGCTACTTTTTGTATGACTTAGGGAGCTCAAACTGGTGATCTCTGGAAAACCTAGATGGGTGGAATGGGGTGAGAGGTGCTAGGGAGCTTCAAGAAGGAGGGGGCAAATTTTTACTTATGACTGATTCATGTTGATGTATGGCAGAAACCAACACAAAATTGTAAATCAATTATCCCTCAATCAAAAATAAGTAAATTAAAAAAAAAAATCCTTCCTTCTCCTGCTTTCTGGCTTGGTTATATCTTGGCTGGACACCCACCAAGAGGCAAACCCAGTTTTCAGGTAACAGCTTGAGAGAGGCTACCTGGATATTTATAATACTCTATTTTTTGATCCAGGAGGTATTTACACGGGTGTGTATGCTTCATGAAAATCCATCAAGTTGTACAGTTAAAATACATGGCTTGATAACATCAAGGAACATTTTTAAAATTCAAGTTTTAGCCACAACAAATGATAAGATACATTGAAGGAATGGAATTCTTACAATTTCCATAATTTACTGAAATTTGATTTGCATATAATTTCCATACATTTTGAGACTAACGTTATGGATAAGATTTTGGTAAAATTGGGAGAGGCAAGGGATTTCCCTGGTGGTCCAGTGGTTAAGATTCCACTTTCCAATACAGTGGGTGCAGGGTTGATCCCTGGTTGGGGAACTAAGGCCCTACGTGCTGCAGAGTGTGGCCAAAAAGTAAAAAAAAAAAAAAAAAAAATTGGGATAGGCTAGTACAAGTAGACAGAGGGACACAAGAACAGCATAAAGGTAGACAAACGCAGATGATGTTCAGTGACTAGTGAGAAGGGGGATATCATGGGAAAGGCGAATGGGAAGGGAATTGGGGACCACACTGTGGAAGATTTTGAATACAAGACAGGGTTTGTTCTTAATCTCATAGGCCACAGACAGCCAATAAGAGTTTTGAACCGCGAAAATTCTTTCCCCTAATTCTTTCTACTTTTAATGGAGTGAGGTAGAGAGAAGGTGGGCTTTCCTGGTGGCTCAGTGGTAAAGAATCCACCTGCCAATGCAGGAGACATGGGTTCAATTCCTGGGTCAGGAAGATCCCCTGGAGAGGGAAATGGCAACCCACTCCAGTATTCTTGCCTGGGAAATTCTGTGGACAGAGGAACCTGGCTGGCTACAGTCCATGGAGTTGCAGGTTGGACATGACTTATGATTAAACAACAACAACCATAGGGAAGGTATCTGAATATATTCAGAAATATTTTGTCCTAGGCTCACACAGACACACAATGTCCTTATGCATAAAATAAATATGTTCCCCACCACAATCCAAAGGAAAGTGATACCTAGAAAGGCTAAGTTGTCTAAAGAAAACAGAAGAGGCCTTCTGCCAGTACTAGAATTTTGCTTCCTTTGGAAAGTGACCTGAGGTAACAGAGCCCAGAGGAATATAACAGGGGGGTTATTCATTGAGGGTTGGGGGTGGTAAGGAGGGAGAAGAAGCAAAGAAAACTTCAGTAACCTTCTACAGAGGCCACCTTCCGCAGAGGCCACCTTCCAGGGCAAGTTTGGCTGGTATAGTTTCCATGGTGATGGAGGTAGCCACTCCTGTCAAAATCTCATCCTCCTCTGGGTCAGAGAACCTGATTTGATAATTTCACCCCAGCTGTGGAATCAGAGCCATTCATCCTGTGTCAGCTCAGGGCACTGGCTCTAGAAAAATACTTTTTATTTTAGCAGGTCATTATTAATGATTCTTCTTTCTTGTCTTGGAAATGTTCTCCTGCTTCAGTGATGTGCTGAGTGAATGAGTGTTTTCTGAAATTTTCCATCTCCTTTGTAGCTTTCAGATTTGGCTCATGTGAAAAAGAGTTGAAAGGGTGGAAAATTTCCTTTATCTATACGGAAAATCTGCATCACTGGTTGTCTCTATATAGGTGAATCTATGATGTGCCATTTTCTCCTTAATGTCCAATAGTAGTTTTGATGTCAGATGGTGGTTTTGGTTCAATTCCCAGACCTATCCCTTCCTAGTTTTGTGATTTGGGAAAAGTTAATAAACCTCCCACAGTTTCCATTTTCTTATCTATATTATTGTATAGGATGCTAGTACCTGTTTTATAATGAGAAAATAGACATAAGGTACTTAACCCACAGTCAAAAGCCAAATAAATTATTAATTGCATATCTAGGCTATTTTCTGGCTTTTCCACCACTTAATGGAGAATTTCTTAGTAATTTTTAACACTTACTACCCTAAGGGGCTGGGAAATGTAGTATTTCAACTAATTTACTACGAGTTACTAAGTTGATATATATACACACACATATACAAACAAAAGTAAAGTATGAGATCAAGAATATTTAGGGAATAAGAATCACAATTTTATTCAAGAGGCAGTAATCCTGAAAGCACTAAAGCTTAGGATTTGAGTCCATTTGGCTCTCTCCAGAATCTCCACTTTCCTCTTCCAAAGATATGATTCTAAATGAGCTCTGTGTGCATTCATTCTACAAGTACATAAGCTGAGGCATTTTCTTTTTATCTACAAATTTACTACCCTTGAAAACATGATGCCTCATTTTGTAATCATCAGAAAGTCACTTAAACTCTGAAGGTTCATTTTCTTGAGAAAACGTATGGAGACAGTATTAACACCTCCCTTTGGGAATTGTTGTGAAATTTAAATAAGACAGTCAATAAAAAAGAATTTAAGGTAAGGTGGCTCAGTGGTAAAGGGTCCGTCTGCCAATGCAGGAGACATGGTTTCAATTCCCCAGTCAGGAAGATCCCCTGAAGAAGGAAATGGCAACCTACTCCAGTATTCTTGCTGGGAAATCCCACGGACAGACGAGGCTGGTGGGCTATAGTCCATGGGGTCGCGAGGAGTCAGACTGGACCAGGTGACTGAGGTCGCACGCAGGTATATACCCATTAGATGTTCGTGTAATGGCTTCTCTTTTTCGCCCAGTGCCCCACCTGAATCCTGTTGACAGGCAGCACGCCCGCCCTCCGGCTGCTGGTCCTAATGATTGATAACAATTTACAGCTGCCCCTTCCCCTTGACAATAGTCCTCAGCCAAACAGACGTCTTCTTGCCCAGGAGGCAACGACCACTACCACCAGGGCAGAGCTCAGCCAATGGAAGCCGACTTGGTGGTACAAAAGGTTGCCTCCCACACCACCTCACCCCATCCCCCCTTCACCTTTTTGTGGTGTAGCCTGTCTCTCCGTGGAGTGCACTGAAACTGGTCTTCAGCAAGTACCGCCCTCCTATTTAAGCTTTCTACTCCCGTCCCACTCTGCTTTTTACCACTCCTCTTACCCTGAGAGCACTCTCTCAATCACTTTTTCGAATCTTCATTTCGGCCCCCGCTACTCAGGAACCTGATGTGAAGAGCTGACTCATTGGAAAAGACCCTGATGCTGGGAAAGATTGAGGGCAGGAGGAGAAGGGGACGGCAGAGGATGAGATGGTTGGATGGCATCACCGACTCAATGGACATGGGTTTGGGTGGACTCGGGGAGTTGGTGATGGACACGGAGGCCTGGCGTGCTGCGGTTCATGGGGTCGCAAAGAGTCGGACACGACTGAGCGACTGAACTGACCGAACTCAGGAACCCCACTTAAGAGCACTGGCTTCAGAGGTGAACTTTAGAAACGCCCTGTGAGGCTGGGATTCTGGAGCTGGCTTTCTTGCCCTATGGATGGCCGTGAGGTGAGTAGTGAATTGATAATTCCTGCTATGCTGCACAGTGTGACTGCTAAGATTTCCATGTGGAATGAGCTGGAGTGGAATTCAGGTGAAAGGCAATGTGCTAATTGGTGCAGTGAGTTAGCATTTGAGACTTATTTGTGGGAAATTAATGGCTATAAGGTCTCTACAACTGGATGAGTAGTTGAAGGGAGAAAATTACAGACTAGGACTTATTGGTCAAAATTTTATATCAAAATATGAGAGTCAGAAAGCCTTACCTCCTACAGCTGGGGTGGGGGTGGGGCAGAAACAGCTGACGATCAGGGCACAGGACTTAATTGCAATGGTGGGAGCTCTAAGAAGGCTGAGTTCTCAGCCTCCACAAGCCGTTTAAGTCAAAGTTGGGGCCTTAATGGGCAAAGAGTGTGGCTTTGAGATAAAGACATCTCTGTGTAGATGTACATTGAACTTTGCTTCCCCTGAACTCTGATTCTGAAGAAGCCGCCTTTTTCTCTATTGAGGATAGGGCCTCCTACCCTCATCTTTCCTGAAAATTATAAGGAGATTTCAAATAAGGCCTTGTGAAACAGTGCAGAGTCCTCTTCAAGATATGTTTCCATTTCTCCTCCTAGCCACCAGATTCATAACTAGCATCAGATCTAAGCACAGTTCAATCAGAAAATACTAGACCAGGCACAGGGAGTTTCTATTATATACTGAAGGAGCCTCAGGATCTAGAGTTTATTGGCTGAACCTGGGAGAGTGTCTAAGAGAGGCCCCTGAGAGTGCTTGACCAAGGAAGAAGAGAGTATAGAGTTTAAGGGTAAGTTTGTGGATATGGGAACCTTCCTTCAAAGTCATAAGATAACACCCTAGCAAAGACCTAGTGGATGATCCTGTTTTTGCTGGCGTACCTCCCAGAAGGTGGGAAAAAAACAATGACCTACACAGACTAAAGTAAAAATGCAAAATAGCTGTTGAAAATGGTGGAGGAAAGAATCAGGGAGCTCAGAGAAGTGAGTTTACTGAATCGGATGTGCTGTATAAGACCAGAAAATCCACCAGCTGACAAAATTTTCAGGAGGAACCCAAGGTCACTCCATTTAGCAAGACAAACAAGACTGTACAAAGGTTCCCTTTTCTCCACATCCTCAACAACGTATTTCTTGTTTTGTTTTTTTGTTTTTTTTTTTGATAGTAGACATTCTGACAGGTGTGAGGTGATGTGTCATTGTGGTTTTGATTGCTTTAATGACTTAAGATATTGAGCATCTTTTCATATACCTGTTGCCCACCTGTATATCTTCTTTGGAAAAATGTTTGGATCTTGTGACCATTTTTTAAATTGGATTTTTTGCTTCTTTGCTATTGAGTTACATGAGTTCCTTGTGTGTTTCAGATATTAATCCCTTATCAGGTATGAGTTGTAAATATTTTCTCCCACTCTATAGATTGCCTTTTCATTTTCTTTTGCTCTGTAGAAGGTTTTTTAGTTTTAGTGTCACTTGTTTATTCTTGCTTTCATTGCCAGACCCAAAAGATCATTACCAAGACCAAAATCAAGGAGCTTATCACCTCTATTTTCTACCGGTAGTTTTATAGTTCTTACATTCAAGTCTTTAATTTATCTTGAGTTAATTTGGGGATATGGTATAAGATAGTGGGCCAGTTTCATTTTCATGCGTGTGACTGTCCAGATTTCCCAGCACCATTTACTGAAGAGACTCCCCTTTTCCCCATTGTATATATATTCCCGGCTTGTCATAAATTAATTGAACATATATGAATATGTTTATTATATGGGTGCGCTAGTCTGTTCCATTGATCTATGTGTCTGTTTTTATGCCAATATCATACCATTTCAATTACTATCGATGTAATATAATTTGACTCTGGGGCTGTGATGCTTCCAGTTGTGTTCCTCTTTCTCAAGATTGCTTTGATTATTCAGGGTCTTTTAGGATTGCTTGTTCTAGTTTTGTGAAAAATGCCATTGGGATTTTTGACAGAATATATTTATAAGAATTTGTAGCACATGAAACATCAATGGGAAAAGAAAGCATTCTGTGTAGTAGTGGTGCTGGGACCATCTAAGAATTTGTAGGAAACATCAGTTCTGTAAACTGGTAGAAGGCAGGGACTTCTGTTTATCTTGAACCTACAGTGTGTAGAACATAAGCACACATTAAATGAATATTAAATTTTTTACTATGGACTTATAAAAAATTAATCATAGTAAAACAGTAAGAAATTAAGTGGTTATCAACTTTCTGCAGAAATATGTGCTTATAAGCAATAGATCATCAAGGAAAGAATTAACAGATTTGTTTACATAAAGATTTTTAAATTTTCAGTATATTATTAAACTAAACGCAAGTAACTGACAAAAGGTTAATAGAAGTCCAGTAAAGTAATAAGCAAAGCACTAAATAGATTAACAAAGTTTATGGACAGTTGACTTATTAAAATGAAATTATTATAAATAATTATACAGAAAAATACCTACAAGGCCATTTCCTCCTCCTAAGTTAGCAAAAAAATTTTCAATAAAAATGTACAGTGCTGGTGAGTGTGTGGATAAACATATACATGCAGGCGTGCCTGGATGCATCATGTACTGGTGTAATTGTGGAAGGCAGTTTGTTTTAATTTTAGTGTTTTGGCTGTTTGGCCGTGCTGGGTCTTCATTGCTGTATGGACTATTCTCTAGTTGTGATGCTCAGGTTTCTCATTGCAGTGGCTTCTCTTGTTGCAGAGTACAGGCTCTAGGGCTCATGGGCTTCAGTAGTCATGGCTCCCGGAATCTAGAGCGCAGGCTCAATAGTTGTAGCTCATAGACTAAGTTACTCCTCTGCATGTGGGATCTTCCCGGATCAGAGATCGATCCTGTGTCTCCAGCATTGGCAGGCAGATTCTTTACCATTGAGCCCCTAGGGAAGCCTAGAAATTGATTTTTTTTTTTTAATCTACCAACAATCATGAAAATATAAATAAGATTTGCTCTTGCCTTTACAATTTTGGAGATAATCCTAAAGAAATATCCATCCTAGGGAAATAATCCAAATTTAAGTTAAAATTTAGACAGATATCCATGACTATCTTATTTATAACAATAGAAGATTAGAAACATAAGGCTGATAGAAAATGTAAGTCTAAGTATAGTGGAAGGGTTAAGTAAAATATGGTATATCTGTTCCATAGGATATTTATAATCACTAAATGTAACAGCCATGAAAATAATGCAATGCCATGGAAATACAATTATTGCATAATGTTAAGTGATAAACACAAAACACAAAAAATGTTGAAAGGAGCAGACTCTGAGATGCTTTCCAGTTACACTGCTCCCTCTTGTCAAACTAAGTGGTGGCCTTGCGTCTGAGGGGTTTTATTTTACCCACAGTTTGTTGGGCCTTATATTATAAGACTCCTGATCATAGTCTTTTAGCACAACCAAGATGCATGCCTATGTCAGTGGGCTCTTTTAATCTGTAGAGTTGCAGGTTATAGTCTATGGGTAACTTCTGGTATTACTTCATAGAAAAAATCCTTCCTTTCTTTTTTCTCTGTACTCTTGGTGGAGTTCCTAACAATCGGGTGGATTATAGATTTAACTTCTCTGTCTTTTACAAAATTATTCCCTGATTTCCTCCACTTTATCCTCCAAATTCTCTATGGAGATGTAAATTTTAGTTACCATATTAATTTTCAAGAGCTGTTTCTTACGCTGGTAGTTCTCACTGCAGGGATATTAGACTCAACAAACATTCCACATGCTTCTATTTCCCAACCTCAGTTAGATTTGGACTAGTTCTGGCCAATGGTCTATGAGCAGGAGTGACAAATGTCAATCCTGGGCTGAAGCCGTTAAAATTAAAATCTGTGCCTCAGTCCATCAGTCTTTATTTCTGCTGTGATATCCTTGTAAGCTACGTGCAAAGATGGTGACATCATGAAATAGTGGGAACCTGGATCTCAGAGTCCCAGATAAAAAAGAACAACTTTTAATTGATTTGGACTTCACATAAATAAAAAATAAACTTTTGTTGTTCTAAGTCATTGAAAATTGAGTGTTTGTTACTATAGCAGAGCCTGTTATATTTTAACTAACACAGCTCTTTTTCCATAGTACTCTGTCTTGTTTCATGAGTGCAATATTTTTCTCTCAGGATACTGTAATTATTCTGTTCTTTGTATAACCTTTGTTTCTCCTCTTATTCATTTTTTCCCATTTGTTGTCTGTTTTTAATGTTTGAGGCTTTCCTAAAAGTCTTAGGGCTTTTGAGTATTTAGTTTTAAAATAATGTACTAAAATCTGATGTGAAACCTTGTATGCATGCACAGGTCTTATAAGTCTTGGGATTTCACATGGCATTGGGTTGGCCAAAAAAATTGTTCAGATATTTTGTAAAATGTTGTAGAAAAACCCAAACAAACTTTTTGGCCAATGAAGTAGAGTCAGGGGTTGTTAGCTCTTCATTGGGGTACCCACGTATGTCAGTATGTGAATGTCTTTCTCTGGGGTTATCTATTATAGTAGAAGAATCCTTCAATATCATGTCTGGGAAATTGGATGGCACATATGCTTGAGTGTGTTCTGGGAGCAAGTGTGGGAAAGGAAATGAAAGGGTTTCTTGTTTTTAAAGTGCAGATTTTCACTAAATTCCCATTTTCAGTGCCTGGTGTTTTCACATCTGCAACCCTTTTATTCAGTTTCACTGGAGAATCAACTTCTGATCTTTTTCAGGGCCATGTCATGCGGCTGTAATTTTAGAAGGGGGATCTGGGAGGATTCAGTTCTTTGTTATATAGATTCTAAACAAGCCGTTTATTTCCAGTCTTCCACTTCACTTTCATCTCTGGTACTGCCTCTTAGGCAAGTTCCCTTGGTCTCTGCAGGCACGTGAACTGGAGCTTACTCTGCTGTGCCTGTCTCCATCCAGTATTTTAAACTCAGTAGAAATGAGATCTTCCCAAACTGCTCAATCTTCTTATCTATGGTTTCCTTCTGTGGTCTCTTGTTCCTTGTGCACTTACATATTTTTATTCTTTCATTGTGCCTTTATTGCATTTATGGACAAAGAAGAAATTCTCTTGAAGTAAATAGTAAACCACCTCATTTGCCTGGAGATACATTGCTTTTGTAATGGAAAAATCTGAAAGAAAAAAAAAAAAAAAGTGCCAGCACTGCTAATAACAGAAGTCTGCAGAAGTACAGCAGGAAGGTGACCAGCATACATGATTTATTTGGCCTTTCTCTACTTTCTTCCATCTAACATCAGCAAAGGTTTCACAGAGTTGCATAGGTCCTTGTGCAGTTTTGGAATATTAAAGTTTAGTAATTCAATTTCACAAATATTTATTGATGAGAAAATCAGATCATTGGAACTTCTTTTCCAGAATTGTTTTCTTGCAAGTTGACGTGAATGAGGCAAGCAGGAATTAATATTTTAGCTTTTTACTGCTTTGTTCTTTGTTTATTTCTCCAAGCAAAACTGTAAACATAAAAAAAAAATGACTTTTTTGGAGAAGGGAATGGATACAAATGTTATCATTTGAATGGACTATATTGTAACATATAACTTCAGACATATTTCCCAAATGATATTGATTTATTTTATTGTACCTTAGTTCTATTAAAGTTCATAACTAAATTTCTATTAATGCTTCATAACATTAATTTTCTTTCCTCTTATCCGACAGTGAGTCAGAAGCTGTTTGTTCCCTTAAACCATCCTCCATCCATTATAAGGTTATAGGGAACCAACCATTTCCTGTAACCATCCATTATACTTCACTGGGGAAGTTTAAATAAAGTTGATCCCCGTCATTATACATTTTGGGAATCCATTCTAAGAAAAAACCACAAATTAAAGGCATTGAGATATTCATGATGCTCTTATTCACAATAACAAGAAATGAGGGGGAAAAAACCTACCACCCATCCCTCAAACTCACAATTTACCCACCTAATCGGGCATTAACTGCTCACGGGGGAAGCTGGCTGACTTTTGAGAGGTGTGTTAAAAAGCCCATCTTTTATAACAGGAAGAAGGCAGTGTATATGGGTGCAGATGATTGGAGGTGGTAAATGAGGTAGTAGGAGTTCGTGGAATTCTCTTTTGTTTCAATTTTGTGAGGAAAGTAAGAGGCAAGATTGTCAGCTAAGAGTGGTCATGGGGGCAGAGGTGTTGGACTTGGAGGAGAAAGAAGTTGTGAACTAATCATCTCAGAGTGAGAAGGCAAACACTCTAGGGGAATCTGATGTGGCCACTGGGTGGCATCAAGGGCCCCCTTGAGGTTCAGGGAAGGAATTTAAAGCACATAAGTCAGCAGAGAGTATATGTGTATGTGTGTTTCTAGTCACTTGGAGCTGCGTTGAGTTGGTAGGCTGACGTGGCTGGCAGAAATGCTCAAGTTTGGAGTTTAGCCAAGAGAATACAATGAATCAAGGAATATGGAAAATGATATGCACATAGAAGTTGCTAAGGAATGACTATGGAATACAAGCTGACTAAGGAGGGGAAGGGGGGAGGGACAGTAGAAAGACAGAATCACTGGAATATAAATTCAGGTAAGGTCATAATTTTTTGGATATGGGGTGCTAGGGGGAGATAGCTGAAGTTTAGGGGAGAGGGCTCAAGGAGAGCCTACATGGGACTTGTATCCTGGAATAGTTGCAAAGGTTTGTTATGACAAAGTCTAGGATGTCACCATGGGGGTAGAGAAAGGGTAGAGGGCAAGATCATCAAGGTAGGCACATTTGTTGAGGTGAGTGGCTAGGATGCATGATGTTTCACTTTCTTGTATGGTGGCTGAGATGATAAAGCATCTGCCTACTATGCGAGAGACCTGGGTTTGATCCCTGGGTCAGGAAGATCCCCTGGAGAAGGAAATGGCAACCCACTCCAGTACTCTTGCCTGGAAAATCCCATGGACAGAGGAGCCTGGTGGGCTACAGTCCATGGGGTCGCAAAGAGTCGGACACAACTTAACGACATCACTTTCACTTTTCAAAATCACCAAAAATTAAGACAGAAGTGAAGCAAATGTCAGTAAGTTATAGCTACAGAGAAGGGTAGTGAGTGGGCTAGTCTGATGACATATGACTCAATGCTGGGGTGTTTTGGGAGGAGAGAGAAAGAGCAGGGTCTGAAAGTGGCAAAGAAGAGCAAGGAGGACTTCATCCTCTTTCAAGCCCAGTCAGGGCTGTGGGAGGAAACACAGCCCCTACTCTCCTGGAGGCAGTAACCTCTGGGGAGAGCCTCCTTAGAGTAAGAAAGTGAAAGGACTGTTCAGAGAAGAGATTGGGGACCTAGGGGATATTTGCTAATGACAGATATGGATTCCAGAGAGCACAGCGGGTGGTTTGGGGAGCTTGGAAGGAATGGGGTATTGAACAGAATGGGGGTTATATAGAGCCATAAGGGGGCTTCCCTGGTGGGTCAGATGATAAAGAATCTGCTTGCAATACAGGAGACCTGGGTTTGATCCCTGAGTGGGGAAGATCCCCTGGAGGTGGGCATGGCAACCCACTCCAGTGCTCTTGCCTGGAGAATCCCATGGACAGAGGAGCCTGGCAGGCTACAGTCCATGGGGTCACAAAGAGTCAGACTCGACTGAGTGACTAAGCACGTGCATAGAGACATGAGGGATGAGAAGAGATAGACATGGGGATTACCTGGGAGTCTGAGGCTTTTGTAGTGACCGATAGAAACTAGGATAAAAGCCATAATGGACTTTTATCCAAAAGTCCGCCTTCAGTGGACTGAAGGCAGAGCTTTAATTTTTTTAACAACTTGTTTTGAAAGCCGGTACATTTTAAATTTTTATTTTTGGTTGTACTAGGTCATTGTTGCTGTGCTCAAGCTTTCTCTGATTGCAGGGACTGGGGGCTACTCTGGGCTGTGTTGCAGAGCTTCTAATTTCACTGGCTTCTCTTGTTGGAGAGCACAGGCTCTAGGCACATGGGCTTAGTTGCCCCGAGTCATGAGAGATCTTCCCAGATCAAACCTTCGTCCTCTGCATTGGCAGATGGACTCTCATCCACTGTACCATCAGGGAAGTCCTGTACATGTTAAATTTATAGTATTAGTAAGTGAAATATGATGCCTTTTCCAGTTTTATTGAGATACAATTGACCTTTAATATTATCTAAGTTTAAGATGTACTATGTGCTGATTTGATATCTGGTTCTCGAGATCAAATTGCCAACATCTGCTGGATCATCAAAAAAGCAAGACAGTTCCAGAAAAAGCATTGACTTTTGCTTTATTGACTATACCAAAGCCTTTGACTGTGTGAATCACAACAAACTGTGGAAAATTCTTAAAAAGATGGGACTACCAGACTCCTGACCTGCCTCCTGAGAAATCTGTATGCAGGTCAAGAAGCAACAGTTAGAACTGGACATGGAACAACAGACTGGTTCCAAATAAGGAAAGGAGTATGTCAAGGCTGTATATTGTCCCCCTGCTTATTTAACTTTTATGCAGAGTATATCATGTGAAATGCTGGGCTGGATGAAGCACAAGCTGGAATCAAGACTGCTGGGAGAAATATCAATAACCTCAGATATTCAGGTGACACCACCCTTTAGGCAGAAAGCAAAGAACTAAAGAGCCTCTTGATGAAAGTGAAAGAGGAGAGTGAAAAAGTTGGCTTAAAACTCAACATTCAGAAAACTAAGATCACGGCATCTGGTCCCATCACTTCATGGCAAATAGATGGGGAAGCAATGGAAACAGTGACAGGCTTTATTTTTTGGGGCTCCAAAATCACTGCAGGTGGTGACTGCAGCCATGAAATTAAAAGATGCTTGCTCCTTGGAAGAAAAGTTATGACAAACCTGGACAGCATATTAAAAAGCAGAGACATTACTTTACCAACAGGTCCATCTAGTCAAAGCTATGGTTTTTCCAGTAGACATGTATGGATGTGAAAGTTTAACTATAAAGAAAGCTGAGCACCGGAGAATTGATGCTTTTGAACTGTGGTATTGGAGAAGACTTTCGAGAGTCCCTTGGACTGCAAGGAGATCCAACCAGTCAATCCTAAAGGAAATCAGTCCTGGGTGTTCATTGGAAGGACTGATGTTGAAGCTGAAACTCCAGTACTTTGGCCACCTGATATGAAGAACTGACTTATTAGAAAAGACCCTGATGCTGGAAAGATTGAAGATGGGAGGAGAATGGGATGACAGAGGATGAGATGGTTGGATGGCATCACCAACAACATGGACATGAGTTTGAGTAGGCTCCGGGAGTTGGTGATGGACAGGGAAGCCTGGCGTGCTGCAGTCCATGGGGTCACAAAGAGTCGGTCATGACTGAGCGACTGAACTGAACTGATGTGTCGATTTGATATACTTGTATACTGCAAAATGATGGCCACCACAATGTTAGCTAACACCTGTCATGTCATGTAATTGCCATTCCTTTTGGTGAGAACATTTAAGATCTACCCCCTCAGCAACTTTCGAGTATGTGATACAGTATTGTTAACTATAGTCACCGAGCTGTACATCACACTCCCAGAACCTATTTGCCTATTACTGGACATTTGTACCCTTTAACCCACATCTCCTCACTTCCCCACCCTTGATGGTTTGATGTATGTATATTTAAAGAGAAAGCATTGTGAGAAGATCATTGCAGTCAAGCTCAATAACTTACCTATCACCTCTACACAGTTAGGGTGTGCTTGTGTGCTGAGATGATTTAAGATCTATTCTTTTCACAAATGTCAAGTATATAGTACAGTTTTGTTAGTTTTTAATCACCAAGCTGTACATGGGTGACCTCCAGAACTCATTCATCTTGCGTAACTGAAACTTTATACTTGTTTGGCTGACTTATCCTTGTTCTGTCTTCTCCCCTCACCCCAGACCCCTGGCAACCACTTTTCTACTCTCTGCTGCTTGTAAGCTCAAATTTTTTAGATTCTGCATACAAGTGAGAGAATTCAGTATTTCTGTGTCTGCTTTTTTTTCACTTAGCATACTTTTCCATCCATGTTGTTGCAAATGGCAACATTTCCCTCTTTCTCGTGGCTGGATAATATCCACTGTACATATGTACCACACTTTTTAATCCATACATCTGTCAATGGACATTTAGGTTATTTCCTTATCTGGCTATTACGAATAATACTGCAATAAACATGGGAGTGTACATATCTCTTGGAGATCCAAATTTCATTTCCTTTGGTTATATACCAAAAAATGAGCTTGCTGGATCAAACAGTAGTTCTGTTTTTAATTTGAGAAGTCTCTAAACTTTTCATAGTGATTTTTATCAATTTACATTCCCAGGAACAAGGCACAAGTATACATTTTTCTCCACATTGTCGCCAACACTTGTTATATTTTCTCTTTGGTAATAGACATCCTAGCAAGTGTGTGCTGATCTCAGTGGTTTTGATTCACATTTCCCTGATGATTAGTGAGGTGGAGTACCTTTTCATGTACTGTTGGCCGTTTGTCTTTTTTGAGGAATGTTTATTTGGATCCTTTGCCTTTTTCTAAAAATATTAGGTTACTTGGTTTTCTCCTATGAATTGTACACATTCTCCCTATTTCGGATATTAATCCTTCAAGACAGATATTGATAGGAGGCTTCAAGTGCCAGGCCATAAGCGTTTGGGGGTATGGATGTGTGGGTGTCTGGGACTCTCTTGGCACCTGTCGTTGGCAGTTAGGAGGTCTTAGTGCAGGTACAGAACTTAATCTCTCTCTTAGGGAAGGATGACCCTGCTTTGAAATCATGGGGTTCCCTTTCTTACCCTTCTAACAGAGTTGGGAGTATCTGGGGAAGTTTGGACTTAATTCAAGCCTGCAGGACCCTCTTGACATCCCAGGGAGGTGTGTTCCATTCCTGTTCATATTCCTGGTGAAAGTCCTGGCACATAGTAAGCATTCCAGTAAGTGCTTATTGACCTAAACAGGGAGGATTTGAAAAACAAACAAAAAAAAAATGTGAATTCAGTGCTTAGGAGAGAGCTCTTGCTCAGAGAAATAATTATTTTAAAGTCATCAGCATGGGTGGTGGCTAAAGGGTTAGTGGTGAATAAGAATTCCCAGGATGATAATTTAGAGTGTGAATTTTTAAAGGGCACAATGGAACTCTGGGTGGGAGAGGGGGTTACAACCTTTAAAAGGCTGTGAAAAGAAACTGACAATGATATTCTATATAGTCTCCACCCCAAAACCATTAGAACTAATAAATAAACTCAGCAAATTTGTAGGATACAAGATTAACATAGAGAAATCTGTTGCTTTTCTATACTTGTACACTAATAAAAAACTTGTACACCAATAAAAAAACTATCAGAGAAAAAATTCTGTTTAAGATTGTATCAAAGTGAATAAAATACCTAGGAGTTAACCAAAGAGGTAAGATACCTATATGCTGAAAACTATAAAGAATTTATAAAACTGAAGATAATACAAAGAATTGGAAAGATATCCCATGCTCTCAGATCAGAAGAATTAACATTGTTAAAATGGCCATAGTCCCCAAAGAAAACTACAGATTTACTGCAATACCCATCAAAATGTCCATGACATTTTTTCATAGTACTAGAAGAAATAATCCTAAAATTCATATGGAAACACAAAAGACAAAGCTGGAGGTAGTACCCTCCCAGACTTCAGGCTGCAAAGCAGCAGTAATCAAAAGGGTGGTACTGTAATAGAAACAGACATGTATATCAGTGGAATAGAATAGGGAGCCCAGAAATAAACCCACATGCATACAGTCAATCCACGGTAAAGGGGGCAAGAATATATAATGGACCAAAGACAGTCTCTTCAAGTGATGCTGGGAAAACTGGGCAATTCTATTTAAAACAATCAGAGCATTCCTTCACACCATATACAAGAATAAATTCAAAATGATTACACATATGAATGTAAGACATGAAACCATAAAACTCCTAGAAGAGAACATAGGCAGAAAACTTTGATATAAATCATAGCAATCCTTTTTTTTTGGATTTGTCTCCTAAGGCAGAAAAAATGAAAGCAAAAATAAATGAATGGGATCTAACTAAACTTAAGAGCTTTTGCACAACAAAGGAGCCATTGGTAAAACAAAAAGAAAACCTACGAAATGGGAGAACATGTTTGCAAATGATATGACTGAAAATGGGTTTGCACACAAACAGCTTATACAACTCATTGTCAGAAAAACAACCCAATCAAAATGGGCAGAAGACCTGAAGAGACATTTTTCCCAAGAAGTTATACAAATGGTTAACAGACACATGGAAAGATGTTCAACTTCACTACTCATTAAGAAAACAAAAATGAGACATCACCTCACACCTGTTAGAATGGCTATCATCCAAAAGAAATAACAAATGTTGGCAAGGGTGTTGAGAAAAGGGAACCCTTGTACACTGTTGGTGTGAATGTAAATTGGCGTAGCCGCTATGGAAAACAGTATAGAGGTCACTCAAAAACTAAAAATAGAACTACCATATGATCCAGCAATTCCACTCTTGGGTATATACCCAGAAAAAATGAAAACACTAATCCAGAAAAATATATGCACCCAAATGTTCACAGCAGCACTACTTACAATAGCCAAGATATGAAAGCAGCCCAAGTGCCCGTCAACAGAGGAATGGCTAAAGATGACGTGGTATAGATACACAATGGAAGACTACTCAGCCATGAAGAAGAATGGAATTCTGCCCTTTGCAGCAACATGGTGGATTTAGGGAATATTAGGCTTAGTGAAATGTCAAATAGTAAAAGGCTCTGTATGATATTGTTTACATGTGGAACCTAAACAATATGGATGAATATACACATAAACAGACTCATGGATACAGAGAAGAAACTAGTGGTTACCAAAGAGGACAGAGAAGAGGGGAGAGGAAAATTAGGGGTATGAGATGAAGAGACACAAACTACTATGCACAAAACATATAAGCAACAGTAATATATAGTTCAGTGAATTACAGCCATTATCTTGTAATTGTTAATGGAGTATAAGCTGTAAAAATACTGAATCATTGTGCTGTATACCCAAAACCAATATAACACTGTAAATGAACTATAAATCAATTTTAAAAAGACTGAGAAGGAACAAAATAATGGCCTAGTAGCTGAAGGTAGGGTTGGTCCATGTCTCAAAAGGAAGGGGGAGTGATCTCGGTGGCAAATGGCACTGAAGTCGAGTAAAAAGAGGCTGAATGGAATTCTCTGCATCTGACCATTTTGGAGGTCAAACTAAGGGAACTTTCATGAATTGGTGGGGCAGAGTCAGAGGGCAGTGAACTGGGGATGGAGGCACTGAGGAAGTAGATGTGACTGAGATGACTGTATCAAGAGTTTTTACCTTGAAGAGGAGCAGGGAAATAGAAAACACAAGTCTTAGAAGAGCAGGTTGTTTTTCTTTTTTTTTTTTTTCTGGCTGTGCCACATGAGGTATGTGGGATCTTAGTTTCCTAACCAGGGATCAAACCTGTGTCCCCTGCAGTGGAAGCACAGAGAAGTCCCAAGAGTAAGTTTTAAACATATGTATGTGAAGATACAAAGAGAATAAGAAAATACAAAAATGATGAATGATTGATGGAGCAACCTCAAAGGAGAAGATGAAGGGATAAGATCAAGGTGGAAGTCAGGAGGAAGAACTGATATTTCCTGAGTGCTTTCTGTGTGCCAAGGACTCTGGAGTTACTTTCATATACAGTCATTTCTACATGACTTAGCGACTGAACAACAGTTGTTTCTCAGTATCTGTGGGGGATTGGCTCCAGGACCTGTGCCCCACAGATGCCAAAATCCACAAGCACTCAAGTCCCTTTCTGTATATCATATCATTTAAGTATAACAACCCCAGAAGTGTTACATTCCTTCTGCTGCAGATGAGAAAGCTGATCGTGACTCAGAGAAGTTGAGCAATTTGCTCAAAGCCACACAGCTAGTAAGGTTAGAATCGAGATTCAAAAACCAAGTCTACAAAAACAAACAAACAAACAAAAAAAAAAAAAACAAAGTCTACGTTGACACTGAGATTCCTTCTTTCTCTACCACATCACACTGCTACCTCTTCCTTGAGATGAATGAAGCTGTGACATTAGGTAGAGTTGGAGGCATGTTTGTAGAATGGGGGCCAAGTTGAAGATACTCGTGAAGATACATTTGTTGTTGTTTAATCCAAATATTCATTCACGGGATCCTCTCTGCCCCTTTAAACTGACATTGCCTAAATATCATTCCAAACCTTGTAAAAGTCTCCCAACCTTCCAAAGGGGCTGGCATCGCCCCAGGCTCCTCTGATCTCGATCATGGCTTCCCCTGAATTGGCTGAGAGAGCCTCTTGTATCCTCTGGGCACTCTGAGGTCTCTGCCTCCAATTCCACAATGTGGCATTCTCACAAAGCACTTTTATTTGTGGTAGACTTTACAGAGGCTTTTTAGTCTTTTTAAGCTTTTTATTTTATATTGAAGTATAGCTGATTAGCAATGTTGTGATGGTTTCAGGTGGACGGTAAAGGGACTCAGCCATACATATACATGTATCCATTCTCCCCCAAACTCCCCTCCCATCCAGGCTGCCACCTTACATTGAGCAGAGTTCCCTGTGCCATACAGTAGGTCCTTGTTGGTTATTCATTTTAAATATAGCAGTGTCAAAAGAGGGATATTTATCATAGCAACACAAACAGTTTCCAATTGACCATAACTCAACTCTTGTCCTTAAAATCTTAGTTTTCCCCATTGGGGTTTTTCACTGGCTTCTTCACCAAAGGGTGTCTGTCTGCTTCAGCCATTCCTGTGTCAGCCTTCTTTTCCCTCTCCTTTTCTCTCTCTTCTTTGCCCCTTCTCTCCTATGATAGCCTTGAGAATGCTAAAAATTTCTCTTTCTATTATTCTGAGCAACTGTCCCTAGTCCCTACTCCCCTCTGCTGGTCTAAGCCTTCCCATGCAAATCCAAGCTCATCAAGGTATTCCTCTGATTAAAAGGGTTCCCATGGAACAAGATCCAGCTGCCTGTTTTTGCTTTTTATATTGTCCTGTGTGCAGAAAGAAGCGAGGCCATCTGCTGTGGTGGGGAGCTGGTCGGGGAAGAGCAGGAGCAAGAAAGGGTTTGAAAAGGGAGTGAAATGTCAGGTAGCCACTGAGGGCAAAAAAAATGCCAGGGATGACAGATGACTCAGCTGAGTAGAAATCTTTTGGACTTTTCTCTAGTAAACAGCCATCCAAGCAGAAAAAAAAATGGTGAAAGATGGTTGTCATTTCTCAGGGCTAGAAGTCTGCAGAGTGATCACAGGATAAAGACAAAGCACAAAGTTGTATAAAGTGATGGCGAGACAGTCACTGATGAGATAGGCTGTGACTCTGGTGGGGGGAGGGTAGTGTGGAAGTAGGATCAAGAGGGGAAGAAGAGAGAAGAGAAAAAAAAGGAGTTCAATGAGATAGGCAAACAGGGGTTGTGAGAGGAAGGGCAAAATGGGGGAAGGCAGGGGTCAGAAGTGGTTCTGAAGTTACATCTTTACACCTGGTTGGTCCTCCTGGCACTCGGGGATCCCCCAGTGTGCTGGGGATGGCTCTGAGCAGCAGATCACTGCCTCCTGGCTCTCCCGTCTTCTCCCTGAGAGGCAAGGCTGCAGTGGCATAAAGCAGCCCACCCCACTGGCCCCAGACAAGAAATGAGAAGGGCTAAGTAGGAAATCAGGAACCCCTTTACCCCAGCTCCCTCCAAGTGTCTCCAAGCAGTCGTCTAATCTAGAAAAAAGCACAGTGGCACAATAGCTTCTGTTTCTCTCTCCCACTCCTCTCCCTGACATCCCACTCTCTTTGCAGGGAACATTGTTCTCTTTTGTCTGCTGCTTCTCATATAGGGGGGTGGAGGAAACGGGCATTTGGTTTCCCTAGAGTTGAAATTGAGCACATCTCTACTCCTGAAATTTTCTGCAGTTTACATCTGCTCCCTTTCATCATCTTGTGGTCCTGTTGTTCATAAGTTGTCTTCCTCATCTTTCCCCCCTCCACAGTCTCCCACATCTTCATTTCGGTTTTTGCATTTTCATTTACTTTTCTTCCAATCACATGGCGTTTCTGTTAGCGCTGTATCAGAAGATGAGCAGAGATGGCCTGGCTTTGAGCAATCGTTAAAGGTGAGCTGTTGTTTAGGAGGTGTTCCACATGCCATAGACGAGCCATCTGTCCCCTGTGTACCCTGAAACAATCTCTTTCCTGCCAGTGTCTTCTCTCTGTACTTCTGCCCCAAGTTGTATCATTAATAACTTGGTATTCTGTACTATTGTGCCTAAGGCACAATTAAGGGCCATTTTAACATCATAACAAATGTCCTTAGTCATGGGGCCATATGGAGACTCGGTGGGTGGTACCATTAGCTGTAAAGCTTGAGACAGATTTGGAGTTGCCTTGTCCAGAAGAGAATCCTAAGTCCAAGAAATGTTTTAATAAAATGTACTGGAATAGATTTTAAGCTGCTCTACCATCAAACAAAAGTCTTCCTGTTAATCCAATTGTATTTCCCCCAGATAATTTCAGATGCAACAGGAATGGGCAGAAATTCCTGACACCCTTTGCATCATCCTCAATAACCATTTTGTTATCCTATAATGGCCACACTTAAAAAGACGCAGATTCAATCCCTAGGTCAGGAAGATCCCCTGGAGAAGGGCATGGCAACCCACTGCAGTATTCTTACTTGGAGAATCCCATAGACAGAGGATCCTGGTGGACTACAGTCCATGGGGTCATGGAGAGTCAGACATGACTGAGTGATGAGCACACAATCATGGTTCTCCCAGTAGCCAGGATGGAGTGCTCTTAGCCTGGTGTTCAGGGGATTAGTTGGGAAGCTGGTGACCGTTTCCATCAATATTTCACCGTGAATCTACATCTTTCTAATGAACTGACAAGTAAACAACAGTGGACTTAGGGCAAGCTCTTTATCAGCCAATGAATTACAAGTAATCTTCAACTTTTGATGGGGAAGGAAATGACAACCCATTCCAGTATCCTTGTCTGGAAAATCCCACAAACAGAAGAGCCTGGTGGGCTATGGTCCATGGGGTTGCAAAGAGTCAGACATGACTGAGTGATTAAACAACAACTTGACTTTTGACGCAACATGCTTACCCTTCAAAGTGATATCATCAGCTTTTCACCAAAAGAAACTTGCTTTTTAATCACATGGACCAAAATAGACCATGACTGTAAGTGGCTCACAGGCAGGGCCCAAGTCTCTCGTCACTGCACCTAGAACATGTTAGGCAAGAAGTAGGTCTTCATGGCAGAAATGAGCTGAATGTGGAGCCTACAAGGTCATCCACAAGATCATCTAGTTCAGGATTTCCAAAGATAGTTTCCTTAGAATATTAAGGCTCAATGGGATGGAGGTTAAAAGGCTGGCGGGGGGAGAAAGGGTAGGATAAGAGAAGGCTACCAGGACTGTTTCATTGCCAAGTTAGTTTGAAAACTGTGATTGACAGAATTTTTATTGTTTGTGAAGGTGGTGTGTGTTTATTACAGGACATACCTACTCTTCAAAGTGCTTCTGAACCTTGTGAAAGACCAAAAATGGGATAAAATGGGATTGTGTCCTTCCCACTAGAGTGCTGTGTATCAGTTTGGGAAAGGAATATCCAGCTCAACTGTCTCACTGTATAGAAAAGAAAGTGATGCTGAAAGAGGCAATGACATGCTCGGAAACATTTGACTTACTAGTCACACATCTGGAATTAAGATCTAGACCTCTCTTTAGTGTGCATTTTCCACAGTGTGGGAGTGGGAAGGGGGGTCACCACACAGCCTTCTGCGCCCAGGTGAAGGGAAAGAAACGAATGAGCCAGTCATAGGAATCTGATGTCAAGTGCTTATTTTCAGCTTGATATTTCAAAGCGTGATGCCCTTCGACTGTCAAGAATTCCCCCAGACCTCCCCAGTCCCTTAGAGGAGGAATATGCATTTTCCCTCGTGAACTGCACAGTCCCCAAATTTCTGATCCGTGTGAAGAGATGTCATGCCCTGCTTTATATTTTATTCATGTTGGTCCAAGTCATCACTTCACCATAAAAAAGGACAAAATGATCCTTACAAAAAGAATCTTATGGACAAATGCAGCAAGGCCCTTTGCTGAAACTAGATAAAAAACTAAAATGCCAAGAAGAACAGCTAAACGTGCATGGAACACTAGACAGAGGGGTGTGCATGTGATGGAGTGGGGGTGTCTTCTGAATCACTTCCCTAAATTTAGCAATGCAGTTTAAAAAAATAAGCCTTTAAGATCTGCTTCCCAGAAATCCTGTTATTTCTTTGCACATGTCTTACGTAAGCCTGTGCCACAGGCTTGCAGAATAATGCGATGGGAAGGGCACAGCCCTATTTTGCAAGAACCAACAAGAGAAATCCAAGGGAATTTGAGAGGATAAGAAACTCAGGAGAATCCACCCTTTGCCTTCTCTAGCCACACAGATGTGAGTGGTGCCATCTAAAGGAAGTGATGTCTGTTAAGTACTTCCCACCTCGATGTTGTGGGGTGATTCAAAGATGCATTCATCTCCCCTCCAGAACAGAGCTGTCGTTGTTGTCATTCATCATTTCCAAAAGCCTTTGTTATTGTTCTTATTTAATCCCTAAAGGAACATCTCTGCCACCACACGCCCTCACTGCCTCATCACATCACTCTGCTCACCTGCTTTCCTTTCTCGAGTCTCCCCCGTGAGTGGATCCAGAAAGACAGGCCTCCAGAGCTCTTAGGAGTTCATTTTTTAGGTTCCTCTTCCAGCTAACATCTAGTTGGTTCATATGCAGTTTCTCTGAATCTCCTCTTCACAAGTGGTACATTTGAAGAGAATTCTGAAGGCAAGATTGTATGCTCCACAGATGATGTCATTGAAAGTCACATTTAAGTGGAAACAAGTGCCCAGCATGTTTTCCAGTTCCTGTCTGCCTGCCTTTGTAAATGTCACGTTTGGGGTCAGCTTTGAGCTGGCAGGCTACAGTTCATGGGGCCGCAAAGAGTTGGTCACGACTGAGCACACACACTCACAGGGAGCACTTTGAAACCCATAAGAAGTTTGAAATTTATGTAATTGCAGTGGGATGCCAGTGAAGAGAGTGAAAGAGGTTATGATGGCAGACTCATCTCTTCTCCAGAAGCCTCTTCATTTTTTCATCATAAGCTTTACTTACCTGGACCCTCTTTCAGCCATGCCTCCCTGTCCTGAGACTTCTTTCTCTACCTTCCCTAACAAAACCTTTTCACCAATCTGCAATATAATTTAATCCTCTTTTGTTTCCCCGCTGAGCTGTAAGAGATAGTCATGAATCCCTGCTAGCTAGTGCTCTGGAAAGAGGCTGATAAACAAATTCACAATCATCTATTAGTTCACATATTATTTGCCTAAGATACTTTACATTTTAACAGAAGTATGCTTGTGAATTCATAAAGTTATTGGAATGCCTAGAACAAGGCCTAGGGATGAATTCAAGCAAGATTACTGCTTATACTCAAGCGGGAGAGACAGACAATAAGTAAGTAAACAAACCAATAAGATGATTTGGGGGATGAGGGGTGGGTAGCAGTAAGTTCTATGAGGAAAATAAAGCAAGGTAATGGGAAGTTGGAGTGAACAGGGAGGTCTTCATTGAGGAATTGACATTTGAGTCTTCACCTGAATGAAGAAAAGTAGAGAAAGTTCCCAGGCAGAATGTTCCAGGCAAGGGAAAAGGCAGTGTAGAGTTCCTGATGTAGGAGCAACCTGGATGGGAACAGAGAGAAGGAGAGTGTGTATGTGTAGTGAGTAGGGGCAGAAAGGAGGGGATAGCTCTGAAGGGGTGAGCTGGGGTAGGTCATGGAGCACTTGGGTGGGAAAGAGCCCCTGGAATAGTAAATGGCCCCCCACTCCAGAATTCTTGCCTGGAAAATCCCATGGACAGGATCCTGGAAGGCTACAGTCCATGGGGCTGCAAAGAGTTGAACATGACTGAGCACTCACAAGTACACATGGAGAACTTTGAAACCCATGGGAAGTTTGGAATTCATGCAATTGCAATGGGATGCCTCTGGAGGGTTTTAAGAAGAGAATTGATATGATCTAATGTAAATCTTAATAGACCAGCCCCTAACTTAATAGAATCTCTGTATTTGTAGAGAACTTTCAAGCCAGTGGAGGAAGAACTAAAATATGGTGGGTTGAGAAGTGGATTCAGGAGGCATCAGTTGCAGTTCTAATTCTGCCCCAAACGACTGACCAAGCTACTGCACCTCATTGTTTCAGGCTTTCCAATAAGAGAAGATGAGGTTGGACCAATGAATATTCCTGATGCTTTTCACATCAAAACACACATAGACAATGATAGGTGTGCAGTACCCCTAGAAATAAGACCTCTCCAGGCTGTCCCAAGGGCTGAGGCACACTCACAACTCACAGGGAATTTCTAGGCTCGATGATCTTGACGTTTCCTCTAGTTGTGTTATCTTAAGATTTCATGGCATTTCCCTATGATGGCCCTCAATCCATACCACCCAATTATCTGTTTTAACTGCAGGAAAGGCAATACTACTCTAGGTCATAATAACTAGTTTGGCCTGTTATTTCACATTTGCCACACATCAAAATTGAAAGTGTTAGTTGCTCAGTCATATCCGACTCTTTTTGACCACATGGACTATAGCCTGCCAGGCTCCTCTGTCCATGGGCTCCTCCAGGTGTGAATACTGGAGTGGGTTGGCATTCCCTTCTCCAGGGCATCTTCCCAACCCAGGGACTGAACCCAGATCTCCTTCATTGCAGACAGATTCTTTACCATCTGAGCCACCAAGGAAGCCTCCCCCAGTCCCACAAATGTCAAACTTCATCCTGTTAGGTAGTTAGAATAGGAAAAAGGAGTCCAACATGGTGGTGGCTAAAAGACAGAGAAAGGAAAAAGCCCGCAAAAACAGAACAAAAGGAAAATCCATGGACAGGGAGTAAGAACTTCAGGTGAAACAAACACGCCCCCTTCTTGGCCAGCCCAATTTGCATAGGGCAGGCTCAAGGAGTGGGGGAGACAAACATATAAAAGGAGGAAGCCAAGATGGACTGGGGCCCCTCCTTTGGGGTCAACCTACCCTTGTGCCTTTAGGGTGTACTTTCTTTTGCTTGCAGAATAAAACAGCTGTAACAGAGATGTAACACTGGTCCACCATTTCAAATTTTTGCTATGGTAAGACAGAACCAAGGAAGTTATGCACTCCCCTGAGAATCCTAAATAATCAAGCATTGGTGTCTGTGTTTTGTGCGGCCAGCCATGCAAATGTCCCAGACACACTGGGTCTCAAGACCTCCTCCTTTGCCACTTGGGTGGTCAATTCCTTCCTGAAGCAATTTGCCCAGCTCAGAACTGGTGGTGTTTCAGAATGTTCTAGCGTTCTGAAACAGTCAGCTCATCTAGATCTCACGCCAAGTGGCAAGACAATCTACCACAATGGCTTATTGAGGTAGAAATTTGTATTGTTTCCTTTCCTCTTTTCCATACTCCAAGATAAATTTCTTAAAGCAGGGGTCCCCAGCCTATTGAATCTAATGCCTAATGATCTGAGGTGGAGATGATGTAATAATTAATAGAAATAAAGTGAGCAATAAATGTAATGTGCTTGAATCATCCCCAAACCATCCCTCCCACCACCCCAAGTCCATGGAAAAATTGTTTTCCACACAACCAGTCCCTGGTGCCAAAAAGTTTGGGGACCACTGTCTTATAGAATGAAAAAGCAGTAGCTATAGTTGATGTAATAGGTAAGACATGGAGACTGGAGGTATTTTGCATCAGGGGATCAGAAATCACTGTACTACAATAAATGGCAAATGTGTAAAGATGGCAGAACTCAACCTGCATCTCAGGGCGTGTTATCTGTCTCATACGTTCAATAGTGGAGATGCATTGGGATATACCCATCTTCATTTTCCTGTATCCTTTGAGACCTAGCTGAATATATACAAGCTGATTAAACTCTACATCATTCATGTTTATTCCAACTCTATACTTCAAATCCCCTTTAACCTTAAAAAATTTTTTTAACTTCTTCTACATTTACCTTTGATCTGTGCCTCCTCATGACCTCAGTTCTCTGACCACCCTAGTTCTATCAGCCCATCTTTCCTATCCCCAGCCTCACTTATTCACCTTCTCACTGTATACCATGCGTTCACCAGGATCCCTCGTGACCCTGACCTTCTACCTTATCAGTTCTCAACCATCGTAACTCCCTGAATTCTTCAACATTACCAGAAGTATAGAACCCTGACAACTGGGCATTAATTGTGAAAGGGTCAACTGGGTGGCCTTCTCTGGTTAACACTGGGCCCCACTTAGCTGGTCACAGGCTCCTCCAGAAGTATCCATGCCTTTGTAGAAGGCTTTCTTTAGTGTTTCATGGAAGTGGTTCCCATGGAGGAAAAAAATAAGACTTGAGGAAATAAAAATGGGTCCCTCAAACTCTTATATAACTAATCTTTTGCTCATATTTCTTTTTTTCTCTATTTGCTGTAGTCATCCTCTCATGTTCCTAACTTCAAGTAACAGCTAAATATTTCTTCCTTTGTCCCATTACTGAACACACATTATAATCCTTTATTTTCATGTCTCCTCTATTTCTAGATAATGGGCTTCTTTCAACACTAAAAATATTTCACTCCACTCTTATCTCATGGCTTCTATAGAGAACTCCCATATAATTCTTATCCTTCTTCCTATATAAGTAAAATGTTCTCCCTCCTCACTTCTTACAAGACTTTCTTGTCTTTGATTTTCTCTAGTTTGAATATAGTATACATAGGTACAGGTTTCTTAAATGTTTCCTGTTTGGTGTTCTTTAAGCTGCTTCAATCTGTGATTTGGTGTCTATCATTAATTTTGGAAAAGTCTCAGCCATTGTTACTTCAAATATTTTATTTCTTTCTACTCTTTCTGGTATTCATATATTATACCTTTTATAATTGTTCCACAGTTCTTAGAAATACTGTCCAGTCTTTAATTTTTTTCTCTTTGCTTTTCATTTTGAAAAGTTTTTATTTTTTAAATTTTCCCTCACTGGCTGCATGACATGCAGGATTTTAGTTCCCTGACCAGGAATCAAACCCATAACCCCTTCAGTGGAAGCACAGAGTCCTAACCACTGTACTGCCATGGAAGTCCACTGAAAAATTTTTATTGACATAATTTTAAACTCGCTCATTCTTTCCTTGGCATGTCTAGTTTACTGATGATCAACAAAGGTGTTTTTTGTTTCTCATATAGTGCTTTTTATTCCTAGCATTTTAAAATTATTTTGCAGAGTTTTTATCTCTCTGTTTATATTACCAATCTGCTCTTGCATGAGGTCAGGTTTTTCCATTTTTAACACTAATCATCGTTATTTTAAATTTCCAGTTTAATAATTCCGAAATCTCTGCTATATCTGATTTTGGTTTTGATGGTTCCCTGGTGACTCAGATGCTAAAGAATCTACCTTCAATGCGGGAGACCTTGGTTTGATCCCCGGGTTGGGAAGATCCCCTGGAGAAGGGAATGGCAACCCACTCCAGTATTCTTGCCCGGAGAATTCCATGGACAGAGGAGCCTGGTGGGCTACAGGATTTGGACTAAAGAGTCTGAGGAGCCTGGTGGGCTAAAGAGTTGGACAGGACTGAGTGACTAACACTTTCACTTTCACTTATCTCTTCATGCCAGAAGCATGGGAGAATTTTTCTTGAATATTCACCCCCAAACCTGGTGGGGCTCCTGGAGGTAAAACTCATGAAAGTATGGGGACTCTCTCCCTTTAAAGCTATGCTCCCAGGAGTTTTATCTTTCAAGTTAGTCTTAGTTTGGTTTCTAGCAATTAGTGATTTACTCTTAAATGTTCCTAACTGGTTCCTGCAGCAGCTTCTGTTCCAAGCAAGCTGTGATTCTTTGTATTTACATGTCTTTTCAGGTGAAAAGGTTGGCAGCGTGCCCTGTGACCTCTAGTGTCTGATTGTTCTAAGAAGAGTGTTTGATACTCAGTTTTTTTTCCCATTTTTTCTTATGAGGCTAGGAACCACCACTTCCAAGATCTTCCTATGTTCGACTGGCAACTGTGGACTTCTTATTCATCTTTGAAGTCTGTTATAAAGATGTGATACCTAGAAAAATAGCAAATATTTAAATAGTTGTTGGGTCAGAGTTTAAAAGAACTAAAAAGGAGAGACCATCCTCCTAAAGATATAAGGCTTGTTTTCAGCTGTATTGTGAGAGAAGGAGCTTTACTCCTTGGTCTTGAACTTGTTTTGTTCAGAATTAAGTGCTTGCCCAAACCCTCTGACCCATGATCAGATCCCAGTCCCCAGCTTACTCCTTACTCACCCTATCTTTACTAGGTACCAGATTTGTGATTCTTACTGACCCTAACTTATTCTCAGATTTTCCTAAACCTCAACTTGAATAATTAAGACCTTGTATTTTACTGTCATCTACCATGAGTTCTCTGAATTCCCTTTCTCCCAATTTTAACATTTATTCTTTTTTTGTTTTTTTAAGGAGGTAACATTTATTGAGCAGATTAGTAACACTGGGTACTGTTTCAGTTACTTTTTGAAGATTATCTTATTGACTCCTCATAACAAATATGATGTGTAGTTTCTACTTTTGGATGGTATGAAGTTCTGGCTGAAAGGTGACAAACTGCCTAATTCACATAGCTAGTAGTAGGTGGCACAGTTAGGAGATTTTCAATCTTTTCTCTTTGTCCAACCTCAGTGTGTCCATCCATCTGTCCTGCAAGCAAATACTGAGCACCTGCATGTCACAGGCACAGAATTAGGTGCTTTGCTGAAACAAAGATAAATTACATCTTGCCCTCAAGAGTTTCAGTACCCTACTTGGAGGAGGGATAGAAGAGGATGAAGAAGTGGCAAAAAGGGGTAATAGAAAGGGGAAATGAGAGATAACTCATTTTTCCATAGACATCTTTACAGCATTTCAATGCAAATAGCTTTTATTTCTCCCCTTCAATAATAGACAAATCTGGGACTTAGCCCTTTGATTCTTGAGAGTTTCAACCCAAGTTAGAATATCAGGAACATCTTTGAAAGATGCTAATAAAAATATTTGTTGTTTAGTCACTAAGTCATGTCTGACTCTTTGCAACCCCATGGACTGCAACATGTCAGGCTTCCTTGTCCTTCACTATATCCCAGAGTTTGCTCAAACTTATGTGCATGGAGCCAGTGATGCCATCCAACCATCTCATCTTCTGTCACCCTTTTCTCTTCCTGCCCTCAATCTTTCCCAGCATCAGGGTCTTTTCCAGGGAGTTGGCTCTTTGCATCAGTTAGCCAAAATATTGTAACTTCAACTTTAGCATCAGTCCTTCCAGTGAGTTCTTACCCCTCAATATGCCTCCCAAACTAGTCAAAAAACAGAAAGGTCAAAGCTGGAAGAGGATATCTTGGAGCTGTAATGCCAATGTACCTCCTCCTACCAGTCATATCCCCAGGAAGAGTCATCAGCCTATGATCAACTCTGGAAAAGTAATCCCTAGAGATACTATTTTTGCAGCCTGTGGACCTATATTAAACTTGGGTTGGGGCAGACCAAGGAAAAGACCTGCCTGTTTGTGCACTCAATCCAGAAATTGATATATGCTCTGTCAGTATTAATATGTATAAGTACAATGCTCTAAAGTTCTACCTGTTCTTAGCTTTTTAAAGCTTCACAGATGTCCAGTTCTGCAGTGATTGTGGTGTGGGAACCATCTCCAGAGATGACTATAAGTGATAGAATAGGTTGATGGATCCAAGAGAACAAATGAAACACGGGAGAAGAGGGACTGATGAGACCTTGAGGCAGAAAGGAAACTTAGAGGTCACTTAGAATCACAGCCCTCAGTGTTGAGGAGCTGAGTGGACCTAACAGTTCTCAAGAATCGTCAGGGCACTGGAACCTTGTTCTGTTCTGCAAGTGCGATAATAAGTAGTGTGCTTATTATACTACTCTGAGAGTGGATGATAAGTGTGATAATAAATAGCAGCTGGCTTTCCGAGCTATTAATCCCTCTGACCGGATGAATCACATGTCCCCCAGGAACAGTTTCTATCTTTCACTATCTTAAAAAACTGAGCAATATGACACCTATCAGCTAGTTTTAAAAAAACATTTCTATATGAAAATACATCTCATGGAGTATCCTGATATGACATTCATTTTGTAAGCCCATGTATTTTCCTTCTACCACCCATACAGAACTTGCTTCCTGTCTTCCTACTTGTAAACTTCTCTCTGCTTCTCCTGATGTCTTTCCCATTTCTTTATAGTCTATTTCCCTTTTCTCTGAAGACTTAGAGCAGACAGACCTTCTCTAATGCCCCTGAGATGTTTAGAATTGGACCTGTTACTTAATCTAAAACTCAGTTTTCTCTCCTGAAAAATGGGGATAATATGGTTATTTCATAGTTACTGTAAGGTTAAGTGAGATACTGTAGGTAAGGACTGTAGCTCAGTATCCAGACTGTAATGAGAGCATCACTATTGCTCGCTGATCTCTTTAGCCATTGCTGCTCTTGTTCTCACTTTTCATTCATGTTTCCTATTCTCCCTGTTTCTTTTTTCCTACATGAGAAAGCCATGTCTGGATTTTCTCAGATTTCCTATGTAAGGAGCTCCTTTTAAAAAATCCAGAGGTTTGCTTATGCATTACAGTGTTTTCAACCCATCCTTGGAAATATCTATGATGAAGATATGCCTGTCATGTTTACTCTGGCTTGCAAGACCTGGGATTTGCTTTTCAACTTATCCTAGTATGAGATCTATACACAGTAGTTTCCAGTGAGAAAACTGTGGCCTAAGGACTGAGAGGCATCTTCTAGCCCTCTTCTATCCCTGACTCCATGGAAGTATCCTGATGACTTCAGTTATTACAAAGTTATTAGCTGACAGTGGCAATCCAGAATGGCAGTAGGAAGGCGGAGTCTCTCTGCCCCGCTGACTCCTCACCTGCCCATGTAAATCTTACCGCTTCATTCTCTCCTGGCACTCAGCTCCACCTGGCTTCCCGGGGCCACACTCAGAACAGGAACGAAGAGAACTGGGAAACCTTCCTGCCAAGCCAGGCTCTCAGATGGCCCTGACGGTGCCTGCTGAAATATGTATAACCTTAGTCACTTAGAAATACATCTCATTAAATGAGATATTTTTTTAAAGAATGGGAAATAATTTATAAAGATAAAAATAACTCAGCCTTGCCTATCAGAGTGCAGAAATAAATTCTGTACCTTCTCTGCCTGATTTGGGGAGGGAGGGAAGAGATGGGGGGAGTGGGGAGAGAGAATATGAGAGAGAGAGTGAGAGCAAGAATTTGGTAAGAGAGAATGCATTCTGGCTGAAGCTAAGTGAGAATAAAAGCTTGACCAACCAGCAGTGGTGCTCTGAGGCCCAGGGATCTTGGTCAGGATAGTGGAGTGGAATTGAATTTAAAAAAAAATCTATTCCTTAGTTTAGAGCTCCTGAGTCTTTCCCAGCATGGTGCTTTGTTTTAGACAATGGCACACCCCAGGGGTATGCATCCATCCAGCCCCAGTTTTTCTCCCTCCCCGACACCTTTTAATTGCAGGGCTCTGAAAGCAGAAAACAGGGAGTTCTCAGAAAGTCCTTTCTTTCAGTGTTTTTAAAACATACTGCTTGGCGCTTGCTTTGGCAGCTTCTTTACCAACTGAGCCACCTGAAAGCCCAACACATAGATCACCTGGAAGCACATTGACACCTCAACAATGTTGACCATTCTAATTTGTGAATACGGTATACTCCTCTATTTAGGTATTCTTTGGTTTTTCTCAGCAATGTTTTATATTTTCAGTGTCAATATTTAACGTGCTATACTTAATCCTCTGAACATCCCCAAGAGACAGACACTATTATACCTATTCTTGCAGAAAAGAAAACTAAGCCTCATGGACATTAAATGTCTTTCCCAGGGTCATGTAGCTGGGGGAATGACTGTGTGGATAAGATAAAATTATGCAGGGACAAGATATTTATCAGTTGTAAAGTGCCGCTCCAATGCCAGCTATGATTATGCCTGCATTCTTTTGAGCACATGGGCCCCATAGTGAGTGAGAGTCACTCAGTCATGTCCTACTCTCTGTGACTCCATGGACTGTAGAGTCCATGGAATTCTCCAGGCCAGAATACTGGAGTGGGCAGCCTTTCCCTTCTCCAGGGGATCTTCCCAACCCAGGGATCGAACCCATGTCTCGCGCATTCCAGGTAGATTCTTTACCAGCTGAGCCACAAGAGAAACCCATGGGCCCCATGCTAGCATGTAATTATTCAGAGCCTTGCTCCTCTGTGAACCCAGGGTCCTTAACATCTCGGCTTGGAGGGTTGTCTTCTAGACTTTAAATTTCCCCTTCTGACTGAAATTTGGTGTCCAGAGGAAAACTGTTGGTGCAAGAGCCATGTCTTTCTCATTCCTTTCATCCTGCGTTGTCTGGCATGATATTTGACACGTAGTTTGTGCAAAAGGTGATTGCTGAAATAATGGTCTAGCCATGAGGGTGAATTTTGTTAGCGCTTATCATGCTTTCTCAAAATAATTCCTTGAGCAAAGGTCACCGTGGCTCAGTAGAAATTTAGGGACCAGTGGGTGAAATTTGAGAGATAACTAAATTGTCTATTCCAGATTTTCGAGGGAAGTAAGAGCTGAGGATGTGGGCAAATGAGTAAGCATCTTCTTCTCTCACACATTTTTGAGTTGCTGCAATACTGTATTTCTGTTTTAGCAGTTTTATTTAATCAGTAGACATGCAATGTAGTAAACACTAGGTCATAGATTAGAAGGTAAATTATTTCAAGTCTCTGAACTAAAGACTGTTTTCTATGTTAAAATATTCCAAACATGCAATTATGAGAGACAATTTGCTTCAGAAAATGAACCATAAAATTCAGAGCCAGTAGCTCATGGGGAGAGCACTTTGTGTATCTTTTCAGGAGGGTAGAAGGGTCAGGGTTTGAAATGAAAAAGAAAAATTTCCACCTGATCTCCACTACTATAAAATTGAAAATGCAAAATGTGAGACACATGATCTTCTACTATCCTGTCAAAGGCATATCATCTAAGCAAGGAAAAGCTACAAAACAGTTGTCACAGTGATTTTTTTCATTATCACATATTCATGCGTTGACCATATAGAACCTAAGGAAGAAACGTCTAAGATTTTTTAAGGGAAGAAGTCGTCTCAACAATTCTGACCTTGCATGCAGCCAGTGGATACCCCCAAAACATGAGTTCTAATTACATCATATGTTCTCACAGGCAGTCTTGGGCATTGCTGTTTGCCAAAATACAGAATAATATCCAATGATGGGACCAGCAGAGAATCAAATGCAGAAAAAAAATTTTGTATGATTAGAAACAGTGAGGCACGAAATGTAAACATAAAGAAATAACAAATCTCTTTAATTTAGAAATTTTATTCATAAGAAAATCATTTAAGTATCAAATATCAGCTGTTTTCTTTGTTTTTCTCATTCGAGGGAACACCAAGAAGTATAGGGAAAATGTATCTATTTTATATTCAGGTATACAGGTTATGTTCTGCATTAGTCCATATAGATTCTTCTCTGTGACTTTTTCTCATCAGTCCTCTGAAGTTAATAGACTATTGACCTAGAGAAGCACAGAGGAGAATAATAATTATAGTGAATAATTATAGCATTGATAATCCCCCTTGAAGTGAAACAAGGACTTCCTTATATTAAATGCAAGGCATCCCTTATATCTTCATGTTAGTGCTCACATAAAATTTAAGCAATTTAGCTGAAACAATTAGTGTTTCTACGGTTGGGATTAGATTCAAATAAATCAGTTGTCTGTCTTTACAGTCTACATAGTTTCTCTGGATGAAACAGGTAGAATAATTCCCAATTCCCTCCTCAAACCTCTTTCAGTAGCTTTTTAAAGTATTAATGGAGTATTAATTTGTCCATTAATACTTTTTTCCCCTTTTCCTCACTAACATTATATGAAATTAAGATACATGTCCTTTTGTATTGTGTTCCCTTTATTATGACTGCAGGAAATTAATAAATGGTGGATAAGTAATAGAAACTAAAATGTGCTGCTGGCATTAAGGTAGTTTTGAGTTACAAAAATTTACAGAAATAGAAATGCAGCTTTGGGGTCCATTGAAGCTTTGGGGTCAATCTTCAACTATTGAAGATTTCAGAATATAATGTAATCACCCAATTTCATTCTTGTTTGATTAGATCTAGGTTTTCTAATGGTGACCCTAAGAGTTATTTATAAATTTTGGGACTGAAGGTATTCCCTATTTATATACATTTAAAATGATTCCTCCAGTAGAAGTTACAGGTGTGCAAACTATGAATCTCTCTAAAGAAAAGTTATCTAATAGCATCTGGAAGACTCAAAGGATGAACATATATTCAAGAATGATCTATTGCAGGATTTAGATTATTTCAAGATTATCCACCAGCCTCAAAATGTTAAAAGATGTAAACTCTATGAGTTAGGAAAAAAATCACAAAGGGAGACTAAGCTGAGATGGAAATCATTAAATGAGATTAAAAATGGATAGAAGAAAACTTCCAAAAAAAAAAAAAACCCAAATATTACAAAATTGAATATTGAAAATTTACTGTAACAGACATAAAGGTCAGGCTAAAGATTGTAGAGAATTAAAACAGTGTGGGAAAAAATGGGAAGATATTCAGAATTCAGATTGAAAGGATAAATAGAGGAAAATGCTGACCGGGAAGATGATGTAGATGGAGGATAGAATATGGAGAACCCAGTACATGAATATAATAGATATTCTTGGATGAAAGTTCAGAGTAAATGGAACCAACATAATTGTCCAAGAAATATGATAAAAGCATTTCCATTATCTGAAAAAAAAAGAAAAAACCTTGTGTTTGCATTCAGGCTTTAGATAAAATTAATAACTTTAAGAGGAAACCCATAGCTAGATAGCCTATCAAATTTTTTTAAATTAAAAATCATCCTACGGATGTCAAAAAAACCCAGAATTAACAGCAAAGAAAAGATATTTTTTTAAATCAGGCTGGGCTTACATTTTCAGCCATGGTAGTCTGGGTTACGTTCTCTCTTGATGAGAGTTAGAAAATCTAGAAAATTCATCTGTTTGAAAGCATTGGAGAGCTTTCAAAGCAGTGAGAATCTGTGGGGCTAAGATCTTAAGAAAAAAAGAAAGCAAAGGAGAAAAGCCCAGCATTTCATGTACCTGCCAAGGCCCTGTCAATTTCAAAAGCAACTACTGAGAGAAGAAAATGCTGAGCAGAGCTGTAGACAGAGGGATGCGGGAAGAAACAGGGAGTTAGGAATGGCCCAGGTTTTCAGCTGTGACTCTGGAAAGCTTATACCCTAGGAATAAGCATGAATCAAGAATAGATCTCCCCAGGGACAGAAAGCTACCTTCAAATCATCTAAATTTCTAAAGGCGTTAAGCAATGGTATCACTAATGCTCCTACCCCACTGGCCCAGGAGAGATAAACATAAACTGTCTCTGTGGGAAGAGAACATAATCTAGTGCCTCAGCTGTCTGTACAGTTTTTCATTAACCACATCCAGCCCTCTGTCAAACACCCTCAGTCATATGAAAATATAAGATTTGATTGCAAACGAAGAAAGAGTTAAAACAGACAATAGAAACAGATTCATGGGAAATTCAGAGAAGAGAGTTAAAAGGAAGTCATTATGGACTTTAAAATATTTACGATTACTACGTTGAAGGAATTAAGCTAGCAGAAAAATTTGGGCAGAAAAGCTAGAAATGTGAAAAATCAAATGGAAATTCTAAAATTGAGAGAGACAACTGTAATTAAAACAATAGGTTTGTTTTTAAATTTTTATTGGAGTATAGTTGCTTTACAATGTTGTGTTCATTTTTACTGTACAGCAAAGTGAATCAGCTGTACATATACATACATCCCCTTTCTTGGATTTCCTTCCCATTTAGATCACCACAGAGCGCTGAGGAGAGCTCCCTGTGTGGTAGAGCAGGTTCTCACTGGTTATCTATTTTATACTTAGTATCAATAGTATATATTTGTCAACCCCAATCTCCCAATTCATCCCACCCTGGATAAGCTTAGATATAGCTGAAATGGAAGATAACATAAAGAGGAAAAGGTAAGAATCCATAAGGGAAGATGATTAAATCAGAGAAAAAACTCTGAGACACATGTTATGGTGAAAAGATCTAAAATACTTGTGATTTTAAACTCAAGGAGAAGATAGGGAGAAAGAGAGCACACACAGCATTTGAAGAGGTAATGGCTGATAATTTTCTTAAACCGAAAAGATCTTGAGCCACACATTGAGGGACTACTATGAACTTCAAGCAAGCTAAATACAGGGAAAATTACACCCAGGATCTTTAACTTTTGCCAGAAGTCTACAATAAGAAAATCTTCAACCAGTGTGGGGAAAAATCAGACTGGATCATAGCAAAAAAAAAAAAAAAAAATGAAGAAAGCAATAGATTTTATTACATTAAAATTAAAAGCTATATTATAATCAGAGTATATCAGAATGTCGAAAATTGGGAATCTATTTTTTTAACAGAGATGATATAGTTTCAGTATCAATACTTTACACATTGGTACTTCACATGTACAGTAATATTTCAACTCCGTAGAAAATAAAGAACTTATGAAAATGTTCAAACTTGCTAAACATCAAAAATGCATATTAAAACAATAAGATTTCATTTTTGCCCAGCAGATCTACCATATAAAAATGATAAAACCAATTTTGGTAAGAACATAGGGGAATATACACTCTCATTTCTGGTCAGGAAAGTAAATTCAGACAAATTTTCTAGACAGCAATTTGACAATGCATATTGAAAGCTTTCAATGTTCCTTTCACTCATTGCTTGATGATCTTTTAGGACTTTTATTTGAAGGAGATGTTTAGACAAGTATATAAGGGTATATACAAACTCCCAATTGCAAGGTTTAAAAAAAAAATGGCCAAAAGTCAACTGAATATTTATAATCTTTTTCCTGAATGTAATGACATTTTTATCTTTTGAAATCAAATGCATGTGCAGTTGATATTAAAAGACAGTCTACAGTTGTCAGGTAGAACAGTAAATTATGGTGTGGTTGTCAGTGTTTTTCCCAGTGCGAGCTGAACTGCAAACTGTAATTTACAACTGAAACGACAATTCCAGGTAGGTATTTGCATCAGTATAACACTATCCATCTGAAGTCCCTTGACCTTTTATCTTGTTTGAGATGCCTGTTTATGGTGACAGGTTTCAGGGCACAGAACCCCAGAATATGCCATATTGAGTATTTCAAGCTGAAGGAATTAGTGCAGATGTAGGAAGGATTTTCTCATCTTTCTCTGAAGAAGTTCATAAGATTCCCCATGTAAGAAGTGGCCTCCCCATACCTGGGAGAAAGGACCTTCCATATCTCCTTAGACAGGAATACAGAGAGGAATATGAATTAACAGGCAGGTCATCCTATTTCCCTCAGTTTACTATACTTAGTTCATACCTTTTTTTTTTTCCTATCACATTTTCCCATGACTTGCTGCTGCTGCTAAGTCGCTTCAGTCGTGTCCAACTCTGTGCGGCCCCATAGACGGCAGCCCACCAGGCTGCCCCGTCCCTGGGGTTCTCCAGGCAAGAACACTGGAGTGAGTTGTCATTTCCTTCTCCAATGCATGAAAGTGAAAAGGGAAAGTGAAGTCACTGAGTCGTGTCCGACTCTTAGCGACACCATGGACTGTAGCCTATCAGGCTCCTCCGTCCATGGGATTTTCCAGGCAAGAGTGCTGGAGTGGGTTGCCATTGCCTTCTCCGCCATGACTTTCTAGTCTTTATCAAATCTAGCATAAAAACACTCAGGATTAACCACTTCTTTGGGACCTCATTTCCTTATGAAGGCTTGTGTTTTCACATAAAACATATTAAATAAATGTGTGTGCTTTTCTCTTGTTAATCTCACTTTTGTTACAGGCCAAGAGTTTAGACGGGTTAAGGAAAAAGATTTTTTCTTTTTCTATAGTTGTATAAAATGTCTTAAAAAGATATCTAAATGATGAAAGCACTGAAATAAAAAGCTATCATATAAAGGGAAAACTGGGTATCATATACTAGGCAATACAATAAAAATAATACTATGGAATCCCTCCTATTAAATAAAATTTTCAAAACCAGAAGAGTAAAGTATGGGCAATTCATGTGTTTGGAAGAACTAGTGTCACTTAGGTCCTGTCAAATAATATAATTTTTAAAATGATAAAAATTTCCAAGTGGGAAATGTAGACAGAATCCTGGCATTCCTTGATGTGCTTTTAAATTATGCTATCAATCTTAATGGTGCCAAAAAAGATCAATGTTATGAGTATAGGTTTAAAATGTATAAAGTCACCATAATTTTATGGTTGCTAATAGCTAAAATGTTTTATAATAATTTTTAAACCTTAGGTGAGAGGACTTAGATGAAAGCTCTGATTTTAATATCAACATTAAAGTATTATATAATATTTAGGATATAAGGCAACTTTCATATCCTTTCATGTCTTTTCCCAAAAAAACTGTTATAAAATTAATGGTATATATCACCAGTCAATGTCACCTGAGACATAAAAATATCATAGACATAAAATAATCAGCAAATGGCAATATCAAAGCATTAGGCATGTTTATTATTGGGTAGTATTTTTGTGTTATCTTATTTCACTTTGCCTTGTAAAACAGATTAATCATTGTGCTTTTCCTTTATAACCATAAATTGTAGAAAATGATGGAACACATCTAGAAAATTCTGTAACCTAGAATTTTGTACACAGCCAAGCGTTCTTGTATTAATGTCAGCAAAATAAGAATAGTCTCAGATATTTAGGCATTTAGAAAGGTCCTACACATGTATATTTCTTTTAATAGCAATTTGGGTTTGCCTCAAATGAATGACGGAGCAAAACTAAGGTTTAAGTCAGGGAAATCAGGACAGGAATGGAACAGCAATGGCTTAGTCCACATAACATAGAGCTGTTTAAATGTCTGTTCTACTTCTGATCGTAAAGTTTTACGAAAATGTAAAATGATTATTTTTAAAAAACATAAAAATATAAAATAGCATAATGGTACTATACAAAAAAATGCCGCAGTTATTGTAACAAAGATTTAGAAGCTGGTGTTGGTTGAAGGATAGAGTGGAGAAAAATGGAGTCAAATGAGAGGACTTCAAAAATACTATTGAATTCTCTCTAATTTTAAAGAAATATAAGTGAACAGATGCTGTCAAAAAATTTCTTGAACACCAAAGATATAGTTTGGAACTGTTTATATAATTAGGAGCTGCTTATATGCTTTAAAAACTATCATAAATGCAAAGAAAATGTATTTTATCAAAGGGCTGAAAACAAATAGCAAGAAAACATTTTCTAAAGGTGCAGTTTAGTTCAGTTCAGTTGCTCAGTCATGTCCGACTCTTTGCAACCCCATGAACTTTAGCAGGCCAGGCCTCCCTGTCCATTGCCAACTCCCGGAGTTTATCGAAACTCATGTCCATTGAGTCGGGGATGCCATCCAACCATCTCATCCTCTGTTGTCCCCTTCTCCTCCTGCCCTCCATCTTTCCCAGCATCAGGGTTTTTTCCACTGAGTCAGCTCATCAGGTAGACAAAGAATTGGAGTTTCAGCTTCAACATCAGTCCTTCCAATGAACACCCAGGACTGATCTCCTTTAGGATGGACTGGTTGGATCTCCTTGTAGTCCAAGGGACTCTCAAGAGTCTTCTCTAACACCACATTTGAAAGCACCAAGTTTTGTTTAAAATCAGACTGATTTGAAGCTAAGTGGCATTAAAATTTATAATAAGGCATGACAGATATTTTATGCAAATGCAACTAACAGGAAACAGTATCAGTACCAGTGATACTTGCATACTGTGTGGACAGTGGGGGAAGCTGTGCATGATGGAGGTATAGGCTGTGTGCAAACTACTCATATTTTCTGCTCAATTTTGCTGTGAATCTAAAAGTGTTCTAAAATATAGTCTATTTGAAAAGCATAAAAGCCCATTACAGTATATTGATGATGAACATTATCAATATTAGTCAAAACTTATTTTTTTGCAAATATTTTTACACAAAAGTTTAGAACAATTTTATTATCAAGCTGGAACTGTCTCATAAACCTTTAAGTGACAACATTACCTCAGTGTATTTAAAGGAAAGGTGATAGGAGAAGAAGCAGAAATACAATAGCAGTAAAAGATTTTGATACATTTTGAGCCTTTAACAAACTAAACAAGTAAATAATAAGTAGGGACAAAATTAAACCTGTATATAAAAATATATAGTGTTCTCCAGAGAAAACAAACCAGTATGTCTTACAAAAGAACATAGAATTTTTTTTTTTTGCCTCGTGTAATTCAAGGAACATTTTGTTGATCACATATTAAAATGCAAAGAAAAATTACATTGTAAAATCTGGTCACAATTGCTCTGACCAAAGTGCAATGGCCTCAGCATCATTAGTCACTAGTGAAATGCTAACCAAAACCATGGTGATTCCCTTCATACCCACTAGGATGACTAAAATTTTAAAAAAAAGATGATAAATGTTGATAAAGATAGGAAGAAATGTTGGTGGGATGGTAAAATTATGCAGCTACTTTAGAACAGACTTTGGCAATGTCTTAAGATGTTAAAAATAGAATTGCAGTATATCACAGCAACTCTACTCCTAAGTATATATCGAACAAAAATTTTTTAAAAAATCTACACAAAAACTTATACACAAAGATTCATAGCAGGTTTATTAATAATAACCTCAAAGTGGAAACAACCCACATGTCCACCAAATAATAGATAAATGTAATGTAGGCATACAATGGAATGTTATTCAGCCATAAGCAGGAATAAAATACTGATCTGTACTGCAACATGGATAAACTTTAAACATTATGCTAAGTGAAAGAAACCTGACAGAAAAGGCCACCAAGTGTATGACTGGTCACATACATGTCCAATATATATAAGACCAATTGGACATGTATGTATGACCAATATGTATTCCACGTATATGAAGTGTCCTCAACGAGAGACTCTATAGGGTGAGAAAGTAGGTTAAGGGCTGCTGGAGCTGGGCTGGGCGGGAATGTTGTGGTTTGGGGTGGTGAAATGATATAGCGATTCTTTTCTGGGTGATAAAAATGTTCTATAATTAGATTGTTGTGATTATTATCTAACTCTGAATATACTAAAAACCACTGAACTGTGCACTTTAAAAGGATGAATTTTATGGTATGTGAATTTTATCTCAGTAAAGCTATTTATAAGGGCTTCCCTGGTGGTCCAGATGGTCAAGAATCTGCCCTGGGTTTGATTCCTGGGTCAGGAAGATCCCCTGGAGAATGACTACCCACTCCAGTGTTCGTGCCTGGAGATTTCCATGGACAGAGGAGCCTGGCAGGCTACGGTCCATGAGGCTGCAAGGAGTCAGACATGACTGAGCAACTAACACTTTCACTTTCAAAGCTTTTATAAGGAACTAGACATTAATGATGAAGTATTTTTTTTTAAGAAAATAGGTAATTAAAGAGGCTCTCAAGCAACTTTTAGATGAAAGAAAACTCTAATCATAGATGATTTAGAGTTGTCCTAAAATTAAATCATCTTATATAAAAATAGGATATAGCCAAAGCTATGCTTAAAGGGAAAAATAGTGTTAAATGATTTATCCTTAAAAACTAATAAAATGTTTAAAACAGTCAACCAAGGAAAACAGTGAACGAGAAAACAGGAAAATAAAAGGCAATAATATTGATCAATATTCAATAATCTGAATATTCAATATTCACTAATACAATAATCTGAACTTTGGTTGAAAGGTCAATAGCATAGAGCAATGTTTGGAAAAGCATTTTAATTTCAGGCTTGAGTCCTATTGTTATCCCAGGATGTACATTATGTTTTTCTTATTAGTTAAGTCCTTTTATGGACAAGGCAAGGTGTAAACCACACTTTAAAAGATCATGAAAGATTGCTTCTTTAACTGGAAAGAAAAGGAAGATTTATCTGATTTCTACATGGTTCTGAATGATGTTGTATCCACCTCTTCTTGAAATCACAAACAGATTAGGATAAGAACTCCGAGCCTAGGCTTAATGTCCACTTTCAAATGGTTCCCACCCTTTGTGGAGGCAGACTGTGTCAGTTATCTTTGAAACCCAATGAAAGAGAAGTACCTCCTCCCCAGAAAAATACACCCACATACGTTGTGCCCTACCATCAGTGAAGTCATGGGTCTCCCCGCATGCCATTCAGCCCAGCATTGGTGACGGTAACACAGCTTAACATTTCAATGAGGCTCTAAATCAGTGGTTCTTAAAACTTTTTAATTAGTGCCCCTTCACATTCTTAAAATTATAGAGGACCCCAAAAACTTTGGGCTTCCCAGGTGGCACTAGCCGTAAAGAACCCATTTGCCAATGCAGGAAAGTTAAGAGACACAGGTTTGATCCCTGGGTCAGGAAGATCCCCTGGAGAAGAGCATGGAAACCCATTCCAGTATTCTTGCCTGGAGAATCCCATGGACAGAGGAGCCTGGATTTCTACGTCCGTAGGGGGTCACAAAGAGTTGGACACGACTGATACAACTTAGCCCATGCATCCAAAAGCTTTTGTTCCTGTGGGTAGGTAAGATCTCTCAATACTTAAACCATTTTCACAATTAAAACAGAAACTTTAAAAAATAATTTAAAATAACAACAATAAACCTATTATATGTTCATATAAATAACATTTTTTTTTTTTTTAAGAAAAATAACTTACAAAACAAAAAAGTGAGATTGCTTTTGTAACATTGCAAGTCTCTTTAACATCTGCCTTAATAGCTCAGTTCTGGCTCAGTACTCATATCTGCCTCTGCTTGTCGCAGGTCATATAGCCCCTGGAAAGATACACTGTACACTCATGAAAGAATAAGAATAAAAAGGCCAATGTCTTAGTATTACAAAAATAACCTTGACCTTGCAGAACTCCTAAAAGGCTCTTGAGAATCTACAGTGGTTCCTGGACCACACTTCGAGTTAATTTTTTTTCTCCAAGAAATTCTATAAAATATTAATCCTTCAAAAGGTCAACAGATGTTAAACCAAGGGAGATAAATGTCAGCATATCCAAATGATTTGGGGAAGACATGTTTCTGCAATAAAACAGCAGGAACAGGCAGGAACTGCTGCATTCCAGAAGATGGCCACTAGATGGCACTGCTGTCCCACTCAGAAGATAAGCATCTGCATTAGGAAATGGCCTCTAGCTTTTGGAAGTCTAAAATCCCTGGAAAGCTGAGATTTACACAGTGCTTTCTGTTTTAACTTGTGGCTCAGCTGGTAAGAATCCGCCTGCAATGTGGGAGACCTGGGTTCCATCCCTGGGTTGGGAAGATCCCCTGGAGAAGGGAAAGGCTACCCACTCCAGTATTCTGGCCTAGAGAATTCAGTCCGTGGGGTCAAAAAGAGTCAGACACGACTGAGCAACTTTCACTTTTCTCTCTTAAAAATTTAAAAAATAAAGTAGTGGTGAAAAGTTGCCATAGAGGGTCAAATAATCTCATTTCTTCTCAGTGCGAAGTACATCTTTCATTTCACCCCAGACTGGGGTCTTCCAGCTTATCAAAATCAGCAGTGAGGTTTGGGAAGTTACTCCTAAGTTCATGACTCTGAGTGAAGAATCTGAGGGTGGAGATGACAGTCTCTGACCTCAGAGAGCTCATTTAGAATGTAAAAGAAATCAGAACATTCTTGGCCGATATCCCCAGGTCTAGTCAGTGTTGATTTAGCTTTACAGTAGTCCAAAATTAACTGGACTAATTGGGTGTGTCTCCGTTGAGAAGGGGTAGGGTCACGCTGCAAACGCTGTCCGGGAGGGCCGACCACTCCGTGGGGTGAGGGGTCCCTTCCTGTGCCACTAGGCTCCTTGGGAAGCCACTGAAGTGAAGGAAGATCCTGATGGCACTTGAGGGGTGGCATACGTCCTGGTCCACAGTGATGAACCCACAGAGAGAGCGAGCCTGACTCCACCCACCTCCGCTCTCCTCCAAGCTGCCTCGCAGTGCCTGTGGCTCTGTTGCTACTCGGAGGGAACAGAATGGCCCAGAGCAAAGGTCTGGAGAAGGTCGATGACCAAGATCTTTTGACCGCCAGAAGTTCCTTTTGCAGACTGGCGTGTAGGATCTGAGGGCTGTGGAGGGGAGGGTAGAGGCTGGTGAGGGAGTAGGCAGGTTGGGAATTGGGGTATTTTCCTGAGGGCCGTGGAGAGCTAAGAAGGAGTTTGAAGTAGGTGTCCGGCTACGTGCCCTGTCGTGCCTCGAGTGCTGCAATGCAGAGATGAAGATGACAAGGGTGGTCAATGGCTCTTACATAATTGACAGATATATATAAGTATAGCTGATATTCACTGTGCTAGTCATTAATAGTAACTCATTTAATGCTCGTAACTATCCTATAAAGTAGGAGCTATTACCACCGTTTCTTGCTAGAGGGAAAAAGAGAGGCCCACAGAAGTTGCAGGATTTAGTCAGCAACACACAGCCCATGAGTAGTGGAGCCAGCCTCCAGCCGCTGTTGAACGACCTCATCATACTTCCTCATGAAAGGGAACAAATGGTCCTAACGTGCTACCGCTACTCTGACGGACAGCGACTGGGTCCAGTGGGAGCCCAAAGAGGGGATGCTAAACTCCACTGGGACTGAGAAAGAGAAACTGCAGGGACTTCCCTGGGAGTCCAGCGGTTAAGATTCCTCACTTCCACTGCTGGGGCTGCAGGTTTGATTCCTGGTTGGGGAACTAAGATCCTGCATGTTGTGTGGGGTGACCCATAAAGTAAAATAAAAATAAGTTGTAGTAAGAAGGAAAAGTATAGAGGACTCCAGCCAAATCTGACTGTTGAGTTTGTGTTGAATAAGCATAGAAGTGGGAAGGGAGAGGGGGAGGACATTTCAAACAGCAGAAGCAAGGCCAGTTTGCAAAGATACAGAGGGGACCCATGTCAAAACGGGAAGTTGTTATCTTTGCCCAGAGTCTAAGAAACTTGTGGCTACAAGTCAAACTGGGCAGGTAATGTGAATAAATACACCTTGATCCTATTAAGCCTAGGTTGTAAATTCAGTCCATTTTTCAAACATCTCAAGATCATTTAGGAGACTGCCCCTTCCACCCCCAACTATTAATCTACCTTCTCAGGTTATAACATGTAAGAACTTTATTTTAAAAAAAAAGCCCCCTCCAATTCATGGTTGAAAACATTGATTTGGGACAAGAAACGTTTAGGACAAAGATAACTACTCACAGTTTTGACACAGGTCTCCTCTGTGTCTTTGCAGACTGGCCTTGATTATTCTGAATTTTTAAGCAAATGATATACACTCTTGTGTGTAATTAATCAGGCAGTTAAATAGTGACCCACTGTACTGTCACCCAGCCCCCAGGCCTTCTCCACAGGGACAGAAACAAGATCAATATTAATATTTAATTGAATTTAAGAGAGTCCCTGTGTGCATGGCTTTTTGTTGGTCTCTCAATCTTATAACCAGGCTGGATAAAGGTGAGAGATTATTCTGGTATGACTTCCTCATGAACTCATGTTGATATTTTATTGTTATTCTTTTCTTTTTGAAAATCGTCTATTTGAAAGTCCATTCTTGAATTTAACCAATGAGCCATTATTCTGTGGCATTATTGTAGCATCAAGCTCTTTCCCCTTTCTGGAAATCAGACTCATATTTGTTTGTTTTATGACCCTGGTAGCTCTTCCATTATCCACGGTTCATCAGTCTAATGCCAGATTTCCTCCAGCCCCCTGGGAAGCATTCTATCTGGGTTCATGGCAGATAAGGCCCTTCACGGCCTGGATTCTGCTTCCTGGTCCCGCCTCCTAAGTCCCTTCTGCATTTCAGGGCAGTTCTCAGTACATCACACTGTATCAGGTATCTGTGTATTTTATGTAGTATTTCCTCAACCTTGAATGTGGCTTCCTCCTCTCCACCCAGAGAACTCTCACTGGCACTTTCTTTTAATTGGAGATTAACTGCTTTACAATGTTGTGTTGGCCCCTGCCATACTCACTTGTACTTAAAAAAAAAAAATTCATCCAAGTTACCCATATTCTAAAGTCAAATAGTTATAAACATGATTAAAAGAAACAGCAGTTTTCTGACCTTCCCCTTCTCCATCCTTCATTCCTGCTTCTCCGAGGTAACTGTTAGTGGTTGCTCTTTAGGTATTTACTTTCACATTGCTAAATAACACATTTCTGCTCCCAACCTCTTGATTTTCAATTTTAGGAATTACCTATTGAATTCTAACTCTGAAAGATGAAGATTTAGCTCCCTTTAGCACCTCCCTCACCCACCTCCACAGTTTTCCTCTCCTCGGTCTCCCAATAGACTTATATCATCGTTTTTAGTTAGATCTGTAGTCAGTGTTTACATAATTATGACTGTATTCACAGCATGCCCGTGTAGGAAAGCATGATTGCATTTCCTTTCTTGTACAACTTTTAATTTTCCCTGGAGTTAATAATTGTCTTGTTCCTTCATTCACCTAGTTTTCTGCTCACCTACCACCAATTCCTGGCTAGATGTTCTTCCATAGATGTAAATTTCTCCTTAATATATTCACACAATCAAGTGTCTCATCAAGTTCATCTTGGATCTGTTTCTTCTCCCCCTTGTATTACCTATACTTGAGGACTGATGAGCGGCTGTCTTCCTGATTCCTCTTCATCCTAGAAACTTTTTTTTCCCTCTCTCCTGTGCTGAGTTCCTTGTTTCATGGATCTCATGTCGTCCTGTCTTCAATTTTTATTTTTAAAGATGTGACTGTATTTGTTGGCTGCGCCGGGTCCCCCTTGCACACGGGTTTCCCTTGTTGCGGAGCCCAGCGCGTGGGCGTGTCTAGTTCACGTTCGCGAGCCTCGTTGCCCCGCGGCTTGTGGCTCTTAGTTCCCCACGAGGTGTGGACCCGCACCGCCTGTGTCGGAAGGTGACCACTCAGCCACGGGACCACCAGGAAGGTCTTGGTATTGTCTTTACTCCTCTTTGCCAGACCATTTCCTGAAGTAGCTTATGGGAGGTTAATATTTTGAAAAACATACCTGTCTGGAAATGTGTTTGTTCTTCTCTCATTTGATCTACAGTTTGGCCGTGTATAGAATTCTGGGCTGGAAATGATTTTCCTTTAGTGTTTTGAAGTCATTGCTTCATGTTTTCCAGCTTCCAGTGCTGTTGCCAGTGGATTATTGGTAAACACAAGAAAATGAGGCAAGTCTTATGCCATTCCAATTCTTGATCCTTTGTATATGGCTTCCTAAAAACATTTGCGGTCTTCTATGTCTGGCGTTCTGACATTTTACAATGATGTGCTTTCAGGTGAGTCTGAGTTCTTCCTTTGCACTGGACAGTGGGGTACTTTTATAATACAGACATTAATGTCCTTCAGGTCTGAGAAATTTTCTTGAATTTATTTGATAACTTCTGTTTTTGCCATTTTCTCTTTTTGGAATTCCTTAGTATATATGGGCTATTTCTCTAATTTCATTCTTTTTATCTTGTATCTTTTTACATTTTTGTTCTGTTCTCATGGAGATTTCTTCAACTTATCTTCCCAATGTTTTTGAGTCTTCATGCTTTTTTTCTTGTTGTTCAGTTGCTCAGTTATGTCCAACTCTTTGCGATCCCACGGACTGCAGCTTGCCCGGCTTCCCTGTTCTTCACCAGAGCTTTCTCAAACTCATATCAACTGAATCGGTGATACCATCCAACCATCTTATCCTCTGTTCTCCCCTTCTCCTCCTGCCTTCAATATTTCCCAGCATCAGGGTCTTTTCTAATGAGTCAGTTCTTCCCATGGCCAAAGTATTGGGGCTTCAGCAGCAGTCCTTCCAGTGAATATTCAGGGTTGATCTCCTTTAGGATGGACTGGTTTGATTTCCTTGCAGTCCAAGGGACTCTCAAGAGTCTTCTCCAACACCACAGTTGGAAAGCATCAATTCTTTGGCGCTCAGCCTTGCTTCTAGTCCAACTCTCATATCCATGCATGACTACTGGAAAAACCATAGCTTTGAGTAGATGGACCTTTGCCGGCAAAGTAATGTCTCTGCTTTTTAATATGCTGTCTAGGTTTGTCACAGCTTTTTTCCCAAAGAGCAAGCATCTTTTCATTTTATGGCTGAAGTCACCATCCACAGTGATTTTGGAGCCCAAGAAAATAAAGTCTGTCACTCTCTCCTTTGTTTCCCCATCTATTTGCCATGAAGTGATAGGACTAGATGCCCTGATCTTAGTTTTTTGAATGTTGAATTTTAAGCCAGCTTTTAAGTGGGGTTTATTGACCACAAAGAGCTTCACTGTTGAGTGACCTGGCTGAGTTGTTCCACTGTGGAACATTTTTAGCCTTGTCTCTCAGACTAGTCAGTTATTTTATTTTTTCAGAATAAACAGCACACCCTTTCATTCTTTTCCTGGAGGGGAGGAGCCTGTTGCTGATGTCCTGGTTGTATTAAGTAGAAGGCTCTCCCAGTTCTGTGTGCCTACTTCCCTTGAATGCCGCTGTCTTCAGGACAGCCCTTCTGCCTTTAGCTACACCTCGTGTCTCTAATCCAGCATCCCTCCAGCCCACCCTCTCCAGTCTCCTGCCAGTGGGAAAGGGTGGTGGTGGAAGGTATCTGGGGGTCTTACTGCTTCTTAAAGCAGCCTTCAACCTTTCTGCTGTCACCTCTGCCATCACCTTCATTGTTAGAGACATAGCTTCCGTGGGTTCTACAGTACAGATACTTACACTGCCAGCTTAGATTTCAGCCTTCTCAGCTCTGTTGAGTCTGTTGTCAAATGCCCATCTGCTTTCCACTTCAAAATTATATGTTTGGTGTTCTTATTCTCTTTGTCCCTGAAGATTTATTCCTTTAAAAAAACAATCCCTGTATTTCCATTTTTAGTAGGGTTCCAGGAGGTAGTAGAGATAATCTGTGTTTACTCCACCAGTTGTAATAGGCAGCACACAAATAGGTTCCCAATCCTTGTGGTGTAGGACCTCCTTTTAAGATCTTCCCTGACAGCCCTCACACTTACAGAACCAATGCTTCCTTCTTTATAACACTTCTGTGTCTCAACCTTATACACACTTCTTGCATAGATAATATGATTATGTAAAAAGATTGGATCTTCCTACTATAAACTGCTGGAGTGAAAGAGTCCTGTTACCTATTTTTACATCCTCAAGATCTAGCACAGAACCAGGTACCTAGATGCTCAATGAATTTTGCTGAATTGAGTAGAAATTGGATTGCATTTTTTATAAATGAACTCAACTGCGGAGAGATGAATGGCCCAATTATCCTGGCAACTGAAAGCCCCTAAATTGAGGATATTTTTCTAAATGCTATTTCATCATTCCTGGGGATGGTGAGCAATGGAAATGCAGATTAGTCTTTCTTAAGGAACTGCCTTCAAACCTGAGACATGCAGTGGGTTTTGTTTCCTCCCTCAAGAACAGAGCATCAGAGTCTGGAACTAAGGGTGGCCTTGGGATGGGGAATAAGTTGGATTGTTTTTGTCAGTGAGTCAAGGTAAGCATGGTGTCATGGTTCTGGAAGGATGGGTGGTTATGACTACCATCTCTTTTTGGGGAGAAGAGATGTGATCAAGAATGAGTGTTGTATCCTCTCAAACCTCTTTCCTTGGCTCTAGAACACATTTTGGAGAAGGCAATGGCAACCCACTCCAGTTCTCTTGCCTGAAAAATCCCATGGACGGAGGAACCTGGTAGGCTGCAGTCCATGGGGTCGCTAAGAGTTGGACACGACTGAGCGACTTCACTTTCACTTTTCACTTTCATGCATTGGAGAAGGAAATGACAACCCACTCCAGTGTTCTTGCCTGGAGAATCCCAGGGATGGAGGAGCCTGGTGGGCTGCCGTCTATGGGGTTTCACAGAGTTGGACATGACTGAAGCGACTTAGCAGCAGCATCAGCAGCAGAACACATTTACCTAGCTTGTTCTAATAGAAGCAGAGTCACCCAAAGCTGGACTGGACTATGGATCCTCCAGCAGGGCTTGTAGTGTCTTCAGGGATATCGAGTTTTGATTCAGATGTCCTGGCTGGGAATCTAGCTAATAGTGATTGTGTAGGACACCCTCCTTGTACTGAGTTGGTCAGTAAATCAGCCTCTTCCCCACAATACTGGAAATCAAGAAGCACAACTCATACAGGTGACCAAAGAAGCCAGCCAGTCGCTACCTTAATACATTGGAACTGTGATCTTTTAGCTGGAGAAGCTGGATTGTGGAAGGTCAGCTTGGATAGCAGGCTAACCCACTGGAAGTTCCACTAATTGGAAGGGTCTTTGGAAGCAAGGGAAGGTGGGAGGGACATGAGTTCAGCCAGTGTGAACAGGTCATAGGCTCTGCAGTAGAGTCAAAAAGAACAGGTACCAAAATCACACCTGGGACCAATTATGTGAGTTGAGGATGGAACAATTTGGAGTTAAAGGGCTTGTCTTGACCAAACACCTAGGCTTAGCAGTATTTCTCTCTGCTTGGCTATTCTGGCTTCAGAAGGGTTGCTTCTTAACATCTCGGGCTCTTGTTAGCAGCTAGAGCTTCCAGAAGCATGACACTTCACTGTGCATGACAGCTCACGATGCTCTGTGGTGACAGTGTTTGGGCAGGACCTGTCCAGGGCAAGAGAGAGAACGTAAGAGAGAACAAGTGAAGGAAAAATGATACCATTTTCTTAGGAGTGGATGGGGATTTACAACCATCTGAGGCAAACAGACCTGTCAGGAACCTGTTGGCCTATTTAAGCACTGACATGATGTGGAATGCTGACACAGAAGCCAGACAGCCTTGTGAGCCTGGGTGATTGACTGTTTTGACATCATCAGATATGCACATGCTAGAGGGAACTAGACTCTCATAGCCCCAGAATGGCAACATTGGGAGGGAAAAAAACTGCAGCTCTGGAATGAACAGGCACAAATCCTTTCCCCTTTTCTCTTCGGCCTTTGCTTATTTTGCTTCTTATAGTAGATTTAAATAATAAGTGAAATTTGGGCATGGATCTGAATGTTACCAAACTGCAAATACATAAGAACATCCAAAGATCTTATAGAAAAGGTCAGGAATTTTCCAAGTGACCTGTACAATGGCCTGAGCTTTTGTTCTCCTTTGGGTGAAGAAGATCCTTGAAGGTCTTGGAGGAAAACACGGGTGCAGAAGTCAGGCACGCTAGAGTCAAGTCCCAGTTCTGCCTGTTCTTAGCTGTGACCTGGGTGGGTAAATCGACCTCTTAAAGTTTTAGTTAATACACTTAGAAAATAGGGAAAATAGTCATTTCTCCCTCATAAGCTGGTTGTGAATGTTACTCAGGATCAGTTGACTAGCAAGGTTCACAGAGCCTGGCACATGAGTGTCCAACACATGCTCCAAAGAGTGTTGGTTTTGTTAGCACTTTCATGGCTATCTGCAGCAGTGATCCACCTGAGTGGCATTAAACCTCATGGTCAGACAGTGTTGGCCATTCTTTGGTCACTCCAAGGAGATTATTTAAATTTAACTGAAGAAGTAAGTCTTCCAAAGAGAGTTGATGTTATTGTTCAGTTGCCCAGTCATGTCTGACTCTTTGCGACCCTGTGGACTGCAGCATGCCAAGCTTCCCTGTCCTTCACTATCTCTTGGATTTTGCTCAAACTCATGTCCGTTGAGTCGGCGATGCCATCCAGCCATCTCAGCCTCTGTCGTCCCCTTCTCCTCCTGCCTTCAATCTTTCCCAGTGTCAGTCTTTTCTCATGAGTCAGCTTTTTGCATCAGGTAGCCAAAGTATTGGAGCTTCAGCTTCAGCATCAGTCCTCCCAATGAATACTCAGAACTGATTTTCTTTAGAATTGACTGATTTGATCTCCTTGCAGCCAAAGGGACCTCAAGGGTCTTCTCTAGCACCGTAGTTCAAAAGCATCATTTCCTCATGCTCAGCCTTCTTTATGGTCCAAATCTCACATTCATACATAACTACTGGAAAAACCATAGCTTTGACTAGAAAGAACTTTGTTGGCAAAGTAATGTCTCTGCTTTTTAATATGCTCCACAGAGAGTAGGGAAATAGAAATTGCTTCATTAAGTTGTAAGCATCCCAAGAGAAAGTAACTATGAAAGATTTCTATGCACGCTAATGTTAGTCATTAGTAATATTTTATGGGAAGCAAAGGTGTACAAGAACATAGACTTAGGACTCAGACAGATGTGGGTTACAATTCCAGGTCCACTTGACTTTGGAGAAATTCTTTAATTCCCTGAAGCACCAGAAAGTCCCCATCTGTTAAAATGGTACTGTCAACATTTTCCTTGCAGGTTGTTACTAGGATTAAAGGAGGCAAAATATATCAAAATATCTTGCTTAGTACCTTATGCACAGAAGGCATTCCCCAGTGCACATTGGCTTCTTTCCTTCCCGTGGTTCCTCTTCTATTGCTTCCTGAAGAATCTCTGATGCATAATTCAGAACCCAGATGTCAAAGAAGAAGAAAAAAATTGAGAGATGACAGAATCAAGATTAAATAACATTTCAGTATGTTGGAGTATTGAGACTGGGAAGAAATGGACAGAAATTATTAAGGATATGTGAAAACTGGCACTTGTCTCACTATCCCACAAGAATGACGGAGTTGGGTGTATGCACGTGTGTGTGGGAGAGCACGGCTTACATCGTGGGCTTCTGTGGTGAAACACCACACGCCAGTTACTGGAAGTGATGGTGGCATTGTGGCCAGCACTGGTCAGACCATCCCGAGAGCACTGTGTCACATCTGGGAGCCACAGGGTTTGAAAAGGAACCCTAATACACCATTACATCTCTAGGGACATCACCAGCATGGTGATTGCCCTGAAGCATGGCTTCAGATCGAGGAACTTTGGTGTGAAAAGTAGAAGACTAAGGTAAAGCATGATAGCTATTTAAGACCATTTTTTTTTTTTGAAAGAGAAAATATGTGGGAAAAGTATTGTACAAGAAACATAAAGTTGGAAGTTTCAAGAAGAAAACTTTTACTCTTGACACTTTTATTCACTCACACATTCATTCTGTCATCCAACAAATACTGATTCAGCTGAATGTATACTGGGTGTTAGATGTGTTTCCCTGTAGACAGTGGTATGCTGGTCAATGTTTAATAATAATGAGCTCTCCACCCAAAATCTTGACTTACAGCATGTGTTCCCCATGGCCAGTTACAAACAACCAATGTAAATGTGAAAGTGGGAAGAGATGCACCCAATTGACCCTCTCAAGCTGAAGCAAGTTGGCTCCAGCACACCCCTGCTTGTACTTTCTGAGGATGCCTAGAGTTTAGTGGAAGGACCGCCTCTGATTCAGCTGTAACCTAGAGGTATGCTTGGTTCTGAGTGAGGACCTAAACTTGATGAGGATGAGAGTACTTGGGGTTTGTCTAGGGAGAAATCCAGAGAGAAGCACATTCTAGCAAAGGAGCAGCAGCTAAAGACCTGCAAGACTAGGAGGGGAGATGGTTAGCATGGAGTTGTGCAGGTTGTCCGGCTTAATTGCAGTAGAGAGGATAAGGTTTGCTCAAGAAGGCTGGCACTGGAGAAGTGTGGTAGCTGGAACACAGTAATGAATTTGAGCTTAATTTCAAAGGCAATGAGAAATGGATCAAAGGTTGTTAAGAGGGGAGTGCTGTTGTGATGTTTGCATTTCAGAAAGTTCAATCTCAGGGAAGGATAGAAAAATGGATTGCCTTAGGTCAAGACTGGAAGTGGAGATATCAATTAGGTATTTGCTTCCTAGGTAACTGACAAAGTTTGAAGGTAGTGATATTGACAAATACAAAGCAGGAGATGTGCATCTAAGTGATGTCAAAAACATGGAATAGATGGGACAAGATGACAAGGAGAAGGGGGGAAAGGGCATGCTTACAACAGACCTGCAATGTAAGAGGAAGGTTAGGGCATTAGGGAGGCTGTGCAGGTTCATGGGCCAGTGGTAGTGACATTTATCTTGTTAGGAAATAGGTCTTATAAGAACTAACTTGGAGAACTTTGTAAAACCCTAATTTCTGGACACCATGCCTCCATGTGTGCATGCTAAGTTGCTTCAGTCATGTCCGACTCTACGCGACCCTATAGACTGTAGCCTGCCAGGCTCCTTTGTCCATGGGATTCTTGAGGCAGAAATACTGGAGTGAGTTTCCAGGCCCTCCTCCAGGGGATCTTCCTGACCCAGAGATTGAACCTGTGACTCTTACGTCTCCTGCATTGGCAGGTGCGTTCTTTACTACTTTGCCACCTGGAAAGCCCAGACACCATACCTAGAGATGCTGATTTAGTAGGTGAAGCTGGGCCCATGCATCTGCATTTTCAAGGCACCCCAAGGGACATTCATTCATTTCCTCAACACATATTTACTATGTGCCGGATGTTTTTCTAGGCACCGGAGATGCTTCAGTGAATGAGACCAACTCCCTGTCTTTGTAGAGCCTTTAAGTGGACGGGCTAGAGTGAGGGTAAGCCAAACATATATAATAAACAATGAGAGCAATACAGTCTATGAAAAAAAGTAAGGTAAGGGGGTGGCATTTCATGGAAGGTGGGATAGGATTGCTGTTTTAGGTACAGTAGTTGGAGAACCTTCTCTGAAAAGGTGACATATATGCCAGGATATAAAAATAAATGTTAAATTTAGAGAAATACTGAATTACAAAATACAGGGAAAGTTAAAGAATGTGAGGTAAAAATGGCAGAGATGAAGTGGTGAATTCTGTCTTAGACCTGCATCAAAGTCTCTGTTGGCTTCCCAAGTGGCTCAGGGGTAAAGAATCCACTTGCAATGTAGGAGACATGGGTTCAATCCTTGGGTCAGGAGGATCCCCTAGAGAAGGAAGTGGCAACCCACTCGAGTATTCTTGCCTGGAAAATCCCATGGACAGAGGAGCCTGTTGGGTTATAACCCATGGAGTTGCAAAGAAGCAGTGACTTAGCGACTAAACAACAGCAAAATCTCTGTTAGGCATCTGAGTGGAGATAGCCAATATACCAGATTGAGTTAGTGGAGCAGATCTGGGCTCAGAATCCTGATTAGGGAGCCATCAGGACAGGGATGGTGGCTGAAGCCATGAGAGGGTGTGGAGTAAGGGTGGAACCTAGGGAAAGAGTGCTCTTTTGAGGCTGATAAAGAAAGGACTTTGGGAAGGAAAATGAGAGGCAGGAGTCAAAGAGATGGGAAGAAAACCAGTAGGGGGTGTGACTGAAGAAGATGATAGTATCAAGGAAGGTGATTTGAATAGGTTTAAGAACTGCCCAGAGACCAAGTGAGGTAGGGAGAGAAATGTGTCAATGGTACTGGGCAACAGAAAATACTTTTCTATCTTGATGAGAGCAATTTCAGAAAGATAGTGGTGGGAATGGGGGAGCTGGAATCTAACAAACAGGAGGTGAAAAGTGGAGATGGGTAAGGTAAACCCATTCATTCAAAAAGTTGGTGAACAGAAGTCCTAGATGGTGAAAGGGCATAGGATTGAGGGAGAATTTTTAAGATGGAGAGACTTGGGCTTGAATAAGTGTTAATGGGAAACAGCCAATGAGGAAAAGATGAGAGAGAAGAGTCATGGTGATAACTGCTCTCAGTGACTGAGGTCTCTTCCCCTGAGACCAGAAGGAAGGGTGGATGCTTGTGCAGATATGTTTCTAGGTGGGTTTGGGAAAGAGAGGATGGACCTTTCTTTTGCTGTGAAGTGGAAGTTATAGCTGTTTGCAAAGAGTGAGGTGGCCAGGTGGTCAAGGCAGAAGTGGGGAAACTGGCAAAGAGGGATGTAAAATCTGTCCTCAGGTGAGTTAGAAGCCCTGCCTTTGAGGACCACTGGCCTGCCCAGGTGTGTATGTGTTTATCCAGTAGCACTGCAGAGTCCAGGGAGGAGTGAACTGGATAAATCTGGGGTTCTGCCTTGTGAGTTTAGAGAGAAGAGTTAATGAGTTTAGCAGTATTATCCAAGGAGGCTATCAGTGCCGCTGGAGGGGAACCCTCTTGGCATGGGATGGCCATTTGGTCCCACTCTCCCTCTAAGTGTTGGAGTAAGGTCTGCTTGTGTCAGCATCCCTGTAGAGCTTATAACATCTACAGTGAACCTTTGATGGGCGGTGTCTAGGGCTTTGTATTTTCACAAGCTTCCTGGATGATCTTAATTATACAGAAGTTTAAAACCTTCTTTCTGAGGCTTAAAATCCCCACTAGCATCCTGATACATCTCTAGCCCCATCAGAATACATCCAAATGGAGCAAGAGGCTGGACCCAGATCATATTGCCAAGGGGAAGCCTCCTTGCCTGTCTCCCACCCACAGTGTAGATATGTTGTGTCAGACCCTCCGCCCTACCTAGCAATGCAGAACAGCCTGGAGTGCGACTGTATTGATGATGATTAATAGCAAGAGGACAAGCCTCAGTCTCTGGCATCCTCCCACAGGCTTCTCCAGGTCCTTACCTTCCCCAGGCCTCCCCAGCAAGGCAGCAGAAAAGTCAGCCACCTTAGCACCTTCCCTTTAGGGCCGGGAGGGCTCCAGCTGCCCACCCCTCTCCTGGAGGAGCTCCTTCCTGGCTGCCTGGCCCTTTGCCGGCCCTGGAATGTTCACCTGGAGCTCCAGGCTCCCACACTCCCACCTTCATGGATGAGAGAACAGGAATTTAAGAGCCAGAATTAATTAGACAAATGTCAGGCGGGCATGAGTCACAGCAGCCCTGAGTATTTTAGTCGATTACAAGCGCGAGCCCTCCCAGCATGGAGGAGCCTGGGGCACCGTCCGCGGCCCTCATGGGTGCTGATGGAGGAGCTGCACTAAGGCGCATCTTTCCTTGACCAGGCAGACTCCAGCCAGGCCTCTGCAAGCCTGCCTGTGTGGGTAGAGGGGTATGTGACCCTAACCCTCCAAGGGAATCCTGGTCAGAGTCTGTTCAGTTAACTGGACACAGGCCAAATTAAAGGCTAGTGTAGGCTGTAAAATGGAAGCATCCTCATTTACAAGAAGGGGCAGAGCGGAAGAAAAAAGTTCTCAGGGGCTTTATGGGAACCAGCAACCTGTCTATTCTGAGTGTTCTTTTTTCCAGATCCAATGGGCCAGTCGCTCACTCTGTTATTCTCCAAACTGGGGCAATTTCAGGGAGATGGTTGCAATTTCTTGTGGGATGCTCTGGCTTATAAGAAACTTTGGCTGAGTTCTTTACCCCAGAAATTTTCCCTCTGCTCCTTCCCCTGCCACCAGGTTCATCTCCTAGATCAGGCAGTGACTGTCCAATAAATGTAAAAACTAGAAGTCTTCAAGATCCATTTTCCTACTTCTTAATGAGTTTCACTCATTCAGCAAAATTATTTTAAATGGTATCTTGTTTCATACTGTTGGTAAATGCGTTTACCATGAATCCCACTCTGGGTAGTTTTAATCTGTGAAGGGATGTGCACCTCCTAAAATATAATAAAAAATGGAGAGTGATGAAAAGACCATGAGAAAGTACCAGGAGAGGGTGATGAGAAGGGAGATACTGTGAATATCTGAAGAAGTGGAGATTAATCTAAAGGGGGGGTCAGGGAAGACTTCAGGGAGGAGGTGGCATTTGAAGCATTTAGGTTTGCAAGCAAGGCTATTCAGGCAGAGAGGCTGGATGACTTCTGAGTTCAGAGAGTTAGTGAGTGTCAGAGTAGAGCCACTGGTAGAAGTCAGTTCTGAATCTCACCCTGGTGATGTTTACCCATTGGATGGTGGGTTTTCCCCCATCAGATAATTCAAGCTAACAAAGTTTATGAGATATTTATGACTTACCCTACCAAGCTGCATCCAGTGAGGTGTCTTTTCTTGAAAAAACAGTAACATTAAGCCCAGCCAGACTCCTCAGACTTTACTAGTAATGGCACCATCTTCCCAGCCACGGAAGCAAGGTCTTTGGAGTCCTTCTAAATTCCTCCTTTCCTCCACACTCCCCATATCAAATTGATCACCAATTCTTGTTGGTTCTGCCTCATTAAAAATTCAGTCAATATGTATTTATTGGACATCTCTGTTATGTTCTGGGAAACAAAGATGAATAAGGCAGTCTCAAGAAATCCATGATTAATGATGGAGACGGCCTTGTAAACCAAATATAAGGTGTAATGTGATACGTGAACAATATGTTATGCCAGCAGTGCTGTGGGAGTGAAAAAGAGGACAGGAACTCAGCCTGGGGGAGGGGGGTTGTCAGGGTGGGTACTAACCAAGCTTTCTGGTTCCTGCTTCTTGTCCATCCGCAGTGGCACATGTTCCATCAAGCTCTAAGTGTTAACAACTGGACTCTTACAAAGCCTCTTAATGGTCTCCTTGTCTCCAAACTAGGCCTTTACCCATGTATTTTCCATTCTCCTGCTGCTGGCTCTTTTGAAAATGCAAATCAGTTACATACACACTTGACCCCACTTAAAGCTCATCAGTGGTTTCCCTAGGGCTGGAATAAAACCTGAACTCCAGGTCTGGCATACAAGGCTCATAACAATATGGTCCCTGCTTAACTTTTCAACCCTTTAACAGATCCTTCCCTTCCCCTAAACAGTCCTATTTACTAACATGATTAGCTTTGCACATGTTATTCTCTTGCTCTAGAATCCTTTCCCCATGTGTCTCCCTTGAGGAAGCATCACATTTCTCTCTAGACTCTGTAAAAGCTTACTTCCTGGGCCCTGCCTTTTGGTCCTTGGGTACAATTACTGTTCCCATCCTTGGCCTTTTTTTTTGGTACTTGGAATATCCCATTACCCTCACCTCTGTTCTGGACTGCAGTGGGTAGACACTTAACACCAGACAAAAAACATCCTGCAGACAGGGGCTGTGTCTTACATATCTTTGTATCTGTGCTGCCTAGAACAGCATGTGAGATGTAATAGGCACTTGGTAAACATTGGTCACATGAATATAAGTAAATAAGCTGAAAGTAGGTACATTCTCAGAGACAGCAGGTTCAAAGAAACCACATACAAATTGAGGAGGAATTTCTGTTGAAAGCAACGAGACAAAAAGATGTATGTAGAGGTAATTTGTTGTTGGTGTGCGTGCTTAGTCGTGTCTAACTGTTTGCGACCACATGGACTGTAGCCCGCCAGGCTTCTCTTTCCGTGGGGTTTCTCCAGGCAAGAATACTGGACTGGGTTGCCATGTCCTCCTCCAGAGGATCTTCCTGACCCAGGGATCGAACCTGTGTCTCTGGCATTTCTTGCATTACCTGGCGGACTTTTTACCACTGAGCCACCTGGGAAGCCCCTTGGTGTTGACATTACCTGTCATCAAAGATGTTTCCTTCATCTATAGTTAACAGTCAGCACCTAAGTTGGGGTACCCCTTCTAGCCTGAGAGTAGCTGAGAGTCCTGATGCCTCAGAGAATCCCCAGAGATGTGGCTTGCCAAGTCCTTGCTCAGTTCTAGCACTTTTACCGCTAGCTCTGTGATTTGGATAATTTAACCTCATGGGATGTCTCTGTAGTTTTCCCTCTATGTAGTGAGAATAATATCAGCATGTAATGAGTTCAGTAATGGCCTCTAAAATACATACTTGGAACCTCAGAATGTGACTATTTGGACAAGGGTCTTTGCAAATCTAGTAATTAAGGTAAGGATCTCAAGATGATTAGGTGGGCCCTAAATCCAGTGGTGGCTGCCTTATAAGAGATCGTAAAGGAGACATAGACACAGAGGAGAAACCCAGAGAGAAAGGCCATGTGAAGATAGAGGTAGAGATTGCAATGATACATGTATCAGCTGAGGAATTCGAGGAGCTGCCAGCAGCTACCAGGAGCTTGGAGAAAAGCATGGAGTAGATTCTCCCTCGGTTCAGAAGGAATCAACTGTGCCAATATCTTGATTTCAGACTTCTGGCCTCCAGAACTGTGAGAGAATAAATTTCTATTAAGACACCCAGTTTGTGGTCATTCATTATGGCAAGCCCTAGGAAATGAATATACAGCCTGACCCCTGGGGTTCTGAGAAGGTCAAATGGCACAGTGTCAAAGGAGGTGCTTTGTGAAGCTCTGTAAAAAGCACGGGGCTGCAGAGCTGAGGCATGAAGGGGCAGAGCTTCTAGTCCAGCACTGTCAGACAGGCAATTCACTCCCCGCATCTAAGGGAGCCTGTTCTCAGCTCCAGGCGGACCTTCCTCTGCAGGTGCCACTGTGCAGCCTCGAGAGGTAACTTCTCCTCTTCAAAGTGCTTCAAAAGCCCCAGGCCACAAGTGCCATGAAGACAGAGGTCTGCAGACTCTAATCTATCGGGTTACTTCTTGAGGGTGTTTCTTTAAAAAAAAAAAAAGGTCTTTTTTTTATTGAAATACAGTTGATGTATGATACTATATGAATTACAGGTATGCAATATAGTGATTCACAATTTTTAAAGATTTGTTCCATTTATAATTATTATGAGGTACTGGCTATATTCCCCATGTCATACAATATATCCTTGTAGCTTATTTTACACAGAAGTTTACACCTCTTAGTCTGTGCTTAGTCGCTCAGTCGTGTCCGACTCTTTGCTACCTCATAGACTGTAGCCCACCAGGCTCCTCCATCCATGCGGATTCTTCAGGCAAGAATATTGGAGTTAGTTGCTATGCCCTCCTCTAGGGGATCTTCCCAATCCAAGGATTGAACGAGGTCTCCTGCATTGCAGGCAGATTCTTTACTGTTTGAGCCACCAGGGAAACCACGCCTCTTAGACCTCTGCCCCTATATTCCCTCTCCCCTCTGGTAGCCACCTCTTTGTTCTCTATACCTGTGAATCTGCTGCTTTTTTTGTTACATTCATTAATTTGTTGTATTTATTTATTTATTGTTGCTGTATTTTTCAGATTCCACATATACATGATTTTATACAGTATTTGTCTTTCTCTGTCTGACTTAATAAACTTAGTCTAATACCCTGCAACTGTATTATGTTGCTACAAATGGCCACATTTCATTCTTTTTTATTGAAAGTGTTTCTTACATAGTCAATTTCTGGCCCTTGAATGTAGGTTGAATTTATTCACTATTTATCATTTTTGCCTAGATGCTCATCTGTGCCCATCTGAACACTTTGGTCTGGGGTGATAAGGAACCTGGCTGCCTCCATCCCTTGGGCGGATTGAGTTTTCACTGTTACACATAGCATCCCATACTCAGCAGACAGGCCCTCTATAAATCAGCACAGGTATTTTCTTTAAATTTTATCCATTTATTTTTGACTGTGCTGGACCTTTGTCGCTGGGTGGGCTTTTCTCTAGCTGTGAGAAGGGGCTCCTCTCTAGTTGCAGTGCACGAGCTTCTCACTGTGGTGGCTTCTCTTGTTGCAGAGCACAGGTTCTAGAGCTCACGGGCTTCAGTAGTTGCAGCTCCCAGGCCCTAGAGCTCAGGCTCCATAGTTGTGGTGCATGAGCTTAGCTGCTCCCTGGCATGCGTGTGGGATCTTCCCAGAGCAGGGACTGAACCTGTGTCTTCTGCAGTGGCAGGAGGATGCTTTATCACTGAGCCCCAGGGAAGCCCAGCAGCACAGGTGTTGTGTTGGCTCCCAGTGTCCTGCAAAAGCCTGCCCACCCTCTCTGGGCCTGGCCCTGAGGGTCAGACTGGGGAGAGCCTTTTGCAGAGCCACCACTTCCAGCATCGTCCTGTTGAGATGGGATGTCAGTGCCCTCCTCCAGTAGGGCTTGTAGAGCCCCCTGGCCATTCACCCCCTGAAGCAGAGAGAGGGCGTATATCAGGAGCAAACCCGAGGATCTGCATTCAAATGAGCAAGGAAGACATACCCATTGCAAAGACCTGCATCCTACCTCTATGGTGCCCAACTTATATTGTTGTTTTGAAGGATTAAATGATGTAATAAATATGATGTGCTTAGTATCCCATATAGTAAGCACATTTAGTAAGTGCTCTAAAAAATGTTAGAAATGTTGCTCTTGGGGCAGATGGTAGACAGGGGGGGAGCCTAGAGCAGGTATCCTAATGAGTAGGGGGAGGCCTGATGAAGTCTAAGGAGGTCAGCTGGGACATCTGTTTCTTAGTAACAGGATATGAGCTTCCCTGTGGACTTGGGTGCAGGTCTTGATTCCCCAAGAGGGGCTGGCAAGGGGAGGCAGGGCCTGTTGCTCATAGGAGGGTCTGAGGGCACAGGCAGCTTCCTGGAACAGGAATCTGGGTTGGGGCTGAAGCTCTGTGCTGTATATCTGTTTTATATTTTCCATATGTTATGGTGCTTTGATGTCTTATGAACCTTTCTCCCAAGGATAATCAATTCTTAGAGATAGCAAAGGGTTCAGCCAGGAGCAGGCCTTTGATTGTAAGCTAACTACTCCAGAGCACACTTGCTCTATCTGATCTGTCCACCCCAAGGGGCAATATTCCTCCACCTCAATCATCCTAGGGCCAGGCACCAGGCAACTGAAGACCACCCTGATAGCCTCGAGCCTGCCAAAATGGTTCATACTAGCCCATCCTAAACTGTTTACCCTCCCTTGCCTTTCCTGCAAGGACTCCAGTTCTTGAAGAGTCAAGAGTCTGGTCTAAGCTCTCCCCTGGCCCTGTCTACTATCAATGACCCAAACATGGCTCTTCCCCCATCCGCCTGCATGGCATGTGGTAACCTCCTCTCTAAGACCTGTGGGGATCACACACACACTTTGTTTATCTGAGCCTCTCCTGTGTGTCCTCCTGTGGCTGCTTCTGCCTGACAATCTCATAAAAGAATACAGAACAAGCATAAGCCCAGTCATCCAAACTGAGGCCTACAGGAGATAGGTTGGGACAGGGATACAGTAGGTCTCAGGACCCCCAGCCTTAGATGGGGGACTGGTACAGAAGAAACAGCACACTGGCCCTCTGGTGAGTACTAACTCCACATCATGGTTGCCAGAGGAGTGATCTGAAACCCAATGCAAAAGCCCAGAGGTTGCAGTCAGGGTGGGAGTGTTGTCGCCAAGGATGACAGTTTCTAAGCCATACCAGATGGAGGTAAAACTGACAGTGCTTGAACAGTCAATTCGGCTGACAGTCTGTTATTCAAATGATGTTTTCCCTCAGCATGAATTGTCTAGGGAAAATGGAGAGCCTACAGAAGAGGATACAGGGAGAACTGTTAGGAGGAAAAATGGCTTGAACTACGATGCTAGCAGTGAAATTGGGATTGAGAGTCATACTTGGGATATTCTTGGAGGGCAGGGCTGTTGAGATTTGTTGGAGGATTGATTATGGAGCCTGAGAATCAGAGGGGCCAACTCCAAGGGTTTTGGCTTAAGCCTATGGGTGAATGTTGGCCTATTGATTGGGACAAGAGACACGGGTAGAGAAGGTGGCCTGCAGGGAGAGAACTCAAGAGTTTGGTTTTGTGCATGTTACATGTAAGTTACCTGTTAGACATCCAACGGCAAAGGAACAATAGGCATTATCTATATGAGACTGTGTGTGAGAGAGGGTGAGAACTGACATAAAAACTGGGGAGCCCTTGGTAGATAAATGGGACTGGGTGATATAATTTATGAAGTAAGGGTAGGTAGAGGAGATCCCAGGACAAGAACTCTTCTACATTTAGAGATCTGGAAGGACAGAGGATCCAGGAAAACAGAGTTTTATGTTATACCTGGCTTTCCCCTTTTTTATATCACTTACCAGGCCCTTTATAGGCATTTGGATGGTTAATATTACCAGCTGTGGAGCCAGACTTACCCAAGTTAAAGTCCTCAGTTCAGTTCAGTGACTCAGTCATGTCCAACTCTTTGCGACCCCATGGACTGCAGCATGCCAGGCTTCCCTGTCCATCACCAACTCCCGGAGCTTGTTCAAACTCATGTCCATCGAGTTGGGGATGCCATCCAGCCATCTCATCCTCTGTCATCCCCTTCTCCTCCTGCCTTCATTCTTTCCCAGCATCAGGGTCTTTTCCAATGAGTCAGTTCTTCCCATCAGGTGGCCAAATCCTAGCTTTACCATTTATCAGTGAGAAAAGTTTGCCAGGTTATTAACCTCTCTTCAATTAACTTCATTTCTTTCCTGTCTTTTCTTTCTGTCTTTCCTCCATCCCTCTCCCTCTCTTTCTTTCCTTCTGTTTTTCCTCTCATTCTCCCTCCTGTCCTCTCTCCCTTTTTAAAGTAGGGATAGTAGCACCTACTTCCATAAGGTTTTCTGAAAATTAAAAGTGAAAATTCATGTAAATGGCTCAACACCCAGCACATAGTAAGCTCTCATTAAAGTTTAGCTGTCATCAACAGCTATGAAAAAGATGTTTTATAAATCATGATATATTGAGGGATTACTATTAGGACTATCAACATTTTACAGATTCTCAAGATCATATATATATAGGTTCTAGATTGAGATCATCACTCACATTTTGTTGTTCTGTCGCTAAGTCATATCCAACTCTTTGTGACGCCATGAATGCAACATGCTAGGCTTCCCTGTCCTTCACTATCTCCCAGAGTTTGCTCAAACTCATGTTTGTTGAGTCATTGATGCCATTCAACCATCTCATCCTCTTTTGCCCCATTCTCCTCTTGCTCTCAATCACTCTCAGCATCAGGTCTTTTCCAGTGAGTTGGCTGTTTGCACCAAATGGTCAAAGTATTGGAGTTCAGCTTCAGCATCAGTCCTTCTAATGAATATTCAGGGTGATTTCCTTTAGGATTGATTGGTTTGATCTCCTTGCTGTTCAAGGGATTCTCAAGAGTCTTCTCCAGCACAACAGTTCAAAAGCATCAATTCTCAGGCACTAAGCCTTCTTTATGGTCCAGCTCTCACATCCATACATGACCACTGGAAAAGCCATAGCTTTGACTAGACAGACCTGTGTCGGCTGAGTGATGTTTCTGCTTTTTAATATGCTGTCTGTGTTTGACATAGCTTTTCTTCTAAGGAGCAAGCATCTTTTAATTTCATGGCTTCAATCACCATCCGAAGTGGTTTTGGAGCCCAAGAAAATAAAATCTGTCACTGTTTCCACTTTTTCTCCTTCTATTTGTCATGAAGTGATGGTACCAAATGCCATGATCTGAGTTTTTTGAGTGTTGAATTTTAAGCCAGCTTTTTCACTCTCCTCTTTCACTTTCATCAGGAGAGTCTTTAGTTCCTCTTCACTTTTTGTCATTAAAGGGGTATCATCTGCATATCTGAGGTTGTTGATATTTCTCCCAGCAATCTTGATTCCAGCTTGTGATTCATTCAGCCTGACATTTTGCATGATGTACTCTGCACAGAAGTTAAAAAAACAGGGTGACAGTATACAGCCTTGACTTACCCCTTTCCCAATTTAGAACCAGTCTGCCGTTGTGTGTTCACTTCTAATTTTTGCTTCTTGTCCTGCACACAGATTTCTCAGGAGACTAGTAAGGTGGTCTGGTATTCCCATATCTTGAAGAATTTTCCACAGTTTGTTGTGATCCACACAGTCAAAGGCTTTAGCATAGTCACTGAAGCAGAAATGGATTTTTTTTTTAATTCCCTTGCTTTTTCTATAATCCAGCAGATGTTGGTAATTTGATCTTTACTTTTCTAAATCCAGCTTATACATTTGGAAGTTCTTGGTTCATGTACTACTGAGACCTCACTTGAAGGATTTTGAGTATAATCTTGCTAGCGTGTGAAATGAGTGCATTGTATGATATTTTGAACATTCTTTGGCATTGCCTTTCTTCAGGATTGGAATGAAAGCTGACCTTTTCCAGTCCTGTGACCACTGCTGAGTTTTCCAAATTTGCTGGCATACTGAGTGCAGCACTTTAACAGTATCATCTTTTAGGATTTGAAATTGCTCAGCAGGAATTCCATCACCTCCACTAACTATATTTGTAGAAGTTCTTCCTAAGATCCACTTGACTTCACACTCCAGGATGTCTGTCTCTAGGTGAGTGACCACACCATCATAGTTATCTGGGTCATTAAGACCTTTTTTGTATAGTTCTTCTGTGTATTCTTACCACCTCTTCTTAATCTCTTCTGCTTCCATTAGGTCCTTGCCATTTCTGTCCTTTATCATGCCCATCTTTGCATGATATGTTCCCTTGGTATCTCCAATTTTCTTAAAGAGATCTCTAGTTTTCAAGATCTCTAGTCATTCCCATTCTATTGTTTTCCTCTATATCTTTGTGTTGTTCACTTAAGCCTTTCTTAGCTCTCCTTGCTGTTCTCTGGAACTCTGCATTCAGTTGGGTGTATCTTTCCCTTTCTCCTTTACCTTTCACTTCTCTTCTTTCCCCAGCTATTTGTAAGGCCTCCTCAGACAACCACTGTACCTTCTTGAATTTCTTTTTCTTGGGGATGGTTTTGGTCACCACCTCTTGTATGATGTTACGAACCTCTGTCCATAGTTCTTCACGCACTCTATCAGATTTTAACCCTTGAATCTATTCATCACCTCCACTCTATAGTCATAAAGTATTTGATTTAAGTCATACCTGAATGGCCTAGTGGTTTTCTGTGCTTTCTTCAATTTGAGCCTGAATTTTGCAATAAGGAGTTCATGATCTGAGCCACAGTCAGCTCCTGGTCTTATTTTTGCTGACTGTATAGAGCTTCTCCATCTTTGGCTGCAAAGAATACAATCAATCTGATCTTGGTATTGACCATCTGGTGATGTCCATTGGCAGAGTCATCTCTTGTTGGAAGAGTGTGTCTACCATGACCATACTCATACATATGACACCTTATGTAAGAGAATCTGAAGATGGCCTCTCAGTGACACTGAGAAAACCTATTTAGTTCATGCCTGGCTACTTCTGTTTCCCCAGTAAAATGAGTATTTCAGTTTCTTAATCAAGGCAAGAGAAAGCTGCAGTATTCAGAAGGAGGTTGGCATCTAAACATCCAGCCAAAATAAGGTTTCACACTGTTTTAATGATGGGATCTCTGAAACAGAAGAGTCTTAAAGAAAGGTTGGCTAAGACATCTTGGCAACCAAGTATAGAGGCCCTTGGACACCATCCTCCCCTCCCCAGGATTTTATGGAAACCACAAGGATTCTTGAAGGACCTTCTCTTCTTGGTGCTTAAAGATACACAAACCGCTGCAGGACTGAGCTGGTTTGGGTAAATTGCTCTGCTACTGCTTCTCTCAAAAACTGGAGTACACAGAGCCTTGCCAGGGATGTGGGAAAACAGACATCAAAGGCATCCTGGCCTGAAGTCAAATGCTTCAGTCCCTTCTGGGCATTGCATTCAGACTCCATCAGTAGCTGCGACCTGTCTCATGGCTGGAGGGTAGGTCTTCAGTTTCCTACCCAAATGGGAATGGGAAGTAAAAACATGCCTCTCATCTACTAGAGCCTCCAATAATCTTTTGTTTTCACAGGATAAAGGGATAATAGGACCAATATTTCTTTCAGTCCAGTCTGGTTAGTCCAACGAGGTAGCCCAAGGGGAAAGGTAGACAGAGTTTCTAGAAGCAGGAAGAAGCAGATACTGAATGCCTGAGACCCATCTCTTTTAGGGCAAGAACTCCAAGTCACAAAATCAAGATGCTTCCAAATTAACCCAAAATTTTAATTTTATAGCATCCATTAACAAACTATTCTAATGAGTCATTGTCCAGTTGTTTAATAATTCAGGTAGCTATAGAACAACTGGTTTTTCTTTTTTTTTTTCATTTATTTTTATTAGTTGGAGGCTAATTACTTTACAATATTGAAGTGGGTTTTGTCATACACTGACATGAATCAGCCATGGTGTTACATGTATTCCCCATCCCGATCCCCCCTCCCACCTCCCTCTCCACCTGATCCCTCTGGGTCTTCCCAGTGCACCAGGCCTGAGCACTTGTCTCATGCATCCAACCTGGGCTGGTGATCTGTTTCACTATAGATAATATACATGTTTCGATGCTGTTCTCTCAAAACATCCCACCCTCGCTTTCTCCCACAGAGTCCAAAATTCCGTTCTGTATATCTGTGCCTCTTTTTCTGTTTTGCACATAGGGTTATCATTACCATCTTTCTAAATTCCATATATATGTGTTAGTATGCTGTAATGTTCTTTATCTTTCTGGCTTACTTCACTCTGTATAATGGGCTCCAGCTTCATCCATCTCATTAGAACTGATTCAAATGAATTCTTTTTAACGGCTGAGTAATATTCCATGGTATATATGTACCACAGCTTCCTTATCCATTTGTCTGCTGATGGGCATCTAGGTTGCTTCCATGTCCTGGCTATTATAAACAGTGCTGCGATGAACATTGGGGTGCACGTGTCTCTTTCAGATCTGGTTTCCTCAGTGTGTATGCCCAGAAGTGATATTGCTGGGTCATATGGCAATTCTATTTCCAGTTTTTTAAGAAATCTCCACACTGTTCTCCATAGTGGCTGTACTAGTTTGCATTCCCACCAACAATTTAAGAGGGTTCCCTTTTCTCCACACCCTCTCCAGCATTTATTGCTTGTAGACTTTTGGATAGCAGCCATCCTGACTGGTGAGTAATGGTACCTCATTGTGGTTTTGATTTGCATTTCTCTGATAATGAGTGATGTTGAGCTTCTTTTCATGTGTTTGTTAGCCATCTTAAAGATCTAAATGTAAGAACAGAAACTATAAAACTCCTAGAGGAGAACATAGGCAAAACACTCTCCAACATAAATCACAGCAGGATCCTCTATGACCCACCTCCCAGAATATTGGAAATAAAAGCACAAATAAACAAATGGGACCTAATGAAACTTAAAAGCTTTTGCACAACAAAGGAAAACTATAAGCAAGGTGAAAAGACAGCCCTCAGATTGGGAGAAAATAATAGCAAATGAAGCAACAGACAAAGGATTAATCTCAAAAATATACAAGCAACTCCTGCAGCTCAATTCCAGAAAAATAAATGACCCAATCAAAAAATGGGCCAAAGAACTAAACAGACATTTCTACAACTGGTTTTTCAATGCTGGCTGAACATTAGAATGACATCGAGAATTTCTGATGAATATGGTTACCCAGGCTATACCTTCAAAGATTCTGATTTAATTAATCTGATGCAGGACCCAAATATTGGTAGGTTTTAAAAACTCCCCTGGTGATACTAATTTGCAGCTTGGGCTGAGAGCTACTATGAAGAATACCTGCCCTTCCCCTCACTGTTGTAACTATTCAGGTGACTGGTGTGGACTGGTTGCTGTTGTGTTTGACTGACTTCTCAGTCACTGACCCACAATTGGTTGAACCAGTTGGCTGTTCATAGCTGACCTTGGGATCCACCACTCCATTTTCAGTAGTTTAGGGAGACTTAGCAATCTTTCTTCGAAAGAGGAAGCTGTGTTTGATCCAGGGAAACCAGCCTCACATACGAAGATGTGTGAATTCCAAATCCACTGCTGAAATTGGATATTTTAATTTTTAGATGCAAATTAGAGAAAATGGAATGTTACCAGGATGAGTCAGAATACCTCTCAATGTGGTAAAAGCCACCTAAGGCAGGACCTTGGAGAGAGGTGACAGAGGCGAATCTAGCAGCTCCCTTCTGTAAATAGCACATTCTCCAGTTTCCGTATTTCGTGCTTGGACATCTTGGGGCCTTGCTGACCCTAGGAGGGACTGTCCTGCCCCAGCTTGTTTTGTTCAATTGCTCAGTTGTGTCCAGCTCTTTTCGACCCCACAGACTGCAGCACGTCAGACTTCCCTGTCCTTCACTATCTTCCAGAGCTTGCTCAAACTCATGTCCATCGAGTCGGTGATGCCGTCCAACTATCTCATCCTGTGTCACCCTCTTCTTTTCCTGCCCTCAATCTTTGCAGTATCAGGGTCTTTTCCAAAGAGTCGGCTCTTTACATCATTGGCTCTTTACATTGGCTCTTTCCAATACCGAAGTATTGCAACTTCATCGTCAGTCCTTCCAATGAATATTCAGGGTTGATTTCTTTCAGGATTGACTGGTTGATCTCCTTGCTGTCCAAGGGACTCTCAAGAGTCTTCTCCAGAACCACAGTTAGAAAACATCAGTTCTTCAGTGCTCAGCCTTCTTTATGGTTCAACTCTCATATCTGTACATGACTATTGGAAAAAAAAACCATAGCTTTGACTATATGGACCTTTGTTTAACCCATATGGCTCCAGGTTAGCCAATTCCAAGAAACAGTAAAAGACTGGCCTATAAGCATGGCTTACATATGCAAATAAACCAATCTGGAGCCCTGACCTCCAACCACCTCCTCAATGGGTTCTCATCACTCCAAAGCCAGGTACCAGGCAAATAGGTTTATGCCCCAGAACTTGCTGAAATTATTGAAACTAGTCCGCGCTAAGCCTGCTTTCCCTGCCTCGCATGCTTATCTCCCTTGTGATCCCTGTTCCCTCTGCCTTCTAACTTCCCCTGGTGCTTCTCCAAGTGCCCCCGCCCCCACCATTGCGTGGCATGCCCTCTTCTCTTGTGGTCTCTGAGTATAACAAACTGTCTTTTCAATGGCAATCACTTTCTGGTCTGTTTGCCTTGATAATGATAAATAAATAATGATAAAACTTACCATTTTAAAATACCTTTCTGGGGCTGGGGAAAGAAGGAAAACAGGAGAAAGTTAGAGGCAACTAAGAAGGAATTAACATTCTTGTCTCTATTGGAGGAGGGGAGATGTTGAAAAATCCCTTGGGTGTACATGAGTATTAAACCCTGAAAAGGATTCCAACAGTGAGAATTCGATCTGTGACTGTTTACCTAGCAGAACACTGTCCTCTCTTGCAGAAGCTTCAGTGCTCCCTGTAGATGGAAGTCAATGAGTCAGTGAGTCAAGAAGCCTTTACTTACACTAAAAGTAGTGTGCCCAGGACCAAGTAGAAAATGGCAACCCACTCCAGTATTCTTGCCTGGGAAATCCCATGGACAGAGGAGCCTGGCATGCTATAGTCCATGGGATCACAAAGAGTCAGACACAACTGAGTGCGCACACATACACACACACACACACAGTGTATCCAGGAAAGGATGTCCAATGAGCGCGAAATACCAGTCATATCAAAGCCCTCCTCCGGGGAATTTGTGGCACTTGGAGAGGTTGCTCTTCATTGATTTCAATGGCTATTAAGGGAAACCCTAAAGGTGTGAAAAAGGCAGAAAGTTTCCAAAAGGTTGACCATCCACCTGGCGGGGTATATGTGGCAGGAGAGTGGGGTTACACTACCAGAGATCTTCTCCCGTTCTCTTGAGAGTCAAGGGCAGCTAAGTGTAGCTATGTGTAAGTCAGATATAATACCTTGTCTTTCTGGGTTGCTCCCTCTAAACTACTTGATACTTGCAATTAGGGAGTTTTATAGTCACAAGATTTGAAAAATGAGAGCCTTTGCCCAAACTTGGTGCATAACTCTGATTCAGATGATGTGCTGAGAGGTTCCTCATCATTTTTAGAGCTTCTTGTAGCTCAACAGATCTGGTTCTGGGTCTTGAAAAGTGGGTCACTATATCTCAGTAAGTAGCTGTGTCCATACAAGATCAATTGGACTTCTCTGTGCCTAATTCTCCTCAACTATCAAGTGGGGAAGATATCTAATTACCTAAACACATAGAGGATGAGATGGTTGGATGGCATCACTGACTCAGTGGACATCAGTTTGAGCAAACTCTGGGAGATAGTGAGGGACAGGGAAGCCTGGCATGCTGCAGTTAATGGGGTCGCAAAGAGTCAGACAGGACTTAGCAACTGAAAACAACAAATATATAGAATGAGTTTATATATGTAAAAATTAAGAACAATACTTAGTAAGCACTCAGTGGGCTTCCCAGGGGGCACTAGTGGTAAAGAACCCACCTGCCCATGCAGGAGACCTAAAAGATGCTTGTTCAGTCCCTGGGTTGGGAAGATCCCCTGGAGGAGGGCATGGCAATCCACTCCAGTATTCTTGCCTGGAGAACCTCATGGACAGAGGAGCCTGGCGGGCTATAGTCACAAAGACTTGGACACTACTGAAGCAGCTTAGCATGCACACAGCACTCAGTAAATACTAGCTCTCATCAACCACTAAGAAAACCACCAGATGTTAAGAAGTCGCTCATTTGCTTTTGTGAGGAGTAAATTACTCTTAACTCTCCCATGAAAGATGGACATGATTGAATTTCTTTGTCTTAGTTTCAGGGATGCTTAGGATCTGCCCCACAAGCCTCAGAAGCTAAGGAGTAACAATCATCTGCCAATTTAGGAGCATAGTTAGAACAGGATCATCAGAGCTTCACCTGCCTCCTAGAAGCCTGATCCTCCACCCAGACTGGAACCATTCCCACTCCCTCAGAGACAGACAGGTTCTGGGACTTCAGGAGCCTCTGAGGCTGGGACCCTAGCAGCTGGTGGAGCAGAAAGACAAAGACTTGCTAATCAGAGCCAGGCTCAAATTCCATTCTGAGATGTAGTAACTCTGGAAAATACTTTTCCTCTCTTTGTCTGGTTAATTTCTTTGCCCTTCAGAACCTGATTCAGGGTCACTCCCTATGAGAAGTCTTCCACAACTGGTTTGGTCCAAATCCGTTGTTCCTTTCTTTAGTTTTATTTCTGTCGTAACACTGCACAGCCACTCAAATTGAATGAGGCTAAAACAACATTTGCAGAGCAGTATCTTGTAATTTTGTTGCTGACATGTCTGACCCCATGAATGGGACTGCTTTGACCTTGAGTTCCTCAAGCCAGGGACTGTGTCTCATTCATCTTTGTATCCCCAGGGACTGTCAGAGTGCTGACACATAGAAACTGTTCAGTAAATTAGGGTAAGTGAATGAATTAAGGAAACTCCTTTGAGCATCAGTTTTGAAGTGGGGAAAAGGATGCCTACTTCCCAGCATTGCACTTTGGATGAGGTGAGATGGTACCTGTAGCTTGTGCAGAATAATCACAGCTCAGGTTCCTCCCAGTGCTCATTGTCTGGCACCGGTTGGCCGTCAATCAAGTTTTATTTACTTCCTTCCCACAGTACTCCTCGTGGAGGTGACTTTCCCATGAGCGTCTCCAAGCCTTCCTTCCCAGGTTTCTTGGGAGGTCCACAGCCCAGTGACCAAAAGCCCAACTGGTCATCTTTCCTTAAGCCCTCCAAGTCTGCAGAGATTAGCCTTCTTTCACCCAGGGCACCTTTCTTAGACTTTCCAGTCATTCTTCCCCTGGAATTATTATCTGGGAACTTCACATCCTGTGGTTTTTTGGCAGGGATTCTCACAGAGTCTGCAAAGTTTTTTCCAAAAAAACGAGTGCCCCTGCTGCCTCCTCAAATTCAGTTAAATATTGTGGTGGAAACCTCCGAGATTAGGTGGAAATGTACCAGATGTGGGGCCTTGTGAAACACCTTTTGGACTCCAAGTCTGTTTTTTGGACAGAAAAAAGGTTCTTTGCTTTCACTGGAGAGTATCCTGCAACACCATCACTATTGCAGTCAGTCAGAAATATGGGTCTTATTCCTTTTCCCTCTCCACCAGCCCTTTTCCAAGCCAATAGTTTCCACGATATATGCATTCTGGTTACCTGCAACCAAGGAAAACAGAGGTGATGTTTCCCTGGCTGTGGGAAACTGTTACTCATTCAGATATCAGTTTTCCACCCTCAGAGAGAAAATAGGCTCCTTTGAGGGATGGAGGTCTGAGAAACTCTATTCAGTGCTCTGTAATGACCTATATGAAAAAAAAAATTCTAAAACTGAGTGTATATATGTGTGTGTGTAACTGATTCACTTTGTTGTACACTTGAAACCAACACAGCATTGCTAATCAGCTATACTCCAATAAAAATTTAGAAAAAAAATAGACAAAATAGTGCCCCTGGGCATTTCCAGACAATGCAGATGACAGTTGCAGATGACACTGGAAACAGGAGGCATGCTCCTTTTACGGACCGCCCCACAGCAGGCTACACTTGCCACAGCCTCTGGGGAAACCCCAAGCTTCAGTCACCCTGCAGGGACCTTACCCGGAGAGCATTCTGCCTGTAACTTTATGCTGGCTGCTGGCAGGGGAGATGGTGTTAGTGATTGGCAGTGACACTCCACCCAGGACGCCGCACCTCACCGCGAGGTACTGCGAGGCGCTGAGTATGCATTGAGCTTCACGTTTGCTTCCAGGGGAGGGTGGAGTGCTTTACTGTAACACAGCCAGGGGTCCCCTGTGCCTGCTATGCTTCTGGGTGCTCTGCAATGGGGCGGGGGGCAATGCTGATAGTCCTTGTCATCAGGAGTCTAATGAAAACGCCATCCGTGATCCCACGGTGCAGGTGTAGCACACAGCTCCCAGTCCAGTGTATGCCGGTGGTAACCTGAGAGTTAACACCATCTAACTCCCTTGATTCTATTAATACCCAGGAACCCCAGCAACAGAGCCTCTGTTCTTCTCCTCCAAGAAACGAACCTACCACACTGCCAACAATGCCCAGTGTGTTACTGAGATGGGCGTCTCAGGATCACTTAAAGTCATCAACACAGATTTCAGGTCAATCTTGGCTGAATGCTTTTAGGAATGCCAAAAAGGGCCATGTTTTGGACATGAGTGCTCTGAATATAAACTAACCTTTTGAATGTCTGTGTTGAGAAGAAAGCAGAGGAGAAAATTGGAAAAAGAAAACCTAAGCAAACAATAAAGCCAATTGGATATGACAACACTAGCCAGAAATGCTGTTTGGAAACATTTTCATCTCTTCTAGAAAGTGCTTAGATAGCTGTGTGTGTGTGTCCCACAGAATAAAAGCTTTGTAATAATCCCTTTAGAACAAGGCTTGCTAGCTGCAGCCAAATTGCTGGCTAATTTTAGTATATCCATTTTCCTCTGTTATCTTCCACTTCTCTTTATTTTCCCGTTTCCTACTTTAAGTTACAGGTTTCTGAAGGTTCAAAATGTCTGGTGTCAATAGCATGACCCATAAAATAACAGTGAATTGGACTTCACCAAAATTTAAAAACTTCTCTTTGAAGGCTATTAAGGCCACAAGAAAAACCATGCATTGGGGAAATACATTTGCAAAGCACATATCTGAAAATGGCCTTGTACTTAGAATATGTAAAGAATTCTCAAAATTCAATAGGAAAATAAATAGCCAAATCCCTAAGAGAAAAGTATTTGCCCAGACACTACACCAAAAAGTACATACACATGGTACTTAAGCACATGAAAAGATACTGCACATCATTAATTAGGGAAATGTGAATTAAAACCAAATAAAATGCCATTGCATAACTTTTCACAGTGGAAAAAATGAATAAGAGCATATAAAGCATTGGTAAAGATATAGAAGAACTAGAACTCTTAGACAGTTCTGATGGCAATGTAAAATGATATAATCACCTTGAAAAACAATACAGTTGTTTCTGAAAAAGCCAAACATATACCTATCATATGATCCTACTATTCTGCTCCTATTTGCCCCAAGAT